>NW_027437200.1:15531547-16121047 GCF_033239565.1 Halichoeres trimaculatus | reverse complement strand
CGCCGTCAATCTGCAGCTCAACATTTGCTTCGATGTTGTCCCCTTCAGGCCTCCTACAGATATGAAAATATTAAAGTACAAATCAAACATGATCATTGTAAACTAAGTACCATATTTCAATTGTAATATTTATGGTACTGTATTTTTAAAGTATTGTGAGTTTTGTGTGTTGATTGTGCAACTCGGTACTCGCAAGATGTACCTCATAAAGTAGCCAGTAAGTCTAGATATATATAGTGATTTTATAATTATGGGGGGAAAAAAAGTGAAGAAAAAAGTTGTTGTTTTTTGTTTCATATTCCATTTCATTGAAAAGGATCCTCATATTTAATGACCTTATTTTTCAACCTTATTTGACAAATTTGACTTTTTTCCATCATAAATCCATATAAAACTGAATTTAGAGTTGTTCAACATTTCTATGCAGGAAATACTCCTTAGAAATGTCCCTTACCATTTTTATTACGGTTTAGCCAAATTTGAGATAATCATGGCAGAAAAATCGCATGTTCTCATGGCACCACCTGACCTCCATCACCTCATATTTCTTTGCTTTTTCTTCACAATTTGTTTTTTTTTTTAACATTTATATGAAGAACACTAGAAAATGTTAGTAACACAGTAGATCAACAGTTAAAGCGCCCCATGTACGCACAACCATTTTGATGAAATATTTGATGAGGAGGGGTTAAAACATGCCACACCATCTTCATGGTTCCCACCAAAAAAGATGCAACTTCAGTTGATTTAAGTCATGTGACTTTGGAGCAAACCATTGCATTTATATGCCTTTTTTCAATGGGTAGCAAGATTGACGCTGATTTCTCGGACACACACAAAATGAAGTATTTCATCCATATAAATTATTAAATTACATATTGTTTTATGTGTTGTTTTTTCAATGATTACCCAAGATTTAGAAGCAATGTTATGGTAAACTCAGAGCCAAGCTTCTCTTTGAAGGTACAACCACACTATGAAGAAGAAATCAAAAGTTAGTTAAGACACAACATACCGGTATTTCTCTGTTCTAAAGAAAAATACAATTAAAAAGTTACACAAATTGTAAACAATAATATATCAAATTGTTGAAATAAATATAAATTGTACTTACCATATTTGTAAGTTGTGCTCCAACATCTTTGAACACTGTGCTGTTATTGTCGTCAATAATTCTTTCTTTTAAGCTTACTGCAAATACCAGTTTTTCTTGAGCAGTGTGTGTTCCAGTTGTATTTGTTTTTCCATCTTGAGATGTTTTCACTACTGTTGATGTATCAGTTGTGAAGGATCCATTGAACTGTGTTGCGGCAAACTTTGGGGCTCCTTTTTTAAAATGAATTGATAATTTGTCAAACTAGCCTCACATATTTATAACATTGCTGTCATTCATATGATAAATTTTTAATTGACTTACCCAGAAATATCAGCAACACTGATAAGATGGCCCAAAGACCCATCTTGCCAGGTACTGGATCTGTAAAATTTGTGTGTATGTGAAGTTATTTGAGGAAGCAAAGTACATATTGCCAATATAACCATTAAACAGTAAATGCAGCTGTGTTAGAAATGCAGTGATAAAGCTTAATGACTCTCTCAGGGTTATTTTAACAATAGAGTGAGTAATATGCATTCCAGTGTTGGTGAAAAATTTTAGAGAGAATACATAGTGTCAGAGTACTCTGGGGAGTTGCAGTGTAAAAACAGAGGTACTTCGAGAAGATGTGGACTATTCTCAAAAGACACACTGTCTCAGAACAAAAGCTTCATGTCGCCATTTTTTTTATTTTGATTTGATTTGATTTTTCTGTCGTACTGCTGCAGTAAGTCACTCTCAATTATCAGTTGTTGTTGTTGTTGTTGTTGTTTACATAAGCAAGGTTTTATAATTTTTTAATGTTTCAGTTCAATATGTTTTCCACCTGGCTGTTGTGTCCCTGTAAACCAAATTTCATGGGTCAGGGCAACTTTTTGATTGCTAGCTTATATTTGTGAGGCTAACGTTCCTCACATCACTGGTTTAATAAAGCTTTTAAAGCTCTAGAGACAATATGGACCATGAGACAATAGTGTCGCGTTCTTCTTTACGTTTACAGAATGTAGCGTAGAAGTGACTAAGACTGCACATGTTACACTCAATCATTATTTTTTAAGCATCGTCAATTTTCAACACTTTCTCAGAATTGATATTCAAACCTATTTCACTTTGCTCTTGCTAGGACTTCACTACAAAGGCATGTGCGAGAAATGTATGCCAGAGTCATAGTCACCATGTTCCTTCACCTTAAGGATTCTTACTCCAAAAATGGACAAATAAGTTGACATGTAAGTTTAATTTTAAAGAACTCTATAGTAGTTTTGTTTGATTTAATCATACCATTCAGACTATTGGCAATGCTGAAAAGGGGAGCTGATCTCATTATTGCTTAGGGTCCCCAAACAAAGAATTTGATTTCTAGGACATTGCAAAATTGTGGTGCATTACTGATTAAATGAATACAAGAGAAGATTTGTAAATCCACATTTTTTTCAACTGGCCAATATTAAAATGTTGCTGTTCGCTGCCATTGTCGCCCGTAGACGTCAATTTGATTGTGACTGTTTACTGTGTCATTAGAAGTAAATTGGGTTTTTCAGCAGGGGAGGCGGGATCTGGCGGAGCTTTCCAATCAAAATCATGCTCCTAAACCACTGTGGGTAAGAGAGTGTATAAGTATATGGGCTGCACGGTGGCACAGCTGTTAGGTTTGTCTGTCTGTCTTCCTTTTAATTTTTTTCGTTTGTTTGGCATTCATAATTATACTTTTCACAAAGCGCTGGTATTCAGCAGTTAGTGTCAAATCATAGGGGAAGAGTTGGGGAAACTGAGCATGGCATTGTAAAGCCCCACCTAGAATAGTTTTTACCTGCTGCCATATGTTAGCATAACAGTTAAGCTGCTCAACAGCCTTGGGTTTGTTCACTAGAGGGTTTTTTTTAATGGGGCGAGCCCGCGAGCTAGTTCAGGCAGACAACTCGAGCTGCACTACTATGCACATACCACGTGTCTCACACGTCATAACTATCTTGCTATCACACTCTGCCTCCCAATTGGGCGGTCTATTTAAACCGAGAGTCTCCCATCCCTCTCTGCCTGTCAATGCCTTGGTTGCCCTGCGTTTGTATTGCTGCATGTTTCTTTTGCCCCCACCACCACCCCAGCGACCAACTGCAGGCTCCGGGGGGGAAATGTGTACAATATGTTTTGCTCATCACTCCTCAATGTCGCCATGTAAACTTATTGTGAGGGGTGATGAGGCCGGAGCCAAACATAAAATATATTTGCTACTAAATAAAAAATTCAAACGTGAGTTGTCTGACTGAAATTACTTTATGGTGTAACAAATGTGAAACGTCTGGACCACAGGCCGGACACTTCAGCCAAGATATTATCTGGGTGGGAACAGGTACTAATGCACCCTCATACTATCAGAGATGCTGGCTTTTTGACTCTGAGGTAATAGTATGACAGAAGGTCCTGCTTCTCTTTTGTCCAGAGGACATAGCATCCATGTTTGAAAACATTCAAATAATTTCAAGTTTCATTTTCGTCAGACCGCAGAAAGGTTTCCCACTTTTCCCCAGTCCATTCTGGATGACCTTTGGCCCAGAAAAGATGGCGGGTTTCATGTTTACAAATGGCTTCATCTTAACATGATAGAGCTTTAGCCTACATTTGTGAAAGGCATGCTGAAGCGAGACTATGATTTGTGGCAATGTTTCTGAGCCTATGTGGGGATTTCCATTACAGAATCATATATGTTTTAATGAGGGATTTCTCCAAACTGTTGGGAATACAATTTTTGATACAAAGATACTCAGTCTTCCCAGTTTTTCCTGAGGAAGAGTTTCTCTGGATTTTTTTCTCAATTTGTTGATGCAGCTTTTCACAGACTGGTGGACCTCTGCCCATCTTTACTTTTAAGAGACACAGTCACTGTAGGATGTTCTTTTCACACAAAGGTAAATTGAGAACAGGTCATAAAGATGACTTATTCATTGCAAAAACTCCTCCAGGTGTTTCTGTATTACAACAGCTTACTTTTCAGCCTTTTGTTGCCCCTGTCTTTACTTTTTTGACAGGTGTTGTGCAACATACCCTGTACCCAGTATATTGGTCAGGGGGTGAACTTATCATATCCATACATAGCATGTCACTTATTTATAATTATATTCTACGTTTAAATTTACAATCTCCACTCAGTTTAGAATCAGTAAGAATTCAAAAACACACAAAACAATTCTTTTACACAATTTTTAACCAATTCAATCAGAAAGGGGTTAATAGCCATGATCACATAATCAGTGTTGGGTTGTGGACAATAATTTGTAATTGCTTGCTGCCTTTAGTTTCTGCTCATGGGCCATCCATGTGCCAATGTGTTTATGGTGCACTTTTTTCCTTCCTAATCAGCAATGTCTCCTCCTATCTCCATAATCTAATCTTGATTACCTTAAGTTGATGTTTTAACAATGCTTTGTTGCCTTTTTGTATCATAAAATAATTGTAAAAATAAATAAAAAAAATAGCAATAAAACTTTATTTATATAGAACCTCTAAAAACAAATTGTTAACAAAGTGCTTTGGCACGTTAGAAAATGGCACAGAATCAGAGAAAGGAGCATCAGGCTGAGGAAGGTAAGATATTATACAGGCAAAAAAATAATCGAATTAAAGAGGGGACCAAAATAAAGTTCCCCTCTCAACTTAGCAAATGATTAAAAGCACAAAAATGAAAATAATGTGTGCACACCTATATGCACATACATATACACTAAAATTGACTAATACAATCAATGAGCATAAATATATATATTTAAAGACTACCAAAATAAAATAAAAGAATCATAAAATAATAATAGTTTTAATGAAATGGATGAATATATAGATTAAAAATACTATAAAGGTAAGATTACAAAAAAGCTACATCGTAAAAGTGAGTTTTAGGAAGAAATTTAAAAGAGATTACTGACTCTGCCCCCCTTATCTCGTCAGGAAGGTCGTTCCAAAGTTGAGGGGCCCTGGAGGAAAAAGATTTGAGTCTCAACTTAGGAACGACCAGTAGGGTTCTGCCTGAGGATCTAGGGCTGCGAGATGGCTCTTAAGGCATTAACATTTCTGAGATATAACTTGGTGCAAGACCTAAGCAGGCTCTAAAATTAATCAGCAAAATCTTAAGATTTATTCTAAAGCGTACAGGGAGCCAGTGAAGAGATGCAAGGAAAGGAGTGATGTGATGTCATCTGTTAAAACCAGTAAGAAGCTCAGCTGCTTAACTTTTGGACCAGTTGGAGGCAGTAGAGAGATTTATGAGAAATATTGGCGCTTAAATTACATATCTGCAGCTAACTCCAAGAGCCTGCAAGTTATTGTTCATCGTAAAGTTTAAGTTAACTTTAAGTGAAGGTAGGTCAACTTTAGATTTAGCTATACTTTATCAATCCCCTTGGGGGAAATTCTATTTTTTACACTCTGAACATGCTATATACAAACTGCACTTCTGCACAGAAACATGAACTGATTCGGGGTCAGAGTGATGGTGCTGCACCTTCAGCGCGCACCTGAGCAGTTGGGGGGGTTTGGTGCCTTGCCCAAGGGCACCTGACAGTGCTCAGGAATGTAAGCCAACACCTCCCTAGGTATCAGCCCAGTTCCAATCTTGATCTGCACCTGGGCTTGAACCAGCGACCCTCCGATCCTTACGCCAAGTCCCTACTGACTCCTGAGCTACTGCCGCCCCCAACTTGCATCATCTACTGATGGGAATATGAGAAGATTACAACCAGAGTTGGGGAAAAGTTGTGTCCCCACTTGAGATAAAGAACTTCATGACTAGAGGGGAGGATATTGCCTCATCTCTAACAACTGACACTCTGTTCCATTTTACACAGTTAAATATACTCAAATAGATTACAAATAGCTTAGAGTTTAACTTTTTTATGTATTATTGAACACTTGATATTTTGAAAGTTGTTCCATTTTATACAGAATGCACTTTATATAGCATATTTAACATGTATCAGATACATCAACTATCAAAAAAGCTTTCATCAACTTCTTTCCAGTCAAGATCTAAAATACTTTTAAAAAACATTTTCATCTTTATGGAATTTTCACTTTTTAAAAGCTGTAAAATGTAATGTACGACTGAACACAGTGAAAGTACACTGGATTAAATGAGACCCAGGGTGTGTATATGATTAAAAAGATTTACTTACCCAGGCAGATAAAGATGTAAAGGCTTAAAGTCCACTGTCAGATTGAATGTTGATGAATTTTTGTCTTGGGATATCTCAACTGCTCCTGTATCAGTCTTACCTATGATAGTGATTCAGCAAACATTTGCCTGTTATAGAGGTCCTGCCTTCACAACAATTGAAGTCATATTTGGGCGTGCTATACCAAACAAATACAAATACCATGACTCAGTGATGATACATTTTTCAGACATGTGACACCAAAATAAAGAACAATATCAATACACAGGTGCCTCCTGTTAAGCTGTCACTTTATGGCTCAGTCTCAGAGTATACTCCCTTGTCTTTGTCCTGTGATAGCAATGCTGAGTTGCTGCATTCCACTTTTGTAAATTGTGAAGGGAGTTCCAACGATGTGTCAATGAGTTATGTCAAGCCAATAATTAATTGGATAAGTGCAATGAAAATGTTTGGCAGAGCTTTCCTTTCACTCATTTAAGTTCCTATTTTATGGGACTTGGCATATAGAGAACTGGCATAAGGTAAAACTCGATGCCTTTTTTTTTTTTTTCATGAATAAAGTCTAAGCATCACTTATCAGATCAGCTTCCTGGAGATTGATGCACCAAAGTGCTTACACACACACATATATAGACATATATAGATATATATATATACGTAGGAAAAGTTGTGATCCAAATGACATAGTTTATTCTCTAAACAGTGAGGTAAGAAAACATTTGATGTCTAAAATGACATCGTAACACTCTTATTGTGCGGCCACACCGAAAGCTAATTTGCGTCGAGACTACATACAAAGTCAATGCAAAGATGCGTTTAGAAGCCAATTCGCCCCAGACGGCGCGTTGGTGTGTTGGCGCATTTGGAGCGTTCGGGCAATTGGGCGTCAGACGCCTAAACGCTTAAGTTGAAAATATTGAACTTTCGACGTGAATTTGAGGCTGTGCCGCGGCAGCCAATCAGCGATGACATTCCCCCACGAGGTCACTAATTTGATTACGTTGGGGAGGAACCGCCACCTGCTCCGACTCCAACCCCACTGAAAGATGGAGGAGAAAAAAATCTGTGCAGTGTGTCATTATCCAGAGTTATATGATATGATGTTTGTACTCTACAGAGACCAGAACAAAAATGAGCAAGCTTGGGTGAAAGCCATTGGGGAGACAGGTTTTGAAGGTAAGTTCTGTAAATATTCGTTTATAGCTGAATTTGCCTGCACGGGTCATCACTGAGTCCGACTGTGATGGAAGTTCTCTGCAGTCCTCTCTTTCCTCGACCCCTTCATTATACCCAGGGAGACCTCCGGGAACGTGGGTCGGGGGGTCGAGGATGAGGTCACAGGGAACAGCTAGGCAGGGACAGTGGAGGTGGATTACCAGGGAGAGGCAGCAGGCCTTGATTGTGATCTCCAAAGCTTTCACACATTCCCCTAACATGCTTCTGAAATCACAGCTCATTGTTTTTTAGATGTTCTTTTGGGCTTTCCGTCTTCAAGTGAGCAGGCTCTCTACTCTCCCTGCACAGTGACGTGTGTCAGCCCCTCAGCTTGTCAAAACAGTCCAGCATCTAGACCTGGGTCTTTACGCCGCGCGTTACAGGCGTGACGCACGTTTAAATTCACAAGCCTGACAGTGATGGATGCTCTGATCATTTTTGAGTCTGATTTTCTGTTCGGTATGATCTGCTCTGCAGAGATCAAGGTGTCTGCAGCGTGTTCCAGCCAAAATTTTGAGGCTTTTCAGTTTTGCCTCTTTGAGTCTCTGGAACAATCAACTCAGAGCAGGTTCAGGTGTGTGTGTGTGTGTGTGTGTGTGTGTGTGTGTGTGTGTGTGTGTGTGTGTGTGTGTGTGTGTGTGTGTGCGTGTGTGTGTGTGTGTGTGTGTGTGTGTGTGTGTGTGTGTGGTATAATTTTACACATTTAGGCCTGTAATCCACACGAAACAGCAGCTATACATCACTAAAAACAATGTTTTTTGAAAACTCTGGCCAAAGAAAAGATTTTGGAAAACTCCGGTTTCATGGTTTCATATAGACAACAGTATATGAAATGTTGAGACAGGGCCTCATTCTGATTGGATGGCACCGGTTTTACGTCTGCAAAACACTGCCCATTACATCAGCTGATTTTCCAACTGCACGTGGTTAAAAACTATTTTTAAAAACATACCAGGGGGGACACTAGTTTTTGAAAATACCAGGCTACATGAGGCAAAACTGGAAAGCCGCACAAAAAAAAGACTTGCAGCGTAAAAGCTGTGCACAGCTGTTGGTGATCGTGGCAGTAGACTGCAGCGCGAGCTGTGTGAATGCAATGATTGACTGGAGTGGGTCTTTCTAGAGTGTTTTCTAAGAACAACATAGTGCTCTGTGTGGGGCTCACGCTTTATGTATGAATTGGGGGTCAGAGACAAGTAAGGTCACACTTTGAATCGCAAAAACAGTTTTTTTTTTTTTGTTTTTTTCAAAAATAGCTGCCAATCCACTAAAAATACTCTAGAGCCCATACCTTTTCCTCTGTTGTAGTTATAATGACATTTATATGTATATTGGGGGGTCAAGGAATCCAATAAAATAGTTAATAAGTAATTAAAAAAAGAGTTTGCATAATTGTAATTTGTTGCAAAACAACAAATTACAAGGCACTGGTCCAGCATGCAGTGTCAAACATCATAATAAAGGTTAGCCTATAAGATGCTATATATGTACCTAGAAAGATATATATCTATATCTGTATGAAAGAAACACAGGTGCTTTTGTTAACACATTTAATACAAAGGGAAGGATTAAGCACTTACTTGAGCTGAAAGACAGGATTTCCTAAAGCTCCCTTCAGTTGTATTAGAGACAGCAGAATTGTCTTTGTTGTTACAGCACTTGGGTGTGAATCAACAATACAGTTCTTAACCTTGGCTTGGAGGTACTGCCTCCATTTACAAGTTAAGTTGCCTACCACATGGCTCATTAAGTCCCAAAAACCTAAACCTCAAAGACAGATTGGCAGGGGTAATCAAGTCAGCTCCTCCTTTACCCACTGGTGTTTTAAGTTTGGGCCCACAACACCTGGGAGTGGCTCAGACATCCAGAAACAACTCCCTCCATGCTAGCTCTCAACCCATTCAGTACTGTTGCCTAGGTTCTCTTATATCAGATTGTCTCAGCCATAAAATTTGTTCAAGCATTAAGACAGGATCTGATAATTATCTTTATTGAAACCAACTTCAAAAAAAATCATAGTTAAATAAAAGATACAGGAGATAATTTCTTTATTGTTCAGTTAAATATCCTGATCATCATGGAGGCCTTCTAAATATCACTGACAAAAAAGTACTATCACATCCACAAAAGATAAATTTTGATATATTGCAAATACATAAGTACAAATGGGCAAAAGAAAGAAAAAAATACTTCTGACTGACTTTGGGGTTTTTATTCCCAATAATTGGACATTCCTCTACATCTGACGTCTTTACTGAATTGCACTCACAGGGGCAAGACAAGGCAAGCTTATTGATATAGCACATTTAGGTAATGCAACTCAAACTGCTTTGGGGACAAACCAGCTTCAATTCAAATAAATTTATAATGTTATTTAAAAAAAAAATTCTTGTAAATGTTTTTACTATCAAAGATAAAGAGTGAACAATGCCATCAATCTTTTTCAAAGTTTATCACCTGGCTTCTATACTCACTATCCAAAGGGTTACATACTTTTCTCTAATCAGTCAATAAAACCCAAAGTAGCACCAGAAACAACTGGATAACAAGAATTTTATCATATTCACATAGAGTTACAGCACATTTTATCCCCACAATGTTAGCACTGAAGTAACAATATTAGTGTTTGTTAGTGTGCTTGAATAGTTCACAATTACTTGAATCATTTTTTTATTATTATTATTGTTCTTGTTAGCATTTAAAATGTCAAAATCTATGGGTAGTATTTTATATTTTACCACTTATTTATTGAAGAAACACAAAACTTTTAGCTTGAGATCAATAGCTGACCAGTCACTGACCAAGAACATAAGGATGCCATTTTTTTATTTGTATTATTTCTTTTTGATAACACTTAACTTAAGAGGTCCACAAATTTCATCGCAGTCAGGTAATGATAATACAATTTTTTCTTATTCCTTTAGAATTAGCACATAACTTCTTAAAAATAATGTCCAAATTTATTGTCAAAAGTCACAATTGGTAGGTTACTGTTTTTTCCAGTTTCTTTGAAATTTACTCCAAATTGCAAGGTAAGAAGGTGATGATTAGCACAGAATTTATTTGAAATTAAATCACAACCCACCACTAAATGTTTTTTAGAAGTTTCCCAATGTTTCTGCTATTTCCAGAGAAGCAGGTGATAAATAGCTGCTTAGTTCTTGAATACAGAAGTTAGTTTCATTGTTTTCTCTGATAATAACCTTTGAAATGTGAAGTGAATAATTCATTTTCCAAACAAGCAGTTGATAGTCAACTATTTGTTATTTAATTTCACCAAGTTCTTTAGTACCGAGTTTGTTGATATGCATAATTGAGATCACATGCAAAATGATAAACCTCTATGATCAGGCCATAATGTTTTACATGATACAACTGAAGGCTTCAGATGTGATATTCACCTAGAGTGGGGTTGTAAATTGGCCAAGAAAGAAGAAAAAGCTTTGTCTAATTATTACCTAAGTGCAATGAAAATAGCGGACCTCTAAAGTTAAGTGTTACCTTATTTTACATGAAATATGTTGTGCTTAACACAAACTTGACTGAAAGACTTGCTAATAGAATACCTACTTGTCATATCAGCTGTGTCAGCGAACCATTTTTAATTCCATATGCGGGGTCATTTTGTTTCTATCTTTAATAAACAGCCTGGTATTATGTGGATCAATAAGTAGTGAGCCAGTGAGTGAGCCAGTAGTTACAAGAAATAGAGCCCCTTTGGGCTGGACAAGAACCCTTTATTTCAGGGTCTAGTCTCACCTTTCCTATTTTACTATCTACCCATCTATGTTTTTGTTAAGGCTGTGAATTTAAGTTTTTTGCAATCCAAAGTACAGTTGTGAATCAAGATGCTGTCTTGGATATTTTAGTGCAAACAGTCTTTTTTTCACTCTGCCAAGGTCTGCACTCATCCTATTGCGGACTAACCAGTATACATGACAACAGCACAAAGAAGGATGCAGTCCAGAGACTGATATAGTGTCGTACTCCGCTCGAAACTTCTGTAAATGATGAGAAAAGACAATTAGACATTACTTGGCCAAAGAAAAGCATTCTTCATTTTCCACAGGTAGAAATACTTTTTTTTTTTTACTCCTACTTACCACCATCCACTGTAATGAATGTAGTATCAATATTGAAGGCTGTGATGTTAGAGGCTGCACGGATCAAAGTGTTTGCAATAGCAGAGTTATTGGGAACAGATGCTGATGCAAAAACTAAATCTGCAGTGTTGATGATTGATCCACTTCTGCAAAATTAACAGGGGGGGTGCAAGTTTAAGATGACGTTTATGACTAGTGCTCTGAAGTTTCTGAAGACATTAAACCATTAAGTTATTACCTGAATGAAACCACTGTCAGGAAGCGGAATGCTGTGTGTTCGTCTTTGAAGATAGGCTCAAGCTGTGAAAATATGAAGAAAACTATTCAAGACCCAGAAAACCATTGCAATCTCATCAAAGAGTAACACTGACAAATCATGAGATTGTGGTATTTGTTAGTTTCACGCTAGATCTAGTGAAGGCAACTTGGCTTGGTAAAGTTACTGCAGATGTTTCACCTCTTCACCAGGGAGCTTCTTCAGCTCTATGAACAGTGGACTGAACGAGAAAATATGGGTCTCTAAAGATCATTAGTCTACTAATGAGTCACATGAGTGTGTTACTCTAGTTCTTGAGAGTCATTGGGAGTCTTTAGTTGCCTGTGGTCAACTTAAAAATAGTTGTTGCCCTGGAATAACAACAATGCTAGTTGAGTTAAGGATAATTCAAGTTAAAGTGGTCATGTAGCCAAAAATCTACCGTGGAGTAGCTTGTTTGAAATACCTCAATTTGGAAGCACACATGTTGATTTTTTTTTGTTATACTTACTGTATTTTTTATCAAAGAGGCTCGAGACATGAAAGCAGAAGACGATGAATTGAGTAAGTCACTTGTAAATGCCTCGCCAGCAGATCTGAAAACCAGACGTCTTGTTGTGACTGCCTCGGCAGTAGTTGTTGCTTGGGCAGTTGTAGCTCTGGCAGTTGTAGCTCTGGCAGTTGTTGCTCTTGCTGTCATCGCTTTGGTAGTTGCAGCTCTGGCAGTTGTTTGGGGGGCAGTGGTTGTAGTGGATATTCTCACTGTTGAGAAATTAAATTTAAAAAAAAAGAGAGAGAGAAAACAACAAGAATCTTTACAAAAACGTAGAGTTAAAAAAACAATGCTTGGAGGCCACCCCTGTCTTCTTTTGTATTAGCCCCACAGTTTGTAAAAAAATGTCTGGAAATGGACTGATTATCAGTTAACAGACACATAACAGTAGAAGAGCCTCATACTGGTAATTTAACTTCAAAAGTATTCTCTTCCCAAGTATTTTAGTGTATAATTGGGACTTCATGAAAATAACCTCAATCACACATTCACTCATTTGCAACTCCCAACACAGTAATGGATGCCTCACTCGTGGCACAGACAATAAATACTAAGGAACCGTTTGCATGACAACGGTTTTAGGGTGAAACGCAAAAGTTTTGTTGCGTTTCAGCTAGGGATGGGTACCTTTCACATTTGAAACGATATGGTACCAATACCTGGTACTTTGCTGGACAATTAATCAGATTTTAATCGTGATTTCAATTTTGCCATCTGACAATCATAAAAACAATATAATCGAAGAAAAACAACTAATATGCCACACAGTGTAGATGTATGCAAGTTCCTGTGCTTCATAGCTCTTCTGTGTTCCATGTGCAGCCACAGCGAGTGTGTGTGACTTATGTGTATCAATAATACTGTATGTGCCACTTGCTGGTTCTTTAAAGTTGTGTTTAAATCAGTACTGAAGTTTTTGAATAAGATTCAAATAATAAATGAATAATTGTGTGTATTAATTGTGATTTCAATATCACTTAAAATAATCGGGATTCTTATTTTTACCATAATTATGTGGTAAAAAATATCAATTTGTTTGATAATGATTTTTTTTTTTTTTTTACCTTAACATATTTATTCTTCAATATGTAACCTTATAACACTGTGTTTATGTCCAACTTGGAAAATTGCCTACTCTCCCACTCCCTCATAGTCACAAGGATGCATTTAGGTACCTATACATGGTACCTTCTGATTCTACGTGAATCGGTACCCGGTACTTTTGACAGAATTCAGTCGGTGCCAAGAAAAGTACCTAATTTGGTACCCATCCCTCGTTACAGCCTTGCGTTTACACAGAAACAGCATTTTCAACTTTTGAAAATGGCCACCACGGTGGGATTTTTTTGAAACACTGCCGACACCGTTGCCGTGTAAACAGTAAGCCGGCGTTTTCAGTGGAAACACTGCGATCAAACCCTGCTTCACACGAGCGCATACAACAGGACAAGAGTACTGCTGTTAAGATCGTCGCAAACTACCATGTCCTGCTTGCGCTGCTTATCCTGTTGAATCTGCTGACTGCCTTTAACAAAATTTGCATCTGGTGCTCCACTTCTGCTCTTAGTATTCACCAATACACCAGATGATCAGCTCAACTCTACTTTGATGGAGATCTCCCAAAAGCGCCTTCTTGACAAGACAGTTATAGCACCACCTTCAGGCCTGGCATGCTTACTACAGCATTTACAGTCCTTCAGCTTTTCGTGTAAATGCTGATTTTTTTGGCCTAAAAGGCATAAAAACAAAGACCAATCCCGGCTACTCAAAGTAAATTGGAAACTTACCCACTACAGTGGTGGAATCAACAGTGAGATTGAAGGTATTGTTGGGGTTTGTCACACCTTCTCTTAAAGTTTCTGCCACAGCATCAGGCTGTGGGATTTCTGATGCTGGTGAGGTTGTGTTGAACTCAATACCCACTTCGGCTTCAGTGTTAGGCATTCGCGTTGATGTCACAGCTTGCCTGCATCAAACAAAGACAAATTATAGAGTCAAATCACAAATATGAATTAGAAGTTATGAATTTGATTACCTTTTTTAAAAAAAGAGTAACAACAGTTCATTAAAATTCTTGAAATAGAAAATGTTACCTAAATGCTATGACGAAACTTCTGATGAAAAGAAAGCCAAATCGTGATCTGAAGATGAAATTATACTGTGGAAAAGAAGCACAAGGAAATGTGACGAGGACGTCACTGATTGAATCAACAAATAAAAACTCTCTTTATTAGCACTCACCACAAGAACAACCTGTTCCTCAAGAGCCTTGAATTCAGGGCTTGTTTTATCATTGAGTTCTTCTCTAAACGGTACGATCAACACTGCTGCAAGAACCACAACTGGAGCAGGTGCAACAGTGGTGGTGGTTGTTGGAATGGTTGTTGGAGTGGTTGTTCTACGCCTTGTTGTTGCACCTTGTGTCATCCCAACAACTGTTGTTCTTTGGCCAGTTGATGCTAATGCCTTTGATGTTGAAGCCCTTGCTGTGCTCATTGTTGGGGGGGCAGTTGTTGTAACGGATGGTATTTCTGTTAAGTAAAAAGAAAAAGAAAAGAAACAATATTTTTTATGATGATGAGGCTAAAGAAACAATGCGTAATGGTCATGGCCACCTGTGTCTACTACTTTATCAATGCCGCAGTATTTGAAAAGTTTCAAGAAATGGACCAATCGTCAGTTAGAAACAAACAAGGAGAGGTTAAAAACTAGCATCATTACTTCAAACGTACTTCTAAAGTATTTTTATACATCTTTGAAATGTCAAACTGTCAAACAAAGAAACTAAATCACACATTTATTTTTATGCGACTCCCAATACAGTGATGGACACACACTCGTGACATAGACAATAAAGCTAAATGGCAATTAAAAAAAACAAACAAACCAGGAAATTTAAGGTAAACTGGATACTTACCAATCACCTGCACAGAATTGGCATCAACAGGGAGGGTGATGGTACTGCTGGGGTTTGTCACACCGTCGATCAAAGTTTGTGCTACAGCATCAGCCTGTGGGATTTCTGCTCCTGCAGAGGCTGTGTTGAACCGAACACCCACATCTACTTCAGTATTTGACGTTCGCGTTAACGTCACAGATTGCCTGCATCAAACAAAGACAAATTATAGCTAAAAATTGAAAGACTGATTAGAAATTACGACAGCAATAACCGTATAAAAAAGAGTAACAATAGTTGGTTAAAAGTCTTGAAATTAAAAACGTTACCTAAATTCTTCCACAAAACTGCCAGCGAAGAGAGTGCCATACTCCTCACCGAAGATAAAATCAAGCTGTGGAAAAGAAACACAAGGGAATGCATTGAAGACTTTCCTGGTTAAATCAACAACTACAAAATGTCTTTACGCACTAAAACTTAGCACTTACCGCTTCAACAACTTGTGCCTCAAGAGCCTTAAATTCGTTGCTTGTTCTATCTCTGTATTGGTCTATAAACGTAACTAATAAAGTTGCCCTAAGGAAGACAACTTGAGCAGGTGAAACAGTGGTGGTGGTTGTTGGAATGGTTGTTGGAGTGGTTGTTCTACGCCTTGTTGTTGCACCTTGTGTCATCCCAACAACTGTTGTTCTTTGGCCAGTTGATGCTAATGCCTTTGATGTTGAAGCCCTTGCTGTGCTCATTGTTGGGGGGGCAGTTGTTGTAACGGATGGTATTTCTGTTAAGTAAAAAGAAAAAGAAAAGAAACAATATTTTTTATGATGATGAGGCTAAAGAAACAATGCGTAATGGTCATGGCCCCCTGTGTCTACTACTTTATCAACGCCGCAGTATTTGAAAAGTTTCAAGAAATGGACCAATCGTCAGTTAGAAACAAACAAGGAGAGGTTAAAAACTAGCATCATTACTTCAAACGTACTTCTAAAGTATTTTTATACATCTTTGAAATGTCAAACTGTCAAACAAAGAAACTAAATCACACATTTATTTTTATGCGACTCCCAATACAGTGATGGACACACACTCGTGACATAGACAATAAAGCTAAATGGCAATAAAAAAAAACAAACAAACCAGGAAATTTAAGGTAAACTGGATACTTACCAATCACCTGCACAGAATTGGCATCAACAGGGAGGGTGATGGTACTGCTGGGGTTTGTCACACCGTCGATCAAAGTTTGTGCTACAGCATCAGCCTGTGGGATTTCTGCTCCTGCAGAGGCTGTGTTGAACCGAACACCCACATCTACTTCAGTATTTGACGTTCGTGTTAAAGTCACAGATTGCCTGCATCAAACAAAGACAAATTATAGCTAAAAATTGAAAGACTGATTAGAAATTACGACAGCAATAACCGTATAAAAAAGAGTAACAATAGTTGGTTAAAAGTCTTGAAATTAAAAACGTTACCTAAATTCTTCCACAAAACTGCCAGCGAAGAGAGTGCCATACTCCTCACCGAAGATAAAATCAAGCTGTGGAAAAGAAACACAAGGGAATGCATTGAAGACTTTCCTGGTTAAATCAACAACTACAAAATGTCTTTACGCACTAAAACTTAGCACTTACTGCTTCAACAACTTGTGCCTCAAGAGCCTTAAATTCGTTGCTTGTTCTATCTCTGTATTGGTCTATAAACGTAACTAACAAAGTTGCCCTAAGGAAGACAACTTGAGCGGGTGAAACAGTAGTGGTTGCTCTACCCATCGTTGTTGGTGCAGCTGTTATTGTAGAACCTGCTGGTGTTCGTGAAGTCGGTCCTCTAGTTGTGGGTAATGCAGCAGACACTACAATTGTTGATGCATCAGTAACAGTTGGCGCCACAGTTGTTCTTTCTCCTGTAACAGTTGATTCCCTTATTGTTGTTGTTTCCGCACTTACTAGGATAAAAGCTTGAGTTGTTGATGCTACATTTGCAGTTGTTTCTACAGTAACCGTTTCTTCAGTTATAGTTGATGACTCAGCAGTTGCTGTTGCCACACTTGCGGTTGAAGCCTCAGTTGTTGTTTCACCAGTTGCTGCTGTTTCCTCAATTGCTGTTGTTTCTCCAGTTGCAGTTGCAGCTCCAGTTGCACTTGTGTCTTCAGTTAAAATTTCTTCAGTTGTGCTTGATGACCCACCAGTTGCTGTTGCTTCAGTTGCAGTTATAGCCCTAGTTGCACTTGTGTCTTCAGTTACCAGTGTTACCTCAGTTGCTGTTGTTTCTTCATTTGCTGTTGTTTCTCCAGTTGCAGTTGCTGCTCCAGTTGCACTTGTGTCTTCAGTTACCAGTGTTACCTCAGTTACGGTTGTTTCTTCATTTGCTGTTGTTTCTCCAGTTGCAGTTGCTGCTCCGGTTGCACTTGTGTCTTCAGTTACCAGTGTTACCTCAGTTGCTGTTGTTACTTCATTTGCTGTTGTTTCTCCAGTTGCAGTTGCTGCTCCAGTTGCACTTGTGTCTTCAGTTACCAGCGTTACCTCAGTTGCGGTTGTTTCTTCATTTGCTGTTGTTTCTCCAGTTGCAGTTGCTGCTCCAGTTGCACTTGTGTCTTCAGTTAAAATTTCTTCAGTTGTGCTTGATGACCCACCTGTTGCTGTTGCTTCAGTTGCAGTTAAACCCTCAGTTGCTGTTGTTTCTTCAGTTACCAGTGTTACCTCAGTTGCTGTTGTTTCTTCATTTGCTGTTGTTTCTCCAGTTGCAGTTGCTGCTCCAGTTGCACTTGTGTCTTCAGTTACCAGTGTTACCTCAGTTGCTGTTGTTTCTTCATTTGCTGTTGTTTCTCCAGTTGCAGTTGCTGCTCCAGTTGCACTTGTGTCTCCAGTTACCAGTGTTACCTCAGTTGCTGTTGTTTCTTCATTTGCTGTTGTTTCTCCAGTTGCAGTTTCTGTTCCAGTTGCAGTTGTATCTTCAGTCACCAGTGTTACCTCAGTTGCTGTTGTTTCTTCATTTGCTGTTGTTTCTGCAGTTGCAGTTGCTGCTCCAGTTGTACTTGTGTCTTCAGTTACCATTGTTACCTCAGTTGCTGTTGTTTCTTCATTTGCTGTTGTTTCTCCAGTTGCAGTTGCTGCTCCACTTGCACTTGTGTCTTCAGTTACCAGTGTTACCTCAGTTGCTGTTGTTTCTTCATTTGCTGTTGTTTCTCCAGTTGCAGTTGCTGCTCCAGTTGCACTTGTGTCTTCAGTAAAAATTTCTTCTGTTGTGCTTGATGACCCACTTGTTGCTGTTGCTTCAGTTGCAGTTAAACCCTCAGTTGCTGTTGTTTCTTCAGTTACCAGTGTTTCCTCAGTTGCTGTTGTTTCTTCATTTGCTGTTGTTTCTCCAGTTGCAGTTGCTGCTCCAGTTGCACTTGTGTCTTCAGTCACCAGTGTTACCTCAGTTGCTGTTGTTTCTTCATTTGCTGTTGTTTCTCCAGTTGCAGTTGCTGCTCCAGTTGCTGTTGTTTCTTCAGTTACCAGTGATACCTCAGTTGCTGTTGTTTCTTCATTTGCTGTTGTTTCTCCAGTTGCAGTTGCTGCTCCAGTTGCACTTGTGTCTTCAGTCACCATTGTTACCTCAGTTGCTGTTGTGTCTTCAGTTGCTGTTGTTGCTGCTGTGTCGGTCACATCTGCAGCTGCAGTTGTTGTGTCGCCAATTATTGTTGATGCTTCTGTTACAGTAGAACTATCACTTGTTGTCCCACTTGTTGTTGATTGTGCAGAAGTGTAAGCTGTTTAAATTCAAAGACATTGGGTCAATGTTTCAAAAAAAAGGAAAAGAAAAAGAAAAGAAACGTTTTCTTTGTATAGGTGGACAGTTACTTTGTATAAAGCTTCTACTTACCTGTTAGTACCAAAAACAAAACCACTGAGACTGGCCTTAAACCCATCATGTCTGTGGTTCAACCTGTAGAGATTGACAGAAAAGTTACCAACCTCGACCTCTTCGGTAGATTTCTAAGAATTTTTTTTTTTTTTTTTTTTTTTACAAAAAAACAATTATTGTTTTTGAAAGAGTTAGGTTGAACAAGCTATGAAAAAAAACTGTATCTCAATGGTAATACTTTTTCTGTGTGTTGAAAATGTCACTGTTTTGGGCTTGTTCCAAATCCAGGTATTTCAACATCCCTCTTATGATAAAGCAATAAAGTGCTACATTTATCTAAATCTTCACTTTCCAACTCCTCATAACAATAAGACATTTTTTAAATTCATATCGTTTGTATCTGCTCAATTTGTTCAATTTGCAATTAGTTTATAGTTAAATACTGTTTTACTTAGTCACGACCAACACACTCAACATTTTACAGACTAACAAAGTTGTTGCAAAATTTACTGACATTGTTGCATGCTAATTAGATGCTTCAGAGGAACACTCCGAGACATGAGGCAGAAGCCAGATTTTTTTATACCCACATATGTAAGTAATTTGATCTTTTATACACCCTGATGTTAGAGTATGTTTATTAGGTGTCATTACTAAACAAGCTATTATTTGAATATTTCAACTAACTGGTATGAAAATTTCACTTTATTGACATTTATTATGTGAACGCTGTATTCTAGCTAACCTGTTAGCTTAGCAAGTCCAAAACTTAACCAACATTTTCTGCAGAAAGTGGAATTTGTCATTACCGCCATGCCTCATTACCACGTCATTAAGACACAAAAACTTTTTTTTTTTTTTTTTTTTTTTTATAACTTCTTCAACCTTACCCTTACAAATTTGTTTTTTGCAAAAAAAAGAAAAAGACATTTTTCTTCTTGGAAATCTACCCTGGGGACAGAGAAACTCCCTTAATTGAAGAATCACCAATTACTGAACGCATTGCACAATGAAATTAACAGTGGCAGTGAGAGGAAAAGTTTTTTTTTCCTATCTTTTCACTTTAGCTACACTGTTATAAACATATTGAATGAAAAATAAAGATTACATACAACAGTCCACTGAGTATGGGTTTTA
Organism: Halichoeres trimaculatus; assembly: GCF_033239565.1. NCBI lineage: Eukaryota > Metazoa > Chordata > Actinopteri > Labriformes > Labridae > Halichoeres > Halichoeres trimaculatus. The sequence goes on along the minus strand of NW_027437200.1, from coordinate 16,100,786 downwards.
CTTTTCTTGCACAAAAAGATATAAATTCAACTCATTGAGGCACTTGAGTGTTTTCCCATCATCATAATCACAGCTATACCAAGAATGCACTTCTGTCTTTCTGGGGAGCTTTATTAAATTTATGTTTAATTTCATTTTATAAGGTAATGATGGTGGGGGAAGAAAAGATGTTGGCAAAACATTACCAGTAATACATTTCTGACCATCAGTTAAACAACTTAGATTCAAGGTACATTGTGCAGGTCACCCAAGTGACCGGTTCTTTGTTAATTTTTTAAATAGAAAAGCATTAAATGATCTTAAGGTAGTGGTTTGGAGTTAGGGTTTACAATCACAGTGGCAGCTAACAAATGTTAAAAAAAAAAAATTTAACTTCCTTTCCTTGTCTTTTCAGAAGGACCTTGAGTTGGTTGAGGGTCGTTGTTTTTTCTTTGACTTTTTCCCTACTTTTTTGCCATTTATTTTAACCATTTTGAATAGTACCAATAAACAATATTTTACACTCAAAAATTTCAGATAATAAAAAAAAGCAAAATTAATCCAATTCATGTTAAGCTAACTAACAATTTAAGAGTTTGTTAAAATGTACTTACCTTTAAGGCAATAAGTGATTAAAATCTCCTTTATTTCAGCTTTATTTTCAAACTTATTCCTTGTGGTTTGTCTACCTTGGAGCACAGCTTTTCTGAAGGCACCTGTCCGTGCAGGTCTTATATATGTGGCACCAGAGTGGAAAAAAAATATAAAGAATGTGTTGTGACATTGATGGCAACATAAGGAAAACAAAGACAAAAAACTGGGTAAAGGGCTTGGAGTGAATCACAGCTCAGTCACAAACCGTTCTTTGCCCCATTGTTAAAGCATTCCAAGCAAGTAGACCAACCAGATGATCTTATCACATATTTCATCAGATCAAACCGTGTGATACTCATAAGGGAAAATATGTTCAGGAACTTACCTGTGAACAACCTGGGCTGTGTTTCTAAGATGACAACAATTCAACCCTGTTCAACCAAATGAACGTCAGACAGGGATAGAGTTACAACTCTTTTCTTTTAAGCCAAACCTGCTTCGTCTTCCTGAAAATCCTCTTTGGTGAGGGCAGAGCTGGAGATTTGTGAGTTTCACATTTTTTGTACTATGGAAACTGGTCAAAACATGGAGATGCTTTGACCTTGCGGTCCAGTTGTGCAGACCGCCTGAAAATGCTTGAAATCTTGGACTCCACTCTTGTAGTTTCTGTCAGTAGTGGGCTACTTCAGCTTATTGCCTAACAAGGAAAGATTTTCATTAAGCTCTGCATCAGCTGATGACACAGAACAACAAACTGTCAGACTGACAGATCCCTGGCTATGCTGTGAGGCAGCATATAGACCTCTATGGGCCCAGTAATGAGGAAGTCAGCAGTGTTGTGCCAGGGCACACAAAAAGTTCAGTTCACATCAGTTTAAATGAACTAGTTCACGTTCATAGTTCATTTTTGAAAACTTTGGACTCAGTTAATGATCCAAAAATGAATTAGTACACATACATTTTTTAACTGCAAGTTCTTTTTTTCAGTAGAGAAATCAATGATTAATTCATATCCCTCGAGCTAATTCCCCAAATTTATGAATCCCTGTATGCTATCACAGCACCACAGACAGAAAAGCCAACACCAAGAGTCCTGTTGTGGATCTCACCTCTGTTGCTGTTACTCACAGTGCTCGGCATCTCTCGGCGACTTCCCTTATCTCTCAACACCTTCCGGTGCCCCTCAGGAGTGAACTTTGCTCACGTTCCCATTCATGAGTTATAAACTGAGCAGTTCAATTCGCCGTTCATGAAAATATGACCACATTTAACACTGGAAGTCAGAACCATATTACCCAAGCACCAAGACAACAATCTCCATCTCAAGAGCAGTTATAGACTAGATGAATGGACATAGAGAAAGACAACACTCGCTCTAACCAAAGAGACTATTGAAGAAAGGATTGGCAGCTTTTGGTCTTGGGTTCACCTTCCAGGCCCTGACCAGGACTCACTCTATAGGATCATGAGAGGACAGGTTAAAGCTGATTTCTGTGTGGAATTAGGAACTCAACAGATACCAACTGAGGAGTATCCCAGTGCTAGCATCACTCAGTCATACAGATCAATGACTAATGGAAAAATTGCAGAAGGAGGGCACTGGTATCACCTAGCCATACGGTCAAGTGCCTCATTAGGTTTGTCCTTAAAAAGTTGGCCTGGGTTTAAATCCAAACTGTGGCACTTTTTCCTGCTCTATCCACTGTCCTTCCCTCTGTGAGCACAGTTTAGTTTGGTTTATTTAAGTCACTTTAAACATTGAGACTTATTCACAGTGAAGTGAAAACAAACAAATCTAATATGATGCTATTTCTGCATTAACACCAAACAGTCACCAAAAAAAAAAAGAAAAAGGAAAAACAAAAAATTATGTAGGCTGAAGCCTTCACTTACTTCACCAACCCTTTTCAAATTTATCTCTTACTCATCTCTTCTTTGGATCTATATAAAACAATAAGATAAACATAACTAAATACTGATTCATCACGCATTGAGATCTCAGACATGTTATGATTTCACACACATTTCTGTACTATACAAACAATTTTTGTTTAATTTTTTTAAACCAACCATTTGTTTGACATTCTTTCATGTCTGTGTCAAATCCCTTTCACAGACTAACTCCATATACTGAAACACATCTTAGTTTGTTCTGTTCTGTGTTTTTGCAAACAACTTTCGTTCAGCTCATACTCACACTCTCAAAGTCACAAACTCACAAAATTTTAGAGCTTGTAGATATATGAATTATTTGTGCGATAATCAGCTTGGTTTTTTGAGCCTGATCGCTTTCTTTTTAAGAAAAAATATATATAGTTTGTGATTATTTTGTAAGTTCTTCCCCAAGCTTCTACACAGTAAGTAAAGTATGAAAGATAAAAGAAAAATACAACATATGTATTAAATTAAAAGTAAGCACTTCTTTGGTATTATTGCAATTTATGATCTATAATATAACCCAAGAATTTATTTTATAAAAAACATTCGGTAGCACTTTAGATTACAGCCCGCGTCTTACAGTGTAGTTTCCCGTCTCTTACAGTGTAGTTTCGTCAACTGTAGGGGTAACTCTCACACATGTACCTTGACATTTTGCGGTACCTATCGGGTAGTTACGCTCTCGTCTTACAGTGTAAGTCCTGGAGTCTTACAGTGTAGTTTCGTCAACTGTAGGGGTAACTCTCACACAAGTACCTTGACATTTTGCGGTACCTATCGGGTAGTTACGCTCTCGTCTTACAGTGTAGTTTCCCGTGTCTTACCATGAACTTGTCAAAACAGTGTAATTTTCCTGGGCATATGCTTTTGCTGTTAATGTGCCACTTCCTCTTAACAATTAGTATGGTGAATAAAGTAGACCAATGATGAACCTAAACACTGTAATGTATTGATGAGTATGTGTTTCACACAATAATGATAAGACTTGCAGATGTAAAAAAAAAAAACTTTATTTTTTCAAACACACAGAGACCCCACATAGTAATTCACCTTTTAAGTAACCCGGCCATTAAGTTAACACTTGCCTCTGCTTACTGTCTAACTGTCCAGTACTTCCACTGCGACAACCCACTACTTTACCTGTAACTACTGGTAAACAACTGGAACCGGGCTGGATTATAAAGTGCACACTTGTTGGCTTGATTTACTATGTAACTACCCACTACTTTACCTGTAACTACTGAGCAACAACTGGAACCGGGCTGGATTTTAAAGTGCACACTTGTTGGCTTTACTTACTGTGTAACTACCCACTACTTTACTGTAACTACTGGTCAACAACTGGAACCGGGCTGGATTTTAAAGTGCACACTTGTTGGCTTTACTTACTGTGTAACTACCCACTACTTTACTGTAACTACTGGTCAACAACTGGAACCGGGCTGGATTTTAAAGTGCACACTTGTTGGCTTTACTTACTGTGTAACTACCCACTACTTTACCTGTAACTACTGGTCAACAACTGGAACCGGGCTGGATTTTTAAGTGCACACTTGTTGGCTTTACTTACTGTGTAACTACCCACTACTTTACCTGTAACTACTGATCAACAACTGGAACCGGGCTGGATTTTTAAGTGCACACTTGTTGGCTTTACTTACTGTGTAACTACCCACTACTTTACCTGTAACTACTGGTCAACAACTGGAACCGGGCTGGATTTTAAAGTGCACACTTGTTGGCTTTACTTACTGTGTAACTACCCACTACTTTACCTGTAACTACTGGTCAACAACTGGAACCGGGCTGGATTTTTAAGTGCACACTTGTTGGCTTTACTTACTGTGTAACTACCCACTACTTTACCTGTAACTACTGATCAACAACTGGAACCGGGCTGGATTTTAAAGTGCACACTTGTTGGCTTTACTTACTGTGTAACTACCCACTACTTTACTGTAACTACTGGTCAACAACTGGAACCGGGCTGGATTTTAAAGTGCACACTTGTTGGCTTTACTTACTGTGTAACTACCCACTACTTTACCTGTAACTACTGGTCAACAACTGGAACCGGGCTGGATTTTTAAGTGCACACTTGTTGGCTTTACTTACTGTGTAACTACCCACTACTTTACCTGTAACTACTGGTCAACAACTGGAACCGGGCTGGATTTTAAAGTGCACACTTGTTGGCTTTACTTACTGTGTAACTACCCACTACTTTACTGTAACTACTGGTCAACAACTGGAACCGGGCTGGATTATAAAGTGCACACATGTTGGCTTTACTTACTGTGTAACTACCCACTACTTTACTGTAACTACTAGTCAACAACTGGAACCGGGCTGGATTATAAAGTGCACACTTGTTGGCTTTACTTACTGTGTAACTACCCACTACTTTACTGTAACTACTAGTCAACAACTGGAACCGGGCTGGATTATAAAGTGCACACATGTTGGCTTTACTTACTGTGTAATTACCCACTACTTTACTGTAACTACTGGTCAACAACTGGAACCGGGCTGGATTTTAAAGTGCACACTTGTTGGCTTTACTTACTGTGTAACTACCCACTACTTTACCTGTAACTACTGGTCAACAACTGGAACCGGGCTGGATTTTAAAGTGCACACTTGTTCGCTGTACTTAATGTTTAACTACCCTCTACTAGTGTGCATTTTATAATCTAGTCCAGTTCCAGGTGTTGACCAGTAGTTACAGGTAAAGTGCTGGGTTGTTGCAGTGGAACTGTTGAAGCTACTGACATCTGTGTTTCTATGATGAATAATGCTTGGACACTTTATCCACACAGATACTCCGGTCAGAGAGTAAAGGCAGATACACAGTTCACAGTTCGGTCTTTTATGTATCCTTTTAGAAACAGCATTACACCAACGGCCGGATAGATGGAGATTGAATGAACGAAGAGGATGAATAATGTGTGTGACATCAACGTCCAACAGCCACTTATCAGTAGTGCATCTCAACAGGGCTGGCAGTGTATGGTATCTGAAACAATAAATAACAGAAGGTGAATCAAAGACAGTGTCTACCAGACGTTAATGATGCGCCCACTAGCTATTTAGCATTAGCAGTGCAACGTAAGGGAAACAAGAGCCAAAATTCCTGCCACATAAACAAACAAACTAAATGTTCATTCCCCTCTCAACACTCCTTGAAGATAACTTGTAAGCTATTAAAGTACTTACTTCCTCAAGAATGCATCACTGATAACTTATAAGATGTTTTGAAGATGCTTTTAAACAATCGCGGAATCTCCGTTCGGGATATACAACTTTGAGGACCCCAAGCTGCCCGCATACAGGCATGAACGTAAATACGCAAAATCCTAAGGACCCCGGTCTGCCCTCTAAGTTGCCTGAATAAAATTATATACAAAATGCTTACAACACATCAACGAAGAACAGAGGCAATTTATAACAGAAAATACTGGATAGTTAGCCAGTAAGCAAAGACAAGTGTGATCTTAATGGATCAGTAACTTAAAAGGAGAATTACAATGTGGGGTCTCTGTGTGTATAAAAAATAAAGATATTTTATACGTCTGAATATCATTATTATGTGAAACCCATACTCATCAATACATTACAGCTTTTAACTTTATCATTGGTCTACATAATCTTTATCCATGCTGATTCTTAAGAGGAAGTGATACATCAAGGTTTGCATAGTTAGAGCATATGTCCAGGAAAATTACATTGTTTTGATAAGTTCATGGTAAGACACGGGAAACTACACTGTAAGACTCCGGGACTTACACTGTAAGACGCGAGCATAACTACCCGATAGGTACCGCAAAATGTCAAGGTACATGTGTGAGAGTTACCCCTACAGTTGAGGAAACTACACTGTAAGAGACGGGAAACTACACTGTAAGACGCGGGCTGTAATCTAAAGTGCTACCAAACATTCTATCTCCATATCATGCTTCATCACCTTTTTTCTCTGTATTATTAGTCTTTTTCCAAATATCATGTACTTTTTTTTGTTTGTTTACATGTAAGGATAATTTACTAACACTGAACCACTGTGTCAAAGCATCCAATTCTTCAGAAAAAGTTAGTGTCATCAGCAAACAAAGTAAAAATTTAATAATTTTGACACATTACAAACATCATTTATGTACAATATGAACAATTTAGGACCCAGCGTTGATCCTTGTGGAAAAGGTAACAAAGCCTGAAAAAGTAACTTTAAAACAGGATGGAGCTGCTATCACTTCAGGACCTCTTCCTACAGACATCCTTCCTGTGTTTTCTCATCAAGCATTGTAAGTAGGGAGTTTGATAGCTGGTAGTTTCTGAACATTGCTTGTCAAAAAGTAGACATAATGAGCAGGTAATAAAAATATTTATTCAAACACATCAAATGTCATACAATGTTGCCCTTATGTACCCCTGAGAGTTCCTGTACATTGTTCACCTCTTTCAAAGTAGACTGACAGGCATGTGACAAACATGATAGTGACAGAATACAAAGGCAACAACGCTGTGCCCTCAACGAAGGGAGCAGAGAATCTAATTTTAGCATTGACCCACCCTGTCTGACTGATATTCACTGATAGTGACATTCTTTTATGCCCAGAGTGATTGCTGGGTCAGGACATGGCCAAACTCTAAACCACCCTGGTATATACATACAGTATGTCAGTTACAAGGCATTATCTTTACAAACACTTCCTTCTTTTGGAACTGGTACCAAAACCATAAAAACATAGCAGGAAAATCCAAGTATTTCAGTCTGATCATTACAATGTTTTTCAAAGTAGAGCAGAAATTTTCACTCTTATTTTTGCTTTTTAACTCTAAAAGTGATAAAGTGATAATGTACATTAAAATGACAAATGTATACCGAATGCATCGTTAACAACAAAAATCGTACTTAAAATTTTGAAAAAACGATACTTGGGAAAGATATTCAACTACCCAGTAAAGGTGAAAGACACAGCCAATGTTATGTACAGAAATTCTATTTGTGCTGAACAAAAATTACACCTCAATGTCTAAACCAGTAAATAAACAAAGACTTGGCTTGACAAAACCAAAAAGAAGGATAACAAAAAATATTAAAACACAATCACAATCATGTGTTAGGCTTGTCATCAGTGGATTTTCTTTAAAAGGGCATGAGGATAGTTTGATATGGGCATTTAAATAAGGAATGGGGGATTGGGTTTGTGAGTAGACCAACAACCACTTACGCATGGAGAGAAACTGACAGCAGTCTTTTAGTGGCTGTCTTACCTTGAAATTCCTTGTTTCAACCACCTGTGTCATGATGAGTGACATGTCTATTTGCAGAGGCAAACTGTCCTCATCACAGCTTCACTTTACCGGCTAATGCACGTCATTGGTGAACAGCAGGGTTAAGTAAGGGGAAAAGGGTGCAATAGTTACATCATTCTGTTAAACAGCTGTTGACAACCCAAGGTGGAAAGTGTGTGTGTTTCTGTTGAAGTTGCCACGAATCTATGAGTCCAGATGCAGACAACAGCACAATACACTAGATGCAGTTAAAGGGTGTATTGTTATAACTGGTGGTAGTGATGGCGTTGGAGGCTGGGGTCCAGGGAATGAAACTTGGATTAGGCAAGGGTGGAGGCACCGCAGGAAACATGACCAGGTAGAGAAGGCAGAGGCCGGAGTCAAGACTGTCAGGGCTAGAGGAAAATCGAAATGAGACGTAAAGAAACTTCAAACCTGCATTTTTTTAAGTATCTCATATTAAGACATTAAGCTTAATTCAAGAAGCTCAAGACAAAATTTTTCTAACCACTTGGCAGAATGAATGTTATACATAAGGGGCAATAAAGGTCTCATTCCTGCCCTTCGATATCTTGTAAAAGACAGTTTCTGGACGTGTCAGGTGAATGTGACTCATCAGTCAATATGCTGTGCCCTAGTCAATAGATTGCATACATCAGGGGTGGCCAACCTGCCGCTCGCGAGCCACATTTGGCACTTTGCCTTCCGGTGTGCGGCTCTTCGATCCATTCATAAAAATATATAAATATATCTTTTTGAGAAGTGGTGCAACAACAATTCTAAAATATTGATATACTGATGCCAACGTTGGGAACAGGATTGGTCAATACTTGGGTGATGAGCTTGATGCTTAAGTTTCAGTTTCTCTTCTCTACATGTGCTCCTCACAATCACTCATAGATAGATAGATAGATGGATGGATGGAACTTGGTCTCTTCTACAATAGAAACAGAAATTTGTCTTTGACACGACTCAACAAAAAACAATAAATCTCGCTTTGAAAATTGGAAATGTATTGATTTTCATTTTATGTCCATTCGTTTATGTATGAGGGGAAGTGTGTTTGTAAGACCACGCGTGTGATGTGGCTCTTTGTAGTACAACAGTAATTTTTGTGGCTCTTGGTCTCTTACTGGTGGTCCACCCCTGGCATACATGTTGCAGATAGCTTTGATGATATTGTGAGCTCCTATCAATACACTGGATCATTGGGTGTGAGGACATTTCAAGTTTAGGGCCCAGTGGGTCCAAAGATGATTGAAAGTCAGCAGATTGATGCCTCAAAAGATCTGGTTTTGATCTGAAATCATTTTCAATGAATAGGGAGCATGTCTATGTTACCACAACTCTATGTTCCCGCACTTCTAAAGCTGCGTTTCCACCTAGCAGTCCCATTCGGTTCAGTACCGTTTGGCATGGTTTGGTACAGTTAAGCCTGATCCTGTTTGTCAACAAAACTTTGCCCTCTCATGGTAAGCGGCATGTAAGCCGGATGCTGAAAGCCGCAGCTGTTAAACAATAGTGTGATGGCGTAGCAGCGCGACACAGTGTACCCCGCTAATAAATCCAACGAAGAAGAAAACTGCAACACAGTAAAAAAAGAGCACAGATGAAAGACTTGCAGCATTTCGTCTTCTCTGTGGCATGTAGCTCTTTGATACAAAGTGCAACCAAGCTTCGTTTCAGAGAAGTCTGTGAGCCACCAGGAGAAATACAGCCACCGTCGGGGTAAGTGACAATTCTTTCGACCAATCAATGGTCTGCAGTGTTGTAGCTCCACCTTCTGAGAGCAGATCAGTTCAGTCTGGCACCCATATGAAAGGGTCCCAAAAAGTAGGCCGGCTCGTCTCAGTTATTTGGGGATCTGTCCTGGGATAAGTCAGTGGAAACGGCGTGAAATGCGCACCATACCAAGACATACCAAACCGGACTGCTTGGTGGAAACGGGGCTTAAGATCTTGTTCTAAAATCTTTTCCAAAATCTTGTTTGCCTGACTTAAGGAAATGAAAACAAGCGCTCGGTATCTGTAAACTCTACTTCAGTTGAAACCCTTTTTAGATCAGCATTTATTATTTTTTCTTGGACTTTTCATGGATGATTGTGGTTGTGATCATTTCTCGACTGTGGTAACATAGGGCCCAATTGTCCATGGCAAAATAAACAAAGTGCTTAGAAATTTGGGAACATTGGGCAGTGGCAACTTAGGGCTGACCCCAATGAATCAGTGCAGATAATACCAATATTGGCCAATTTCATGGAAAGAAATACAGAACTTGAACCACCTTGGCACTACGTTAATGCCCCAGTGTAATGGATAACACAAGACTAATAACCACACCCAGTCTCTGTTTGAGTAAGTTCAACTGAAAGACAGGAAGTAACACAGGTTTGAGTCAGTCTTAAAGCTTGTTAAACTAGTCATCTAATGGAACAGATATATCCTATGATGCCAGGCTAATGCTTAGCTAAGTTGTACTCACCTCACTTGCGTTCTCTTTCTCTGGTTGCTCCGCATGATTGCCATCAGAGATAGGGAAAGTTGTCCGGTTTACAACTGGATAATCAAAGATGAGGGGCCTTACAGCAGCAGTTTTTGGACTATATTGGATAAAAACTATTTTTCCTTCAAGCAGGGAAACAGCAGTAGTGTCTAACTGGTGCTCTGTGATGTTTCCTTTGGGGGGATTTGTTGTTGAACTGTGGCTAGAAAGAACAGTAACAGGCTGGATGGAACTCATATGTGTCACATTGTCTTTCATTCCTGTCACAGGTTGAGAGACTGCAGGTGATGTGGTTTTGGAGACAGAACTGGATGGAACAGTTCCAAGAGCAACAGTTGGCATGTTCGTCAGCTTTTCTGTTAGAGGGCTCTTCGCTTTTTCAGCTACTGTTGTAGAGTCCTGGCTTTGAGTAGAGCCCCTGACAGATACAGATGTCGAGGTTTTGTCCATTTTAATCGTCCTGTTGGTTCGTGTCGATGGACTGGTTGACATTTTGGTAAATATTGATGACTGTCCAACAGCTTTTCCAGTTATTGTTGGAGCAGTTGTAGGTACTGGCAGAACTTTAGTTGTTGGGCCAGTTTTGCTTGTTGATGAAGATGCAGTTACAGTTCCTGTCACTAATGGAGAAGCTGTGATTGTGTGAGCGACTGTAGTTGTTGAAGCCGCAGTTTTTGGGACAGTTGTTGCTGAAGCCACTGTGGTTGCGGCAAGATCACCCTGAGTTGATAAAGCAACTGGTAAAGTTGTCTGAGAAAGTGTAGCCGTCAGGGGAGCTGTCGTTGAAATTTTGGGGGCAACTGTTGGAAGAGTACCTATGGTTGGTAAAGTAGATGGTGAAGCTGTTTGGTCATCTGTTGCTGTGAGAGTACCTATGGTTGTTGGAGTAGAAGTAGATGTAGTTGGTGCTACTGTTTGATCAGCTGTTGCAGTTGTTGCAGTGCTCTTGGCTGTTTGAGGGGCTTGGGTCGGGGTAGCAGGTATTGTTTCTGGAGGTGCTGCTGTTGGTGCAGTCAGCGTTTTTGTAGCAGCTGGAAAAGTTGTTGGAACTAAAGTAGACGTTAGTGTAGCTGGAGTACTTTCAGCTGCCTTTGCTGTTGTTGAAACTACTGGCAGTACTGTAGTTATTGAAGCAAGAAGGGTTGTTGGAGTTGTTTGAGCAGATTTATGTGAAGGGGTGTCCATCATTGTCGGAGAACCAGTTATTTTTTGTCCAGCAATAGTTGTTGAAGCAACTGTGGTGAGAGTATGGGAACCAATAGTTGTTTGGGCAACTGGGTTTAAAACTGCAGTTGTAGTTGTTGAAGTAGCTGTAGCTTTTTGAGCAGTTGTTGCTGTGAGAGTACCTTTTGTTGGAGCAACTGTTGTTTTTTGAGCAACTGTTGTAGTTCTTTGAGTATTTATTGTTGTTAGATCAGCTGTAGTTGTTGGTTCTCTTGTTGTTCTTGAAACTGCGGCAATTGTTGGTGTTACTGATGTTGTGAGTTTGACCAAAGTCACTGAGGCAGCTGGTAAAGTTTCTTGAGTTACTGTTGTGAGAGCAACTTTAGTCATTGGCGTAGCCGTAGTTGTGAAATCTGGCTTTGCTGTTGTTGAGGCAGCTGCCTTTTCTTTCGTACATGCAGTTGGTGCAGTTGTAGATATTGGTGAAGTTGTTGTGGTTGGTGGATGTAGGGAACTTGTATGAGCAACATTTGTTGTGAGAGCACCTTCAGTTGTTCGAGTTGGTGTCGTTGGAGAAGCTGAAGACATTGGTGGTTCTGTATTTGATTGAACAAAATGGGTTACTGGATTTGTAGTTGTTTGAATATCCTTGGCTAATGGAGAACCTGTGGTTTTCAGTGCAGCTGTAGTTGTTGGAGCAGATGTGGTTGCAGGGGTGGCAGTAATTGTCAGAGAACCTGAGATTGCTGGAGCTGGTGTAGTCGTAGGGGTAGCAGAAGCTGTCACAGCAGCCTTTGCTGTTTGAGTAATTGTCGTTGTTGGAGCAAGTGTTGCCATAATGATACCTTTAGTCATGTGAGAAGCAGCTGTAGTTGGCGCACCTGTGACTTTGTGAGCAGCTGAAGTTTTTGAGGCAGCTGTAGTTTCCGGGTCAGATGTTGTCTTTAGAGCTGATGTTGTAACGGTACCAAATGTTTTAGAAGCAGATGAGAAAGTAGCAGTTGAAGCTAATGTTGATGGTACGGCTCTTGTAGGACCACCAGTTGTATTTCTGTTGGCTATGATTTTCAGTGAAGGTGTATTTGTGGAAATAGCGATAGCCATTGGTGCAGTTGTAGAAATTGAAGTACCCCTGGTTTTTGGAGCAGCTTTAGTTGGAGTACCTGCCATTGGTTTGGCTGAAGGTGTCTGAAATTTTGTTGTTGTTGGAGTACCCATATCTGTTTTTACAGGCTTACTGGTCGATGTAGAAGGGTTTGGAGCAGCTGTTGTCTTTGAAGGCGCTGATGGTGCAAGGGAACCCATTGTGGATAAAGCAGCAGGTGAAGTAGTTTGAGCAGATGAAACTTGTGACACAGGTGAATTCGTAGAACCAGCCGTAGCTGTTGGGGCACCTGTTATTGAAACAATTGTTTGTAGAGCCGCTGGTGTTGTTGTGGGAGTTGCCATTGTTGTTTTGAAAGCTGCCTTTGATGTTGTTGGAGCAGGTTTTGCTATTGAAGCTCTTGTGGGTTTTGAGAACAATGGAGAATGTAGGGTTGTTGGTTTCACCGTTGTTTGAGCAGCTGTGTCTGTGTGAGTATCAGTAATTATTGAAGCGCCTGAAGTTTCCGGTGCAGCTACAGCTGTTGAATCAGCTGTGTTTGTTAGAAAACCAGAACTAACGATGGTTGGCACATTTGGAGCAGATGTCGTCTTTTGAGAAAATACTGTGTTTATCTGAGTAAAACTTCCTGGGGATACAGCAGTTGTTGTTGGTGCAGTCAAAGATTTTGGTGCAGCTGTTGTAGGAGTTCCCATAGTTGTTGGAACTGGTGCAGTTGCTGGTCCAGCTGTGCTAATAGAAGCGGCTGTAGTTGTTGCAGCAGTCATTTGTTGGGGTTCAGCTGTTGTTGTTTTTGTACTTGCAGTTGGTGTTGCAGCCGTTGCTCTTAAAACACCTATTGTTCCTGATTCTGCTATTGTTGGAGCAGTTGCAGTTGTTGGAACAGCTGTAGATGTTACTCGACCTTTGGGACTCTGTTCTGTGACTGATGTTGACTTTCGCAATGCAACTGTAGCTGTGATTTTGTTGGTTTGAACTGCTGCTGTAGTTTGGCTCATGGATAGTGCATTCTTTGGCTTGCTCATTGATTCAGATGGAGAAGGTTTACCGGTGTTTGTTTCCTTCGTTGTGGGCATTACAATTTGCATTGGTGTTTCTGTTTTGGTCGACAATGTTTTGGGCCTTGTTGATGTCGAAACTGGAGTGCGTGTTCCTGAGTGAGACCTTGTGAAAGTAGAGGTTGGGCTTCTTCTTGTTGCTTCCACTGTGATTGCAGATCCTGGTGTATTCATTAATAAAGCAGTTGAACCTGATGTAGCAGATGCTGTACTCAGAAGTGGAGCTGATTGCTCGGGGACGGTCGTATCTGCTGTTCCTAAGGATGCTGTAACTTGTGTTGGTTTTACAGTGTCTTCCATTGCCTGTGTGGTTGTTTCACCCTCGTTTGTTGTTGAAAACAGGTCTAGACTCTGTACAGATGATATTGCACCTTGTTCTGTTGTTGAAATTGGCTTTGTTGTGGTTTCAGTGGTTAACTTGGGCTCTAAAGTCAATGATCTTTTCTGTGTTTGTTTCAGGAATTTTGTACTAAAAAGTGTTGTTCTCCGTGTTTTTTGAGTGCTTTTAAGTTTGGAGTGCTTAGTGGATGCCTTCAAGAGAGATGCAGTTTCTGTTGTTGTTGATACAGTGCTTTGTTTTGTTCTTGTTTCATCAGTAGATTCTGAAGTTACAAATGGTGAAAGATGAGTTGTACTAGGACCAATGGTTTCAGTGTCTGGATTCTGCCCTTGTGTGACATTTCTACTACTTCCATGAGGCCGTGCATGTTGTGAAACTGATTGGCTGTTTGTTGCTAAGGGAAACAGTGTCCTCCGTTCCTGGGAACTTGTTTGTCTTGTTTTTTCCATATTAGAGGTGAGTAAAGCATGTAGCCTGGATGTACTTGTTGCTTCCTTTGCAGTCGTAGTCACCTCAGCCACATCTTGAGTTGGCATTCTCAGGGAACTTGCTTCAGATGAACCCCCAGGCACTGAAGAGTTTGAGTTTAAAGCTGTACTGTGAGAACCATTGAGGGGAAAATGTGCCTCTTCTAGCTTTGTTGCTTCAGGGACCGTGAGTTCAGGTGTGCTTTCTGGCAAAGCATTAACTTTTAAAGTATGAAGCATCTTGATTGGTGCACTTTTATCTATGATGTTGAAAGCCTTGGGTGTGGTTGCAGAAATGTTTGTGTGTGGATTTGCAGTGTGTGTAGTTTCCGTTTTTGTTGATGTGGGAGTTGCAAGCACTGATTCTAAAACAGATACAACTGTTTTCATCTTATCAGATGAATTTGGTGAGGGTGAACTTAATTCCTGAGTTGTTAGTTTTTGACTTGGCTGAGCTTTGGTTGAGGTTGCAGTGACTCCACTTTCTTCTGGCTCTACAGCACCCACGGTTTCCTCTTTACCCCTGGAGGTAGATGTTGAAATGCCAGTTGAAGAGAAAAAATTTGGCGTCATGGTGGGTCTTGTTGGTGTTCTCCATGTTGTTGATGTAGGCATACGTTGCTGAATCTTTGATAAGTTACTGATCTCTGGGACTGCTGCCATCAAGGTTTTTGCTGGAACCTTGGTAGAAGCTTTGACCCTGAAGTGAAGTAGGCAGACAGCTATACAAGGGTGAAAAAAAAACAAAACAGTTTTGGCTAGTTATTCTTGTAGAGCATGTTCTACTCCACAAAAAAGACCAAACTTTGTGACCAATTGCTAGGAATTCACAAGGGCTTCCCCTGGGCAAAGCAGAATTGGTCTTGAGGCTACCAAGCGGCTCACCAGACACACTGGTTTTACTGTACCCGTACAAAATAAGTGCATAAAAAGCATCATTCAATTTTAATCTCTTTTAGTTGTTAGGAGATGGGTAAAGCCAATGATGATGCAGAGCTAACTTACAAGTACAACCATAGTTGGAATAAGTGACAGATAAAAGTTTTTACAATTTAAGACATAATCCTCACTTCCCACAAAGCGAGCTTGCTTTAACCCCTGTTCCCTTCATGAAAAGTGTCACAGAAACATCAATTTTTGTCCCTTTCCAGATAAATTAACCCCCAGATTTTTCTGATACAAATAAATCAGGTGAATGACACATAAAGTGAGTGGATCATTGAACGAACACAGAGTTGGTGTCATTTTTCCAAACAAGAACTTAAAACTTCTCACGTCTTTACGTGTAACTGACTTGCGTAGATAATTCTACCCACATTTGGTGTGAACATAATAATTCATGGCTTATCAAAACAAACTGACTTACTTCAGGTACAGGCAGCACAGCAGCATTTATGCCAAGCTTAGTTAAGTCTTTGTGTGCCATGGACGGGATATGTATGGTAGGGATCCACCATGATTATGAGACAACTCTCCTCTTTTAAAGACCAATATTCAGAAAAAGACCCTAATAAATAGAATTTACTTTGTGAAAACAACCTATCTTATTGAAATCCTGACCAGATCAATAGAATATTAATTAGAGACTGCTTTCTTTCTTGACCATAAAATAATGATCATGGTAATGAGCATGCTTTCATTATGTTTCTCAATAACAAACTCAAACACTATTACTGTCAATCTCTTGGTAACGGCTGCTTCGAGGACCACAATAAACTTTTCTTACCCCTAAATTCCACGCGCAGTGCAGCGCAGCGTCAAGCCCTTGTGGAGCACTTAGCTTCCATTGTAATCTATAAGGCGCGAGAAATACGCTTCAGGTCTATTTTCTGCACGGCCGCTTCCAAACCTCGTAAGTTCACTTTAAGAAAGCACTAGACAGGAAGTCACTGTGTGAAGAACCCGGTAGATTCCAAATAAAACACAATGCACGAACTCTTGAACGTAAATTCCCCCCATATTTTTAAATATGTCACATCTGGAGTCGCATGCATCAGGTAGACAGTCGGTCAGAGGGTCCCGGATGCAACACGATGGCATGGATGAAGAGAAGCTGATCTTGGAAGTGGAGAAGTTCAACATTCTGTATGATCCCAAACATCCTTTTTATAAGGATACAGGCAGAAAGGACAAGGTGTGGACTGACATATCAAAAGACACGGGAGTGGATGGTGATCGCGTGATATGGCTATTCACACGAGACGAGAGCCTGTGATTCTCTGAGGACCAGCGGGAGTGAGCGGCGCAGCGCGCTGCTTCCAGTGAGGTTTGACAATCGGAGCAAGACCACGGCGCTCTGCTGCGCTGTGTGGCGTATGCAGAGGAATTTAGGGGTTACAGTTTGTCTTTTTTAGACTGTGCCATTTTAGGGCATTGCACTTCGTAACCCTATATTTTTCAGCTATCTGACAGTTGTTTGAAGTCTCTACTGTATTTTCCACCACTATCTTATGATTAACATCATAACTTCGCCTCAATGGTCTGGTAACTTACCAGACTGACTGCAGCCACAGTGAGGCTGGAGCCCTCAACCCTAGACCATTATTAGCATGTGTCAATGTTTAACCCTCGTTAAAGGACAATCCTATTTAATCACATTGTTTTTAACAAAAAAAAATCATCTTATATTCAGGTCAATACTTTCTTATCTTGGTGATTTAAACAATTTTGCAGGCAGGAGCCTAATGAGTGGCTGGTTTCTGTAGCTCCCTTAAGTTGAAGAGTCCCTACAAACTTGTTTATTTGGGAGCATACCTATGTTCCCACATTTCTAAGATTTTGTTCCAAAATTTGGTTTTGTTCAGCACCTGTAAACTCTGCTTCAGCTAAAAACCCTTTCCATTCAGCGTATTTTATTTTTTCATGGAATGATTGAGATTATGATGAACTTGTGGGAAGGGTTGTGGGAACACAGGGCCTAATTGTCCGTGGAAAAAAAAAAGTCTTAGAAACGTGGGAACGTTGGGCTGTGGGAACTTAGAGCTGACCTTGTTTGTTCAGTGTACAGGAAGTGCTGGCTCACAGATGTCTGTCAGCTGCTACCTGTTATACCGAAGTCTGAAAGTGTTTTCAAAAATACCTCACAAGAGTTTTCCTCTGTGCTCAAACTGCCTGCTGTATCATCACAGGTTTACTTTTTTATTCTCATGAAAGAATCAACAATCTGAATAAAAACCCACACGTGGTTTCAAACTGAAAGGCAATTTATAATGAGTGAATCATTCCTAGATAATTATCTGGGATTTTTAGACAATAAAACAGATGACATAAGTGAGGCTTTTGATGCAGTTACATTACAAAACAGTGATCTTACTCACCTGCCAGTAGGCTTAAGAGCAATCCACAGTCCATCGTTGAAGGTGACTGCTATTCAAGAGTAGACAGCATACCTGATAACAACAGATAAAAAAGCAACAAGTTCAAGGCATCTGGGTCTCCATTTGTTTTTTGTCTTGTAGACAAAACCTCATGCGTAATAGCATTCTTACATAGCTTGCATACTATCTTCCATTGCATCTGTGTGTACTTTTTTGCATAGTATGAAAAAACTGTAAGTTGCAGATAACATTCTACACCCACTCGTTCATTGCTTTGAGCCAGCGACTCTCTTTTTAATCTCTTTTTAAAACTCACTTTTACAGTCTAGCTTTTATGTAATCTTACCTTTATAGTATTTATCTATTTATTCAACCACTTTATTCTTCTTTAATTTTCTTTTAATATTTTTTAAAATATATATATTTTTGTTCATTGATTGTATTAGTCGATTTTAGTGTATATGTGTATGTATGCACACAAAGGTGTTCACATATTATTTTTATTTTTGTGCTTATAATCATTTGTTTAGTTGTTCAGTGTTTTCATTCTCTTACCTCTCTCCCAGAACCTTTTTCCTCTTTCCTCCTGATGTGATGATGTCATTTCCCCCTGTTTTTTTTCTTCTTTAATCCTTTTATTTTGTTGCCTGTATACCTCATCTCCCTCAGCCTGATGTTTTTTTTCTCTTATTCTGTGCCATTTTTTATGTGTCAAAGCACTTTTTTAACATTTTTTTAAAGGTGCTATATAAATAAAAGTTGATTATTATTATTATTTTATTTATTTATCTATTATTATTTTTTTATACCACAAATGCTAAAAAGTGTGAATACCATAAAGCAAGTTAAGTATGTCTCATTTACAATTAGAATCATTTCAGCTCATGTAAAAGGATAATCAAGTTTACTTAAAGGTGGAGCAGGTCAGATTTAGAAAGTAGCAGCAGTTAGCACAAATTTGATGGACCAAAATAAGCCCAGTGCCTACATGTTTGTTGTCATTCTCCATTGATGACTATTGCGATTTTCATATTGAACTTCAATTTAAAACCTATTGTCTTTTAGAGCTCTGATGAAGTAGCAGAGGCTGGAGACTGTGTGTTTGTCTGCTTTTTCTCATCCATCGTTGTCCAGGTCTATCTGTTGTGTTCATCTAGTTAGGCGAAGATTTATAGCTAAGTAGAAAGCACAGCGCCCTAATGTTAGACCAATATATGTTTGACTCAGTACCAATGTAAATGGTTAACACTTAATATTAACTACACCCTGTTTAGCATTAGTTGAGCATTAGATAACGCTTAACTCATTATCTGTAAAGCATTGTTCAAGAGACATTTAACACAGATGGTCACATTAATCAGTAATAAAACATTTATAACTGTGTTTGTACATGGTGCACAAATGAGTATTAATGTATAAACAATGCTTTACAGCAATGTTTGTCACACAGATCACATGAAAGTGTTTTTTGCGTTTTATATGTGGGGAGCTGAAAACAAATTTGTACTTCAAACAATAAAGACTCTTTCTATTTCTATCTATTCTTTTCTATTGTATTCTATGTCAGCTGTCAGCCTCTTAAAAGAGAATGAAATATGTTGATATAATGACAGCAGTAAATGTGCCAGGAATCTAGCTTTAGTCCCTTTGATTGATGTATAGCAGTGTTACCCAATCCTGGTCCTGGGGGACCCCTACCCTGCATGTTTTAGATGTTACCCCACGCCAACACACCTGATTCAAATGAATGGCTCGTTATCAGGCTCGAGCAAAGCTTGATGACGAGCTGATCATTTGAATCAGGTGTGTTGGAGTCGGGAAGTTGGAAGCACTCAGAAAGCGCAGACCTCCACCAAGCATATTGTGGTTGTCATGCAACACTTTAGTCCAACTTTAATGTATACTCCCCTTCAGCAGACTGTCTGCTACAATTTGGTGTTAGTTGCAGGTTTGTACGATAATTTGTTACCTGACAGTGTTGAAAATGATGATGACCCAGTACATATTTCATATTCCAAATCTTAGAATCCAGAATATTGCCAGGATCTGGATTGTACTTTTACATCTGTCAGAAATTATGGTAACTTTGTCTTGTATTGTTTTGCAAAGCAATCCGACCATTTATGGTGGAGTTATATACACATATGGTGAAAACAGCCCTATCTCACAATGATAAAGAATCCTTTAAAAAAAAAAAGTCCTGGACCCAGAGTGATCCAGATCACCTCCAAAACTTAATCACTTCTCCCCTAACCCATTTTGAAAATTTCCTAAAAATTTCATGAAGATCTGTTTGTTCGTTTTTGAGTTATGTAAAGCTTCACGCTATTTGGAAAGAAGAAATACACGTCACAAAAATAACTAGGGCTAGGTTGGATACATAGACTGTATTAAACATGGATGTAGTATCCCCGACGTCACCCGTCTGTTTCTGAAATGGAAAATGAAGCACATCGACTACAGCGGCCATATTGGTAGTGGCAAGGGCTTCGCGTACAGCTATAGGGCACCTGTTGGTCACGTGACCCCGAGCTGTGCCTCTGATTGGGCAAGTTCACAATTTTAATATCCTCTGAACTGCCAAGTTTGATAAAAAAAAAAAATCCCCGTACAATGTGTGCTAGTAGTAAAATTAGAGACTTTATTTATTTATCTATTGTTTCATTTTTTTGAACCAGGCTGTAAAAAGGTTAATTTCTGCTTTGAAAACAGCTTTTTTGGCTTGGTGTGTATGTGACTTTTGGTACTTCATGAGCCAGCCTTAAGTGGACGCTAGAGAAACAGCTGATTTTAGCAGGTCTGCATTGTCTCATATTCTTAGACCAGAGGTTGCCACTTGGTTGGAAATGCTAAACACAACGTAGCTTCATTTGAGTTGATGTGGGGCAAAGAGGTTGGCCTGTAGCTTTTGGCAGACAGTCATATCTATGGGGAATTAAGAGAAAACAATCAACCAACAAGAACTTTTTGGGGAAGACTGAAGTAGGAGCCGGAGAAAAAATGTATTTTGACATTTTACCCTCAAGCTCACTCTGTCTCTTCTCCTCTCCCTCACTTGCTCTGTCTCAATACAAATATACACATGTAACAATGTCCTTTCCTTTTTCCTTTCCTATAATCCAGACATTACCCCCACAAAACACTTTTCCTAGATCCACCCCATAGTGAGTGTGCGGTTTTTGAACACTCACTCGGAACAAACTAGCACGCCTAGTCTGCTGAGCTGTTTATGAACGTACTTGATCTACCGTTAGAGCTCAAAAGAGAGAAGAATCTAAAGAATGTAAATCTACAAAAAAAAAACACTCACCTTTAAAAAGCTTCGACTCCATATCTGAAAAATCTTCTTTACCCTGATAAGCATAATGTAAAGTCAAAAAGAAGAGCCATCTTTAGTAGTGGTTAAACCAGTCTTACCAGTTGGATCCACACCTGTCAGTCTACCCTGTGGCGGTGGTGAGTAATAGATGCTTTCCTACAGCAGGAACGTTTCCTGGGAACTCAAAGGTTAAGGAAGTAAGTGCAGAATAACTGCTGCATGTGGGTTGGAACGAATATTATCACAAACAGCTTAATCCTTTAAGCCCTTAGCCTTGGCTGTATCACTCTCCTATTTATCTTTCTTCTGCTCTTCTGTCCTTTTTCTGTCTGTCAGTTAGGCTCCTGTGTCCACGACCACTACAAAATCAATCACGGAAATCGTTTTTGGCAGAGAGAACAGACCAACTTCTTGCTGCTAAACTTCATCAGCCGGCGCGGTGTTGTCATAAGAAGCTACAAAGTAGAAATTTGAAATAACCTGTACTGGCGCTGATAATCTCATTTTAAGTGTTGGTTACAATCAGGCATATATCTATAAGGGAGACTCTTTCAAGATCAGTGAGGCACTTCTCACAGCCCCTTTAAGGTGAATTAGATTATCATTGAATACAAATGTGATGCAAAAATACCAGCCTGAAAGCAGGGACATTTTCAGGGGTAAATTTATGACCATAAAATTCAACTCAGATCCTAGTTTCAACAGTTGAAAAGCATGTAGCTATTGCAGAAAAATCACCTTCTGTGTGTCCCATGGGGAGGAACCAGAGTCTAAATTTAGTTCCTGGGTTAATCTACCCCTGTTTAGGATGTAGTTCCCTTCAGAACTTCAGGGAAAAGGCTTGCAGCGCTGAACATTTTATAGTGTTTTACTTAGTGTGTTTATATTTCAACTGCTGTGTTAAGAGAGTGCATGTACTCACTCTTTGATTTGTTTTTACTGTCTTGTTTTTCCATCCTGCTTTGAGGAGATTAAATTTGATGACAGCACAGTTCAGGCCCTGCTGGGAATATATGAGGAAGAGGACATTGTTGATTCAATGAATCTATTTGCGATGCAAAACAGCAGGATTAAAAAAGAAAAACATATTGAATCTCCCTTATATGAGCAGACAAACTGCAGAGTCACTCAAACGATGATGGTGGCCTGGTAAAGTTTTTCGAACTATTACAAGCAAAAGTCTCTGGAACTTCTGTGTATTTAATGATTAAAAAAGTCTTTGTACACCTTGTAGCCTAATTATAATGGCCCATGTTTGTTTGAACAAGATTCCCAGAATTTCCCCTTCATCTGTGAGAATAACTCGTCACAGGTAGTGATGGAGTCCGCAACTGTTCCACCCTGTTATGAATAAAAAGAAAACAAACAAAAAACCAGGAGGCTAAGATTTTTCATCTGGCTTGACGCACGTCGGCATCAGTGGTGAGCAAAAAACAACAACCATCTTGTCAAGCAACAATCCACTCTCAAAGTTTATTTTGATAGATTGTTACAATGAAACTGAAATAAAATGCCTGCTTACATGAGACCTTAACAAGTGCTGTATCGCTTGAAAGGTGTTTTGTGCTTAGATGCATACTGGCAACCAACATTTTAATAATGTATTCCTTTTTAACGTGTCAGTGTTGTATTCCCATGTTGTTTTATCTGTCTTTGATGACAAGTTTTATCTATTAATCTTTCTTTTGTAAATTCCTTCTGTTTGTTTGTATTGTCTACTTGTTACCCTATCGTAGCAATCTAAATGTCTTCCTTGTGGTGTTGATAGACAATTCATGTCTTGTTCATTCATGTCGTGTTGTGTTCCTTGTGTGTGTGTGTGTTGTTGTTTTTTTTGTTTGTTTTTGTCAAGTTTCAAGTGTTTCCTGAATTACTTTGTAGTTCGTGACCCCTGTGTTTCTGATTTGGCCATACTTCCTATCCTTGTTGGTGTCCCCCCCACTTTGGTCAGCAGTAAAGCCGCGTTTCCACCAAGCAATCTGGTTCAGTTCAGTACGGTTCCACACGGTTTGGTACAGTTAAGCCTGATCCCGTTTGCGTTTCCACAGCAAACTGTGCCCTCACGTGGTAGGCGGCGTGTAAGCCGGATGCCGAAAGCCGCAGCTGTTAAACAATAGCATGACGCCGTAGCAGCTTACCCCACTGTTAAACCCAACAAAGAAGAAAATTGTGACACAGTAAACAAAGAGCATAGATGGAAGACATGCAGCATTTCATCCTCTTGTTGATTGACATGTAGCTCTTTGAGACAAAGTGCAATCAAGCTTTGTTTCAGAGAAGTCTGTGAGCCACTGCCGTTGTCGGGTAAGTGATGATTCTTTTGACCAATCAACCGTCTGCAGTGTGTTGCTCCACCTTCCGAGAGCGGATCGGTTCAGTCTGGCACCCATACGGAAGGGTCTCAAAAAAGTGGGCCGACTTGTCTCGGTTTTTGGGGATCTAACCCCGGATAAATCAGTGGAAACGCCACAAAATGCGCGCCGTACCAAGATGCATTGAACCGGTCTGCTTGGTGGAATCGCAGCTTTAGTTTCACCTGTGTTCTTTGTCCACCAGTCCGAGGTGCTGCCAGAAGGGAAGGGTTTCGGCATTTGGCAGGTTTTGAGAAAATATTCTGGGGAAAATATTGGCAAGGGCTCACTATTATGTGGCAAAAAATAAAAACTTACACATGATGCGCTCTTGTTATAAGTACATTTATTCTGAAATGGAGATAATCTATCAAACTTTACATCACCAATCAGTGATAATCATTGGTTAATCAAGTGTCACTGTGACATGGTATTGGTTTCTTAGTAAGTGCCTTAGAGACAGTATCATGCCAAAGTAGGAGAGATAAAAAAAGATGAACAGAAAGGAATGACAGACTGATCTGGAGATATGATACTGGATTGTTCCTGTGCCAGAGGAGAATTATACATTAAAAAAAGTATATTATAATATGTTCAAATTTAAATATTTTTCTAAGCTCATCAGTGAGGGTGTTTGTGTTACTCTTTTTCCTTATTTAGTGTAGTCATGTGCTTATGACATGTTCTTTGTTACGCTTGGAATAGTTTTATGTTGTGTTTCGGCAGCTCTGTCAGATCTGGCAACCTTGCCTGTCCCTAGTTGGATTTTTCCTTTTATTTATTTTATTTTTTCTGTTTGGGTTTATGGGCTATGGAGTCAGTTTTGTCTTTGGTCTATTGCATATTTGTTCCTGTGTTAAATCACATTCTGATCTGTCAGTCGCTGAGTGGCACTACAAAGCATTTTATTACAAAGGAACTGTTTCTCTAAAAAAAATTGGTCTGCTTTCTGTCAGTGTGATGCAGTTTTGTTTTGCATTACCCTGTCTGCTGCTGTTCATAGCTTAGCTTCCATGTTTCATCTAATGTGCAAAGGACGTTTGATTTAATTAGTGTTTGTTGTGTGCTGCTTCAGATTGTAAAAAAAACAAAGAAACGAGTGTGTTGCTCCTGGAAACAAAATAATACTTATCTTGACTGCTAGATCGAGTGATAATTTTAATACCTTGAGGACATATCCTGCATGTCAAGCAGTGACTCTCGCTTGCTGTTGTTCTGAAACAAATCATTTAAACAGTAATTCCCCCTGAGGAGTATCTTACCAACTAAAAAGAAAACATTCCTTGTTATAAATCCACAAACCCTACCCACAAACAAAAACTATCGTCAAGTAATGTTGGCACAAGGTCAAGATGTTACATATCTTTCAAGCTTGCTTAATGATGACTTTAAATCAAGGAAGTGATAAAAGTTAATTAAAGGCTGACATAAGACTCACCTTAATGGGTTGAGAAATTTGTTGAGTAACAGTCCATTTTACAGGCGATGATGACGCCCTGAAGGTCCACTGTTACACAAATGTTTTGGACAGCATGTATGAAGTGCGGCTCCAGTTGAAACATATTTATCAGAAGTGACTGCAATGAGAAACACAATTTGAGCCCATTCATAGGGTTTACAATTCATCAACCTTCATTTTTTTCCAGGTGTTTGAGGGCACATGAGTTAGAGATTTGGGAGTTTAGTATTTACAGGTACAAAAAAATGTAAATTATTTTATTACCCCCGCCAAGGAGGTTATGTTTTTGGGAGACTTTGTCTGTTTTTTTGTCTGTGAACAACATAACTCAAAAGTAACAAACTTATCTTGATGAATTTTTCAGGAAATGTTTAAAATGGGATCATTGTGAGATAGGGCCGTTTTCACCGTATGTGTATATAACTCCACGATAAGTGGTCGGATTGCTTTGCAAAGCAATACAAGGCAAGGTCACTGTAATTTCCGACAAATGTAAAAGTACGATCCAGATCCTGGTAATATTCTGGATAAAAAGATCAGGAACTTGGAAAAATGTACTGGGTCATCATACTTTAACACTGTCAGGTAATAAATTATTTTACAAACCCGCAGCAGACAGTCTGCTGAAAGGAAGTATAACATTAAAGAAGGACCAAAGTGTTGTGTGACAATCACTATATACTTGGTGGAGGTCTGTGCTCTCTGAGTGCTTTTCTATGTCTAAATTATATAAAACATGACAACTCACACACTCAGAACTTAGTGGAATGACTTTTGGGTTTCACAGAAATGACCACCAAGTGGCTGTGGTGTTATTAAAGCTCAGCTTGTTTTTAAAATCCCTATGTTTTCACTGATGGGGAAATGAAGTGCTCTGAAATCTCCTGGTAGATTCTGTGTTGACTTTGGACTCCTGAGCAACAGTCTAGTTCTTTTTCTTTGTGTAACCCAAACAAGATGCTTTTGATGCATCCCATGATTTAGGGGTTGGCCTAATATTGTGACAGTTGCATCCATTCTTGTTGCTTGTACACCTTTTCCAACCACTGGTGTCCCCTCCAGTCAACTCCCCACTTAAAAATTTTGAAACAGCCATTGACCAGCCTTTTCATGATTGTGGCTGCATGCCCTGTACCAAGAGATATGCGGTGTTAACTCTGTTTGAATATTGATTTACCCAAACTTGATATGACAAATCCAATTTTTTCAAGACATGTTTTTTTTGTTTTCTTTCTACATATTTTAAACTGTATGCTGGTATTGTCTTTAACCCGAAAAACGATGGAGAATTAGTGTAATGGCTCCAGAATTGGTTAAACTCCCACTTGATTCAATGTGTAATGTTAAATGTTAAATGTTATCAGGATACACTCAGTCTTTGATAAGCACTTGCATAAATGCACGTACTCACACCTTGCAAAAATAACTTTTTTATGATAAATGAGCCTGGATTAAAACATGATCTGTGCTGAAAAAGTGTTGGTTGAGTGACACCAGCCAACTAACTTTAAAGGAGTGCCAATGACCGGAAAATCCAGTACTGTTAGATATTTTTGACTGGTTGGCAGCTTACTATGTACTGTAAGGAACTATCAGAACTTTCCCAAGACTCATATCAAAGCAACTCACAAACCACACCTAGCTCAGTTAACATCAGTCATGTGAAGAGGCCATCCTTCACATGTTGTGGTTGCAGTGGCATAGCCACACCTGGTGCTATTTTTAATAATGGTCCCGAGCTGAATTACATGGTTGTGCAATAAAAAGCTTTTATGTAAACAAAATTTAAGTATGGTACTGTCATTTTCACCTGGCTTAATTCCAAGAAATAATGATGATTTATTGAGGATTTGTATATGTCTGATTATTTAAATTGATTTGTAATAACTAGACAGAGAACCTGGAACATGCACATTAAATCAATTTATGAACCATTTAACAGCTATAAATTACAATTATGCTCACTTTTCTTTTATTCAGGGTTTACTCACAAACTTAGACACATTTTATTTAGGTTTGCTATCAGCTCCCATCAAAGACAGACATTAAAATGCTCTCATTGTGGAATTGCTAGTTATTCTTAATACTATTTAATCTAGCTTTAGGTAGTGTGTTCTGCAATTTCTTTTTCTTTATTCTTTAGATCTTTTATTTTTTTTGCACGTTTTACACTACACATACAGGACAAAGTATTTTCTGATAACTTATTATCAGTTGATACAATTTAGACTTTTTCTTTACACTACGCACCCAAAACCGATCAAAAAGTATGGAAACCCGCGAGTCCAAACATGCAACATTCGCCCGGTTGTGCGCGCTGCGACTGCTCCTCTTAAAGGAGACGCATCCTTAACAGACCTTCTCATTGCAAGGGATATATGAGGTTTGCTATCGCTTTAAGAAGCAAATAATGGTAAATGTTTGTAAATTTTGTATTTATCATATTCCGTAACGTTTAACTCGAAGTAGATAATAATATAACTGCATGGGGGCTAACAAAATAAACAAAGCTAACAAAACTAGGACCCTCTGGGGCCTTCGACGTTTCACTTGTCTTAAATTTCCTATATCTTGTTAACTAACTGATAACAAAAGCAACTCCGGCGAATAGACGCGTATGTAAATCCAAGAGAAGACGAGGTTTCAGGGATTAGTGCAGGGAAAAGAAAAAACACGGAAAACTCAATGGAGGCCTTGAACACATCCCCGGACTCGACTGAAACGTCCAGCCGGAGAGGAGGGAGTAAACGGCGCGTCGAAGCCGTGGTCACCTCCCCTGAATCTGTTGACTCCTGCTCTGATGCTGTGCGTGTCCTGCGAGCCAGAGGAGATGCATCAGGCAGGACTAATGAATCCAGGAATGCCTCCTGTAAGAAAAAGCCCCAGAGTCTGAACGGCAAACGTAGGAGACCTACAGGACCGAGCTGCAAAAGTACATCTGTCATAAAGTAAGTGTATGGTCAGAGGCACGTTAGATACTTCGCTATCCTACTGTTATTGACAGAGCATTAGTAACAGCACTTTCAGGAGGGTTGTTTGGGGCACCCGTGAGACTGAACCGCAAGTGGACTCGTGCCTGTAATTATCGGAAGTGTGCTATACCACAGTGGGTTCTTAAAGCTATACGTTTCCTAGATACTGAAACCAAACACATGAGATAAATGCTTTTATTTTTCTGTCTTGTCCTGTCATTTTTAAAGAGTAGAGGAGTTTAAATACATGGGTTTTTAACATCTTAATCATCACATGCACTTTGCTGTCATTAACTGTATCATATCTTTCTACAGAGCCAAGGTAAAGAAGCTGACAGCCAAAAAAGGTAAAAAAAAAAATAAAAAAAATAAAAAAAGGAAACACACACACGTGTCAGATTGATTCTTAAGCTGATTTCCTTCCAGTGATACAAGCTAGCTGACGCTAAAACCTGAGTACCCTTTCCTTTTTTTTCAGCATCCAAAATCAGTCTTGGAACAAAGCTGGCCAAATCTAAAAAAGGCAAAAAGAAACCTCAAAGCCAAGACATCTCATCTGTAGCATCATGCAAGCCAGAAGCAAAGCTTGAATCTTCACCATATGGTAAACGAAGAGGAATTCAGTGTATTCAAACAACAGTTTTGTATAAATATCGTGAATATGAGAGCAACTATTCTAAACTGAAGCGATAATGTCATGTCTGCCTTTCAGCGAAGGAATCGGGAGAATCAAAAGAAAGCAACAATATGTGAGTTATGTGTGATCATTCCTGAATAATTACAGAGTTATTTAGTTTTACATTATGAATTTGATAGTAGGGTGTTGTTTATGTTGTTGATGTCCATTTCTTCAGTGCCTCTGATCCAGATGATCCACTTGGTGAGGACCTTCCGTTCAGGGATGACTTGAATGATGCCATCTATACCCCGGAGACACACATGTATGATGTACACAATGTCTTTCCACACTCAGAAGAATCTTTGCATACACTCAGAACTTCATAGTGGATGTATTAATTGATGCTTCACCCTCAGGGAAAACTCAACGAGCCATGCAGCGTCACAAACGGAGGTGAAGACAGAGGAATCGGAGAAAGAGGACGATGATATAAAGGAGGAAGAATCGACTCAGAGCGTGGACGAAGGAGACAATGACGCAGAGCCAGCGAGAAAGTACGGGACATTATAACAATAGGAATGCACAAAAGAATGATGATGCTGGTGTGTTACGAGAAAGCCAGGAGCATGACAAAGGGTTTTTTTTGTAAGCACACCATAAAAACAGACATCAGGAATTCACAACCAGATCTTGTCTAACGTTAATGTGCCTTTCATGAATAAGCCCAAAACACATGTCACATTTAATTGAGCTAAAAGGAGAAAAACAAAGGCCTCGTAAAGTTGCTCAGTTTAAAATCTTGTCATGCACAAACAGAATGCTTTCTCTGCATCAAGTGTCACCACCCTAGGCCTGATGCCAGAGTAAACTCCCAAACCTGAGAACGGCATTCATGATGTATGACGCTAAAACACTGCAAAAAAAATGTGCCTGCAAACATAACCTCAGGCTGAGTCATCACGGCGTTTTTTAATGTGGTAACGCACTGATTGTCTATTAATATTACTGATGTTGACTCTTAATTATGTTTGCTGTAAATCTTAGCAACTTAAATTAGTTAACCAAAATGAAAATGTGGCTTACAAAGGAAAAAGTCCCCTGATGGGAAATGACCCTGACCTCTGTTAACCTTATAGAGCCCAGGGTTGCTATAGCGCTACAATTTGCATATTAAGTTTCGATTCAGTAGAACCAGAAAAGAAAGATCAGATTCTCTTGGCATAAAAAATCTGGGGACTTACACTTTCACACAGTGTTTTCAACATCTCCCAAAGGGCTGTTTCTTTCCACTGATTTGTTTGCAGATTTCCAAAATGTTAATGTCAGCTTCATTTATATAACACATTTAAAACAGTCAGAAGCAGGGTAGTTGCAGTAGGGTGGCTGGGCTCTCCCTTAGCGATAGGGTGAGAAGCTCGGCTATCAGGGAGGAGCTCGGAGTAAGGCCGCTGCTTCGTGTTGAGAGGAGCCAGATGAGGTGGCTCGGGCATCTGGTGTGGATGCCTCCCGGGCGCCTCCTTGGTGAGGTGTTCAGGGCACGTCCCACCGGGAGGTGACAGCGGGGCAGACCCAGGGCACACCAGGGAGACTACCTCTCTCGGCTGGCCCTGCTTTGGCTGCTGCCCCCGCGAGCCGACCCCGGATAAGCTGCAGAAGATGGATGGAAGAATGGATTTAAAACAGCCAGTGGCCCACCAAAGTGCTTTAACAGTAAAAATTCAGAAACAATAAAAACTGAAAAACAATAAACTTTAAAACATTAAAAGCTTAAAACAACAATATAGATAGAAATAAACTCAACAAAAGTGGCTATCCTGTGCCAAACGATTTAAAGAAAAAGAGCGTGGAACATCTGAAACCATCTGGTTAGCTGACTTAAGGGCTCTGGAGGGCTGGTGCAGCTTTATAAGGTCTGATAAGTATTCAGGGACCAGACTATTCAGGGATTCAAAAACAAACAAAGGGATCTTAAAAACATTAGGATTCAGACCAAGGTCATTGACATCGCTTCCTGCGTTGATTACATCATTTTTTACATTCACATTTTTAAGAGATACATCAATGACTTCTGAATTCTGAGAAATATGTTTAAAATTTTCATTTTTTAATAATTTCTTGCCCTTTTTAGCAATTTATTCAGTTAACTTGGACACACGTCTGTACATTTTATTGAAGTTGGGGACATAAGGGTTGAAAGCAAACGTACCCATTGGTTTGACTGTCTGTGCCAGTAGTTGTCTGTCCTGCACACTGTGACGACTGGGACAGGATCTCAAATTCAGCATTCTGTGTTTGTTGCAGGAGGACTAAACAGCAAAAAGATGACAAAGAAACTCGGCCACCAAAGCGGAGGTAACAATCTTTGCTGTATTATTGTTACTCTAACGCGAAAAGCACTATCTGAATGACTTGCGTCTAATTTTCCTTTTTGCTACCTTTACAGGAAAAAGCCACCGGTGCAGTATGTCCGCTGTGAAATAGAAGGCTGTGGAACTGTCTTAGCTCATCCACGCTACTTACAGGTGAGCTCGACACGGAAACCTCCAATCAGACCATTTTAAATTTGGCCCAGATTCAATAGCATAAGTCGTAGCTCATTGTAATTGCTCGTGTTGACTGTAGTATTCATGTTTCAATCAACATAATGACACTAGATTACACCTCTCTTTCTTCCAGCACCACATCAAATACCAGCACATGCTAAAGAAGAAGTACGTGTGCGATCATCCCTCGTGCGGTCGCTTGTTTCGTCTGCAGAAGCAGCTGCTGCGCCACGCTAAACACCACACAGGTGAAGATAGGAGCTCATTTGTTTAATTGAAGCTCTGTGACAGGCCTCACTCTCTGTGCAGCTCCGTTTGACTGTGAAATCACCTGATTTCTGAGCTGTCTGAAATACCTTGTCAACAAGTCACAAGATTGCCACCATGACTTCTTGTCCCCCTTTCTTTCCTGATGGTGCTTTTCTCCCCGTGTGTCTCACAGATCAGAGGGACTACATCTGTGAGTTCTGCGCTCGAGCCTTTAAGAGTGCCCACAACCTGGCTGTGCACAGGATGATCCACACAGGAGAAAAACCAATACAGTGAGTCGGAACTCAGGTTTTGCAATGTCATGCACCGACGTGTGGACAAGGAAGTATTTAAAAATAGAGTCACATGTGAATCATGCATGATTCCTGCTTCGTGTGAAGAAAACATCCTGAACTGCTCTTTTTTGTTCAAGATCTGTTTAAAAAAATCCATCTGAATCATTTTAAATCTTACCTTGATGATAGTAAATTTTAGCAGCTACAGCGCACCACAATGCAGGTTTATTAGCTACATAGAATAATGAGGGTTTTCAATCATTCATTTAAAATGAGGGCATCTTTGACCTTCCCTGTCTTTGCTCTATTTACCTTACCTAAATGGATCTAGGGCAATTAGTCATTGAAGTAAAAGTAAAATAGACACAGTTAAACCATAATTAATCTAGATTGTAATGACACATGTAAATAATTACTCCTGCTTAACAACCTTTGTGTCCATTTCAGGTCATACAGTCCACTTTACTCCGTTTTAGTAGGTCAGATCATTACGAGAGACAATTAACTTTGTTGCCTCCAATCTGTCGACTCGTAGCAGCTTGTGTGAACGGTTTGTTGTTCCTGTTTTTCCGTGCCCAAGACTTTATGAGGGTGAAACCGGACAACCTCTACGCCTCATGTTATGATGAATGCTTTTGCGCCTGGCTGGATGATGAACATTTTTTCTTTTAATTGGTTGAGTCATAAAATGTTTCATACGTTTATTTTTAGTTTGTTTTTAACTTGGATTTAAAGCAGTTTTATAAAGTTTCTTTGATAACTAACATGAAAGAGTGGTGACATCTGAAAGAGCAAGAGATTTTCTATCTGTGATGCTTTGATGTAAGAAGATAATTATAATTTTATCTGCATTTGTGTCAAAAGAGTGTAGTATAAAAACAGACGCATAAAAACACAGACAATTAAAGAATCCAAATAATGTTCAAACCGAAAAGCAGAAAGCATCTCATGTAAAACAACGAGAAAATCCAGTCAACATGATTCATTTGGACATTACATAAACCCAAGCAACTCAACACCCCAACAGCATGAAACGTGTCCAAGAGGAAAAAGGCTGTGAAACAATGTCGAGGATTTAAAAGAGAAAGAAAAGGATGAATGAGGAAACACATTTAAAGAAGCATGACAAGATATAAAAACGTTAATTCAGACACAAGGAGTCAAAGGGCAGAGTAAACTTTGAGTAATAATAAGAACATTAATAATAATAATAATAAAATAATTAGTAGAAGCGGGGAAAAAATCAAAATAATGTTTCAGAACTCCCCCAAAAATTATGGGAATAATAATAATAACACTTTTATTTTGTATATTTATTTCCCAAGTTTCAACTGATTGCTGTAGATATAAAAAGACATTCAAAAAAAACAAAACACAATAAAACACTGCTTTGAGCTTGAGCAGTTTTAAAAAATGGGTTTTGAGCTGAGGTTTGAACATGTTTAGGTCTGTGCAGTCACAGATGTGTTTGGGTAGGGATGGTAAACGCTTGTCTCCCCAGATAGAGACAAGGATGTGTAAGAGGTCAGTAAGAGAATGAGGGGAGCGGCTATGGAGGGCTTTGAATGTCAGCAGA
The DNA here is from genome assembly GCF_033239565.1 of Halichoeres trimaculatus. Taxonomy (NCBI): domain Eukaryota; kingdom Metazoa; phylum Chordata; class Actinopteri; order Labriformes; family Labridae; genus Halichoeres; species Halichoeres trimaculatus. The sequence continues at coordinate 16,067,646 of NW_027437200.1, read as the reverse complement.
GGAGTTTTGATGATGGACCATCTAAGATGCCATTGTAGAAGTTAATTCTGGATGAGTTAAAGGCGTATATCAGGGTTTCAGCTGCTGAGAATGAGATAAGTGGGTGGATACGGGCTATGATTTTTAGATGATAGAAGGCTGTGTTTGTGTTGTGAGTGGTATGTTGTCCCAATGTGAGTTTGGTACCCAGAAACGCCCAGATGAGTTAACGAGATAAGAACAGATAGAGAAGAAAAAAGAAGGTTTTCTATAGCGGGATTATCAGTCTACGTCATCATAAAGATGCGCACGCATCTCAATCGCAGAAGCAGAATGTAGCTACATTCAGTCAGACGAGTTAGCGTTTTTTAAACACTAAATTCAATCTGTTAGAAGCATCAAAATTTTCGGTTTTTCTGTGGACAGCTGTCAAAAACAATACAACACGATAGAGGCAACTTCTGTCAAGTTTCGACCGTTACAGCGCAACTGGTGTTTCGGCGTCAATAGCGACCATGCTAACTGGTGACTTTCAGCCGACGGCAGCCGTGATTAACGGCAGAGTGTCACCAGTTAACAGGGTCACACTTTACAGTGATACACCAGCGACGTCTGCGTGTATGTAATTAAATGTGTATTATTTATCCAACCTCATTTAACAAGGTTTGACTGCAAACAAGCAATAATAACTGCTGATACTCAGAATACAAATTTGACTTTGCTTATTTAATGAAAAAGTTGGTTTGGAGCTGAGGTGATGACCAAACATGGATTCAATATGGACAGTAAATAATGGGTGAACCTATAAATTATGATTAACAGAAACGGTTTTTATGAACAAAGTAAAATTAGGGAATATCATGAAACAATGTTTACATCCTGGTCTGTCACAGTCTGTTAAGTGTCCACAGATAATACAGTCATGGGCATGGAGTGAGAGTTGTGTTTCCTCTCTGGGTACACGCTAGGTTTCTCTGCTAAAAACTTCTCCACCTAATATCTGTCCACTCACTGATCTCTTCTGTCCACTCACTGCTATTTCACAAACCTGGGAGCATTTTGCCATCTGTTAAAGTGATGAGATTAAGAAATCATCATCGTTTCACTTCTTCTCTTTCCCTCTGCTTTGCTTCCCTCTTGTGGCAGGTGTGAGATCTGCGGCTTCACCTGCCGTCAAAAGGCCTCCTTAAACTGGCACATGAAGAAGCATGATGCAGAATCCTCCTACCAGTTCTCCTGCTCCATTTGTAACAAAAAGTTTGAGAAAAAAGACTCTGTTGTAGCACACAAGGCTAAAAGCCACCCAGAGGTGCTCATCGCTGAAGCCATGGCAGCTAACGGGGGCTCTGTAATAAGCACACCCATCCCAGTCCCAGAGACGGTCCCTGAACTAACGCAGCCCCAAACTCCCTCTGCTGGCCAGGAGAGTCAGAAGGAGGAGGAGAGTGAGGCGCTGACTCCCCTTGAGCAGGTGGTGCTCCCGCTCGCTCCACAGACGCAAGTGGACGCTACTCAAGGTCAGCTCCTCCAGCTGCCCTCCCACCACCTCGTGCCAGTTGCACATCAGCAACAAGCTCCCACCTTACTGCACCTCACCACGACCACTCCAGCTCAGCTCTCTGGTACTCAGCTCATCCAGTTCTCCACCTTCCCTGTCAGCACTGTGACGGCCGTGCCCACAGCAGACCAGCACAGCGCTCTCATCACTCTGAGCTCTGTCGGCACCATGACTCCTGCAGCCTCACTGGCGCCTCCTCAGCCGGCCCAGCAGTGGGAGAGGGAGGCTCAGGAGGACGCAGAGGTGCCTGGGGAGGGGGAGTTATGGGACAGGGTGGTTGTGGGTGACAGGGAGATGATATGGGAGGGTAACGAGGAGGAGAGGAGGAGGAAGGACGATGAAGGGATTTTTTTGGAGAGGGAAGGAGAGAGGCAGGTTCTGTTGCAGTGTGACGGAGTGAACGGAGAAAGTTTTCTGTAACAAAAGGAGAATGTAGGAAAGGTTTTCATCTGAGAAATTACGTTGATGTGCTGGCATTTTAATTAGAAACATCAACTTTATCTCCACAGAGCGCTTCACTACACAGAAACACTTCAAATCAGGGAATGTGTGCATTTTCTGATTTAAAATTATTAAGTTGTGTATTTAATTACTGAACATACTGATTATGTTCTAAATGTATACATGTGTATTTTGATTTTTGAGAGGTTGAAAAAAAAAATATGATTGCACATGTTCTATAAACAAGTGTAGAAGATTCCACATTTGTCTCTACATTGTGTGTCTACACTGCGTTTATGCAAAGTTAATAAAAAGAAGTGAATAAACTCTGTTGGCTTAGCTTTTAACAAGTCAACAAACTGATCAGTAGCAGAAAAACATACGACCACATGTGACTGAAACTTTATTGAAGATTCTGTTATGACGCATCAAATGATACCGAAACCCTTCACAGACAAGATATGAAACTCTTAAAAGATGAAACAGCTTTTCCACAGCAGACAATGTAACTGAAGCCTCTGGCAGTGACGCCGTATTATGTCTCTACTCCGTCTTTTATCACCTCTCTCTTAATAACTTTGTACCTCTGCACACTTTCACGACTACTGAGCAAAACACAAATTATTTTAGAGTCTTAATTTATCAAAAAATGTATTTTATGACTCTAATAAACACAATGTTTTAAGAAAACTTTGTGACTATGTGAGAAATCATTTATAAAAGCTTAAAGAGCAGCACATGGACGAAGATGTCCAGACAGGTGGAGATTTTACTTTCCAGTCAATTTTATTTAACAGCAAAAGTTGAATAATTTAAATGGTTTATATTCTCTATTTATATCTTTTGTACAGCTCTGACTCTGGGAAAGCCCTGCACAAGAATTCCTGTGTGTCAGGACTGTTGGTCCATGTACAAATGGCAAATAAAACCCTCGAATCCTTATAGTACAGATAAAACAAAGCTCATGTTGTTTTTCTTTTACAAAGATGCCAACACCGAAAATTACAAATCTTGTAACAAACAAAGGAAAAATTAGAGAGCAGGTTTTAAATTACAAGTACTTGTATTTTGGAAAACAAAAACCACGGACAACAAACTTCTTGCACATTCTGGACTTCATTCAGCACTGGACAATGGGATTAGCCCTGGGCCGATAACAAATTTTGCTGGAAGATATATTATCCCACAATTATTGACGTTAATATTATTTTGAGACCAAATAAACCACTAATATAAAACCTTTATACCATATTTATGCAATACACCCTTTCAAATGCAACACACTTTTATTTCTCATGAGAATTTTTCACTAATGTAATTGGAATATTAATAAATTTCAAATATCAAAAAAAAAAAAAAACAATAAAAATGTAATGGGCTCTCAGTCAAAAATTGCACCTGAATATAAAACTGAGTTAAAACACAGAATTTCTTTTGTGATGTGGCAAACTCCACCCTCTATGTCCATGTGAATTCTCACTTATCCAGCTCAGTTCAGTCAATCAGGCAACTGGATTGTTCAGAGTTTGTGAAGACATTTCTCCTCTCATCCATGAGGATTTATCAGCCTCATTAGCTTCATCCTAAACTACAAAAACAAGCATGCATTCACATGGCGATATATTGAAGCTGGCAAAATTATTGAGTTTATTTCATTTGTTAAACAATTAATTGATTTATTGACTATTGTCCCAGGCCTTTATGGGAACATGCTTTATTTGAGTGCATTATCCAAATGTCTCTGAACCTTGGACCATTTTTCATTCAGCACTGTGATTGGTCACTGGCTGTCGTCTTACTTACTGCTGTGAAATGTTTAAGAAATAAAACTCACCTTCTTGAAGTGCATGTAGATATGCACATTGGATGACTAATAAAGCTTTAAGCTTTGCTGCCCCCTTGGCGTATAGTACTCTACAGACTGAACTGAAACTTTGACCTTATTCCACTTGGAGTCTTCTGGTCTATCCTTAGGGACACACAGCTGAACAGTGCCTGTTTTTAAAATCTTAAACTGTTGTTTTAGTGTTGTGCAAACGCTCCCACGCTTCCTGTTATAGAAAACACTATGCTATAAATCAGTACTGTCACTTTGCTGGAACTGTTCCTATGATAGTGTTTTGACAATGCAATTTAAGAATTCACAGTGATGACACGTAGGAATTAGACCACACCAACCTCCCAACCACAGCAACATTGAGGCATACCACTTAATATTAAAAGAAACATAGTGTGGGGAAAAATAAATAAAACAAGTAGAAAGAAATCAAGCTACAGTGTAATAATTTGTTAGGGGTGTCAATTGGTACACTTTATTATCTGAAGCACAAAAAGGCACTGCTAAAACGCAATATCAGGCCAAATTTGTCAGCAAACCCCCTGACAGTAAACCTTTTCTCTTCTAGCTTAAAAAAAAACGTATTTCTCCAATGTTCTGTGTAATTTTTGAGGGTTGTTGTCTTTCCATCTCATTAAAACTTGGCTCCTGGAAACAAAAGCCAGACAACTTTTTGTGCAGTTCTTAAACTTGGTGTCACTTCACCAAATAGTGCAAGGGAGGCAGATACTTATCCCTACCCTACCTATAATTTTGTTAAGTGTATCAAATATCTCCATAAATTAAATAACCTAAATCATTTCCAAAACAAATTAATATTGTAATTCTGAGATAATAATTGTTATAATATGCTGCTATATAAAGATTGAATTGCACCATTACAAGTGCTGGGTTTGAAAGGTCATGATGGATAAGTTGTGTATTTATTTATTTATTTATTTATTTATTTATTTATTTATTTATTTATTTATTAATCTACTATTTTAGTTATTTTTAAGATTTTTTCCCAGCCTATATCAGTAATGCTTTATAAGCGTTTGAAAAAACACATTTTCCATAGCTGTTTCTTACCCTCAATAAATCATCCGGAGTCATCCTCTCTTTCCTCTCAGAAAGAAGAAAGTGTTTGTTATGTATGGACGGATGGGTGGGCCACATGTGTGACGTTTTGTGGGAGAGAAAATAGGCCCTCCTGTGCGTCCCCCTAAAAACGCCCGTGGCTTGCGGAACCAATTAAATCCCCTGCCGTTGCGTTCCTGCCAACCAACAGGAGCACCGACATGAACACGCTTCATTGACACCCGCTGTGAGGATCTCCGGTTCCTGACTTTTCAGACCTCGAAAGTATCCGAATGTAAATAACGTTTTTTTTCTGCTCCAACATTTGCGACGTTAGGGGGAGGAGGAGGAGGAGGAGGGGGGCTCACTTTGTGTCTCGGTGCTCATCCGGCTCGCTGCTAACACACCTATATAAACAGGGCTGAAGTGCAAATGGCAGAGCAGGAGGAGCAGAAGCAGATAACCGAGCTGGACGCGCCGGTGCCTGGTGTGTCCAGGACGGGAAGTGCGGTGGCTCTTGCCCGGCTACTGCACCACGAATGTGGTCGTCTGCTCCAGCTATACGTGAGTTATTGGTCTGCACGGTTGTTCTCCTGCCGACCTCATACTCTCCACACACTCCCCTTTCCCCGTTACTTCGATGCCAGCATGCTGTTGCTGTTGTACTGAGGCAGCTAGCAACCTGTCGCGCATGAATTACATGTTGGCTTACTCTGTTTACAGGCTAGCATTCATCATTTTGCACTTGTGTTCTATAAAGAGATGCTGTGGTGCAGAGTAATCACACTAAAAGACCCCCTCCCCTCCTCCATTTCCCCTAGGGCACCTAATGGATGAAGAGTATTGGATTTTTTTCTGCTGTCTCTAGTCTCCCTTTTAGGACACCTTTTAATTCGTCAATAAAATCAACATGGAAGTCACTTAGTATTTTGTTTATAATAGATTCTAAATAAATTAAAGGCACAAGTGCAAAAGCAGAGGCACCTTGTGGGTTTGTATTTCTGTTGATTTATAACTCTTGTTCATGCTCTTTCAGAAAGAGAAGGAGACCTTCTTGGCAGACCACACCCCAGACGGCGCTCGCATGGTGTCTCTGTCCCTTGCCTCAGAGGAGGTTAGCACCCAGCAGCAGGTGCAGGCGCTGCACTCAGCTCTGCGGCAGTGCCTGGGACTTCTTCACTGTGTCATTGCAAAGGAAGAGGAGGAATGGGGCGAGCTGGAGGGCGACTACGAGACCTTGAGGAAAAATGTCCGGTCCCGACTGGAGAACCTGCTCCACACTACCAAAAGTTTGGCTGAGACTGAAGACACGACACTGGAGGTCACTCCAGACCACCGGTGTAATGAGGTAGAATACTGATATGATGATCTAACAAAACACTAGTCACTGTAGTTTTGGTGTACATTGATTGGTTAGGCATATCCACATTCTTACAGTACGTATTCACAAGAACAACAATGTTCTCTATACCCAAAACACCCTTATTTGTCCCTCATAAAGGTGAATTTAGAATTCATTGTGTCTCTTAAAAGTGCAGAACAAAAAGACTCCTCAAAAACAAGCTTTTCAAGGCTGCCAAGCAAAATGTTTCTAAATAATATAATTACATAGAAGGCTAAGGCTTTTCTAAAGGTATGACTAAACCCTGTATTATATGAATAATACCTTTGTGTTAACATGACTAATGTCAGGAACAAAGATTTAAATTGTTGACTTGATCACCTGGGTATCCAGGATGATATTTTCATTGTGGTAAAAGCTTTATAAATATTTGTATAGGAACAATAGACCAATTTTGAGGGTTTAAGTTGTTTTGAGGAGCTTTTTCACAATTTTGATTTTCCAACTTGAGGTTTTATTATTGTTTCAGTTCATTTTCAGAGAATGCTTTTGGCTAAGCTAGCAATCAGTAAAAGGTAATGGGTGGTAAGCGGGGTTCTGTCTGAGTCCCAGTGACCTTAAATCTCATTCTTCAGCTGTACTGTCATGGCTAGGATTTCTGAACAGGATCTTGAATGAAAGTATCCCTGTGGTTTAGCATGCTAACAAAAGCAAACATTTTAGCCATATTCTTTACTGATGTGATGCTAGTGGAAATAAACAGTTGTACCCCACCTTGCGGTCCATCTATGGTGTCAAAATGCAGAAGTTAAAGTGCCACAATTTTTTACTGTGGAGTTCACATCTGCCTCTGGAGTTAGGACCAATCAGAATCAAGCATCTTACAAAGTCCGATCAGTGAGAAAGCCTGATTATAAGTAAGCAACTAGCTGGAGAAAAAGATGAGTACAACAGCTGGATAATAATGTATGTGTCATAGGAGGTGGTGGAGACTAAAAACAGTGGTGAAAGCTAACATGTGGTTGGATGGACACCAACAGCTGATACTGATTATCTTTTCTAACATTAGAGATGCCAAGCAAGTTTGCCACATGGACCTAGTCATCAAAAACGAGTAGTTTCCACCCAAGTTTTGGTAATCCATGATCTTGTGTGGAATTTGGGAAATTGACAAGGCCCTTTTGTCTTTGAACATTTTCTCTTTCAGCTTTTTTATCCTCTCAGCCTGGCACAGCTTTACTGGAAAGTTTTCAGAACCATATAACAGTGGGTGTGAAGTTCATTGCCTTTGTCTCTGTAGGAAACTGACGGAGCCGGTGGAGTTTTTGGGCTCAAAATGTGGACCTACCGAGTGCTGCTGGAGCTTGTCCACTGGGCCGACCATGCCACTCAGACCCTTCATGTATTCCACACGGAGAGAGGAGGGACAGAAGACATCTGATTAATCTTCATTTCAATTCACTGTCTATGAATGAACTCACTCAACACTAACAGCCAGCTATCCCTTTCATGTACCCCAAATTAGATATGAAACAGTGGGGGAGTATACTCTGTGTGCGCTAGAGGGTGAAAAATGTTCTGCTTAACTAAAATCACAACTAAGCTCCTCTTAACAAAAGGCCTACAGACAGCTTTTCCCAGACGTTGGTATTTCCACAGCAAGTGTTAAAACGACCCCAAATATGCCACAGTGGCATTTTCTTTTGACAAAGAAGTGAGTGCAGACTTTTAACAGTTTGATGGTTTGCTGTATGAAGTGGTGGAGATAGAAATTAGTTTGAAAGTGACTTTTGTTTTGTAAAGAGTGTTTATATTTATTTTATTTAAGTATCTTTTGATGACTAAAACCTACTGTAACTAACACTCCAAAATTGTACTAACTGCTAGAATGTAGCCAAAAAAACACAACTGATATACTGTGATTGATGTGCAGCTAAACACATAGCCATTAGCTATTTTAAAGGACAGTTAGTGATAAATGTAACACTTGATTAAACATGTATTATCCAAATGATTCCAACTCACATATATTGTTTGTTTTTAGAATAGATTGGATGCTTGTATCATCAATGGTTGGCACAGTCTTTGAGGAGCCAAGTGTCATGTTTGCTGCTCTGGTCACAAAGTTCTGTCCTGATATTATACTTGAATGTGCTGCTACACTGTTCTCATCTATGAACTTTAACCCCAGTGGTTCTCAATTGTTTTTTTCTTGTTTGGAAGAAGTAAAAAAAGAAGTCGGGAACCACTGTATTAATCTCCTAGGTTACACAATTGTAGTGTCTCTTTCGCCAAAAGAACCAAACACCCTGCACCTAAAGAGTTGTAGTGTTTAATGCCTAATGAAACAAAATGAATGAGCTGTGACTTTTATAGTACACAACTGATCACAATTTTAAGCACAGTTGAAAAATTGCAAGAATTTACCCTTCGCACTTTTGTATCTTAAGAATTTTTTTCAAGTAGAGCAGCCTATTTCCATTTAATTGTTTGCAACAAATATCTTTCTTGTTTGTTTGTTTTTCTCACTCCCATTTCTTTTTGCATTTTGAAACTCTACTTTAACTAATTTGGATCCAACAGTTTGAAATGTAAATTTTTGAAATTTTTCAACCGGTCCTAAAATTTTGATCAGGTGTGTATCTGCAGTAGTGAATTATCTTAATGCCATGGTTTTAATTGATCTCTGTGATAAATAACTGGATGTGCATATAAGATTAAAACCAGTGAATAACCTTTTTGTTGTTGTTGAAGGTCTTCTTCTGGAATGTGTGTATTTAAAAACTTATTCCCTTTACTTTTTTCACATTGCTTGACATGTCTAAAATCTCCCTAAAAAACATGTTTAAAAAAAACTACATTTACATATACGCTTGTGAAAATAGAGAGAACTTTCTGCCAATTCCAATCACATCAGTACCTGAAACTCAAGTATCCCCAGTCAACAATCACAAAAAAAGGTTTTTGCCTAATAAAGACACTAAATATTTCTTTTCATTTGACCTTGGCAGTTGGTTAGGAATATGTAGGTCAGTTGAAAGTAGCTTGATTAAAAATGAATGATAAATCACATATGTTTAATGTATTGCAAAACGTAAATTCACTCATCAGACCAGCACATGAAAATCCGTTTTGATAGCACACACTGAATTGTACAAGTGCTATTCATCAATGCATCCATAGTATTTAATACGTTACATAATTACAGCATGTGTATTACTGTATTGTGTTGGTGTACTATGTACCAGAGAAGCTCATTCTCCTGGAAATGGAGATGGGTTTGTTATCTTGAGCAGGTAAAACAACGCTGAGGCAGTGGCTTCATTAGCTTAAAAAAGCAAAATTAGATCTGGGATCAGACTGCACCTCCACGCGAATGCATGAAAAGAAGCTGAGAGCCATAACCTGCAAACTATTTCATCCACGAAATGTGTGTGTGCTGAGGTCGCAGGTCTGCCTCCTCAGAGGTGAGGGCACCCCATTTTACCATTGGAACCCCAAAAGGATGTTGTGCACATGCGCGTTGTGCAATCTACCGGAGCGCGAGAGGTAGGGGAAGGGAGTCCTAATGGCGGAGACTGTACGGTCGCCTTTTGACTACCGGGAACCACCGACCCTCGACAGCGACGGGGATGGGAGTAAACCACCGCCGCCTCGAGGGTGAGTGTCTGTGTCACGCCGCTGGTTTGTGGCCGTTTCCAGCGTGGATTTGTGAGCAAAAAATGCGAGAGCTCGAGACGCACGCGCGAGGAGCGTGCGCGCCTGTTTGGTTAACGTTAGGAGCCTTTATTCGCGTGCATGAATCCAGCGTTATATTGCGAAAAACGAAGCAAAAAACGTGACTTCTGTTTGCTTTATTATTGCAGTTACCGTGTCATGTGAGGCCACGAGTTCCCCAACCCACCTTAGCTTGCATTGAATCGACATTCTTTGAAATTTTGATATTGGAGTCCTAACGTTAGCTGCTGGGGGCTAAAGGCTAGCAATATGCTAGCATTCGCGTTAGCACAGACCCAGCTGGGATCAAACTGCTGAGGTACTAGCTCTGTAATTTTCTCCTCCCATTCATTAATCACAAGAATGGCAGTTTCTGGCTCTTTGAATATGTGTTTTTAAAAATAAATGCTCCTGCCACTGCATTAAGAAGCTCTTAAATAATCTTGGTTGCCCCTTATCATGACTCGTGGCTTGTTTGGCTTTGAGTAAACAAAGTTGCTGACCGTTGACAAGTGTGCATCGATGAGATTAGTAAATGATTGTATGTCCATTATTAATCTCTAAATATCTGCCTTACATGTTTTGATGGATCAGATCATTTGGCCTGAAGAAAACAGGAAAATAAAAGCAAGAGTTTTTCTACTATCTGACTGCAAATCACTTGAAATCATCTTAAACTGTTAACCCTAGGAATTCAGACCCAAATGCAACCATAGATCAGATGTTCAGGTTTTGGAGTCCCCTTTGTAAAAATAATTAAAAAAAAACGTGCAATTTTTTGTTGATTGTGGGAAAAATAAAGTCTTGACACTTCTAAACGCGAGCCAACAAAATTACTGAAATCACATCACTGCCAAACTTTTTTTCCAAGCACTTGAAAGGCTCAGTGTCACTCACCTTAAGGAAATGTCTTGTGAACGGGTTTAAGACAGGCTTCTCCAAATGTAGAACATGCCCTACTTATCCCTTGTGTCCTCCGGCTCAATATTTGCAATGAAGACATTTTTAAGCACTGCCTTGTCTCAATGTATCATCTTTTACAGCCGGGTGTGTGGGAGGAAGAGGAAAGGAACACCTGTGAAGGTGTGCGACCGAGCGTATGTAACAGAAGATGAGGAGGAGGAGAGCATGTCAGAACACAGCTACAGCCCTGGTATATATAGAACAATAACACAAACATGTTTTGCCACCTGCTGTTTATGTTATTATCCACTCTGATATTGAGGAAAACAAGTGCATGATGGTGAAATAGTAAAGATGTGTCAAGTCTAAACTCGCCTCTCTTGTCCAGGTGATAGCCAGTATCCAGAGGGTGCTGAGGATCGCCTCCCTCCGCCAGGAAGTCCCTACTACTTGCCCGATCCCTCTCAACTCTGGTGAGGAGGAGCCTTGAGAAATCAGTTTTTTTTAAGTCGCTCTTTGACCCTCTAACCTCATGATCTGAATGTTTTTCAGTGTGCCAGAGCTTGGGGAGGAAGGAGCAAGTGGAGTTAGGGGACCTGTGCTCTTCCATCCGCCGCCAAACTGTCGGATTCGAGAAGTTCACTGTGGGACACAGGTGCGACTGGTTGTCATAGCGATTCGAGACATTGTTAAAGGGGAGGAGATCACAGTGGACTACAGCCTCACAGACTGGGGAGAGAATGCAATGGTGAGTAATCAACCTGTTAGTAACTTTTGTGAGGAGTACTTAAAGGATCAGAGTCACAAGAGTGAGTTTTTGACATTCTGAAACCCATCTCCCATGAAGATAAACCAGGAAATCTAAAATACAGAGAACGCATTTGATCAAATCATTTTTTCCATTAGAGATTTTAATAATGAGAAAAAAATGAAAAACCTCAGTTTTACAGTTTGATTAAAGATAACATCATCAGCGCTTCCTGATCAGCTCATACAATTTGTTTTTATCTTTTAATTCATCCAACCAGGAAGAGGAGGCTGGCCCCCACCCGCTTTCCCTCTCTGTTTCTGATTACCTCACCCCCTCCTGGTCATTATCCCCCTCATCCTCCCCTCTCACCCACTCTGAGCCCAGCGACTCCGACCGAGAGGAGGATGAAGAGGAGGAAGATGATGATGATGATGACGATGACGAAGAAGAAGAGATAGAGGAGATAAGGGGTCGTATGCTTCGACGGCGCAAGAAGCGCAAGATGCCCACCGTGGTCAATTCAAAGAAGAAGACCACACCAACTTCCAACAGAGGGCCGGGGCGCCCCTGCTCTTCCTTCTCACGCCCCACACCCGTCACACCTCCAGCCAGATCCCAGTCCCAGGCCCCCGCGAGCGCCTTAGCGCCCCCTACCACTAATATTAACAACAACATCAACATAAATATTGGTAGCTCCAGCGGTGCCACAGTGAGCCGAAGGCAGCACTGCCCGTACTGTGGGCGCCATTACCGCTCTCTGGCACGCCACCTGGAGAAACACCACGCCAACCAGCCAGAGGTCCGAACAGCCATGGAGCTCGCACACCTGCACAGCTCCTCAAACGGAAACGCCTCACAACCCCACCCCTCGTCCTCGTCTTCCTCCTCAGCTCCTCACTCCTTCGCAGTCCCACAGACCTCCGCCTCCAACCCTGCTCCTCCCTCGCTCTTCGCCAGGGAGAGGGAATCACCAGCCACGCGTTCCAGCACAGGCGGCGTCTCCTTTTCCCTTTCCCTTTCGCCGCCATCTTCAACCCAGCAAGCAGCCTCCAAGAAGGCGCCCAGCTTAGCGGTGCCAACAGCGAAACGCCCGGCACCGACCCCAATGGTGTCACGGGTAAAAAGCCCTTCACCTCCTCCCCCTACTCCCAGGAGAGGTCGGAGGATGAAGAAAGAGAAGCAGGAGGAGCCGCCAAAAGTGGAGGTGGAGAGCTCCAGGAGTCAGGAGGAGCTGGCTCCGCCTCCTACGCCAGAGCCTGATGTGGATCCAGAGGAAGATCTGGAGCTGAGTGGAGAGGGTGAAGAGGACGCACCAGAGGAGAAGAATGGGGAGATTGTAAGGTGTGGTTTGATTTTTGTTTACTTTGAAGTTTTGTGATTCAGTGGCAAAGAGTGAGCGTACAGCTAAAAAAACAAACTTAACTTTGTGATCTTTGACCTTTGCTCTGACACCAGTTCTGTTTCCTTCCTTTCCAGGCATCACATGTCCCCCCTGCTCTCCTCCCTCTCCTGTTTGGTCCTCTACCTCCGCCGCCAGCAGCACTCTTCCTTCCTGTCTCTAACCCGCTCCCCTCACTCTGCTGAGGCCTGGCGCCTGCTTTGCCATTCCAGCCTCTCCCTCCTCATCCTCTACAACCGCCACCGAGAATGTGAAGTCGCCAAGCTCACCATCCAGGACTACCGCAGCCGTGTCACCCCTCAGCCCTGCTCCAGCAACAGCTCCCCCTCTGGCATGGAAGCCCTCCTCTCCCCCTTCGAGCGCCAGGTCCTCTGTCACCTCCCGCGGGCTGGTGTTCTGGGCAAACGCGGTCGCATCCAGCCGCTAATTCTCCCGCCACACTGTGAGTCCTGCCTTGACCTCCTCCTTCAAACCAGTCCGAATGTGGGCGTCGATCCAGAGAGCCCATACGTCTTCTCCCGGCCCTACCACTCTCCTGCCACACCGCTTCGAGGCACGGACCTTTTGAGAAACCTGGCACGCAGCAGTGGTGCTAAGAACCCAGGGCTGCTGACAGCAACGCGTGTGCGACGGCAGGTAGCGATACTCAGTCAGCTACTTCTCTTAGAGGAGGGCGAGGGCCAGGGGGGAGCTACAAAACGGCTGGAGGACTTCCTGGAAAGAGAGTACCATGTGACCCAGAACTGCTCGTCCATAGTGAGAGATCCAGCACTTATGGGCCGTGTGGGTCGTGTTGTTCTGTACGGCGAGAGGGAGGGCGTGCTGTTCAGAGGGATGAGCCTGCAGCACATCTGCCTGGAGTTGGATGGTGAGTTAGAGCAGGAAGTATTTCAAGCAATAAGTATTTTTCAGTAAATACACATTTAACTGACATCTGACATCTAACCCTAACTCCGGGGTTCTATTGTGCAGGGAGTATACCTGAAACACAATGTTAGAATATCAGTGAGATTAAATAGGATTAATGACTCACACAGCCAGTTATCAATTAGATTGAATGTCTTAACCACTTGACAGCACAGGTATTGGACTCTGGAAGGAGTGACTGGCTTTTTCAATCGATTTACAGCACAGAACAACATTAAGTTTGATTAAACTGCAACCATAGAAAATAGCTTTGGCTGGAACGTATTTATTTCAAAGATAAACGGAAAAACGGTTCACATTTTGAGTATGGATTTAAAGTTTTTGTGCAGGATGTTCATATTTAACCTGCACAGGTTTTCCAACAGCTACATATTGTAGAAACTCCTAAATCTGCCTGTAAAGTAGGAATGGGTACCGAATTAGGTACATTTAGGGGTACGGACCAAATTCTGTTAAAAGTACCGGGTACTGATTCACGTAAAATCAAAAGGTGCTGCAAAGGAGTGGAAGAATAGGTTATTTACCATGCTGGACATGAACACAGCATTGCAAGAATAAATATGTTTAAATAAAAAAAGGGTTTTTTTAATTAAAAAAGTAGATTTTTTTACCACATCAACACAAAAAAGTAACGAAAAATGGTACCGTTGAGTACCGGTACCGATTGCCAGGTACCAGGCATCGGGACTGTATTGTTTCAAATGCGAAAGGTATCCATCCCTACTGTGAAGTGTTCAAGTCATTCAGTCATAAAATCAATAGAAATGGCGTGAGACTTGCTGAAATGATGACATCATCACGAAAAGATTTCCTCGTAGAAGTAGATTCAGGTATGTTGACAGGGGGCCTCACCCACTAAAGTCTGTCCATTGCCCTGCAGGTTCCCAGAAGGCTGGCCAATCAGAGGGAAGTGGGTTTGTGGTGTGGGGAGCCTTAAAGAGACAGCCGCTAAAACAAAATGTTTGAGAAAGAGGCTGAAAAAAGGGTTTTCTAAAATACAAGTGTGAAAAAAATAGAGGTTCTTTTAGCTGCAGATCATGTAAAGCTGCTACAGGGGTAGAGGGTCAGTAAGAAAAAAAAGTGCAATAGCCCCTCTTTTACCAAAATGCGTGTCAGTCAATTGTTGCTCCTTTAGTTGAGACAATTTCTGTTTTTCTCTGTTGTTAAGTTTTGTCTGGAAACTCGGCAGAATCCTTCTCAGAGGATTCAGAGCCAGAGGAGGAGAAGGAAGGAGTCAAAGAGAAAGCTGAAGTAACTGTGAAGAAGAAAGGACCAGGACGGCCGCCAAGGAAGAAGAGAGCACCCGCTCCTCCTCCAGTCAGCCCAGTGATAGCCGGTCCTCATAAGAGGAGGTGTATCCCACAAAAATCAGGTAATCTTTCCTCACCAGTTTGACCTCTCAGGATACAGAAACAAACCAAGATTCAACTCTAATGATTTTTATTTACCATCTGTGACAGGAAAGCGTGGTGTGTTGAAGCGTCCCTGGTCAGAGGCCGAGCGTGTAGCAGTGGAGACTCACCTCAAGAGAAACCTCATGGAGCTGCGGGTCCCTGCGAAGGCAGACTGCGAGCGCTGCCTTGAACTCTGCCCGATGCTGGTGAGCAATCAGCGAGACTGGAGAGCGATCAAGTTTTACGTCCACAACCGCATCCAGCTGCTGAAGAAGCAGGGGCGGAGGGAAAGCGCTGCCGGGAACTGCTAGGGCGCAACAAAGAGACGTAGCACAGGACACATACCATAATGTATAGACCACCAGCAATCATAACGAAGAGGTGAGGTCTTTGTCATGGTGGAGTGGAGCTCCTTTTGGAAATAAGCTAAAAAGTTGCTCCAGTTAAAGATTTGTTCTCAGTGTTGATGTCTGTTGACGGATGTATTTTTAAGCGGTTTGACAACGTTACCCAAGCAAGAATATGAGTTCATACACAGTGAATGCGGTTTTTAGATGACTTTCTATTGGTGTTGTTCTGATACCAATACCAGTCGTGGTAATGGTCTCCAGCATAGCAGAAATGCATTATGGGGTGATGTCTTGTACACCCATGAATGCACAGCAGTTATCCCATAATTAATTATCCCTTGAGAAATTTTCTGGAAAATTCTAATGCAAAGAAAGCTAACGACGGTTAGATGTACACTGATTTTCTCCCAGCTTGTACGGCTATTTTCAACCACACTGGTAATGTGAGGAGCTCCGTATTAGAAAGAAAAAAGAATGGTATCCGCATATCTTTTTTCTAATGTCATTGTATAAGAACGTTGACTGTTTTTAGCAGGGAAAAAAAGGTGATTTTTAAAAGGTTTCTGGAGTGAAACAGATATCAAGGGGCTGCAGTTAAATGCGTTTCAACACCAGGACCCTCCAGAGCAAATTGTCTTGGTTCCAGTTTTATTTGCTCCCCCTGAAAGCTAACGACCAAACATGAATGTGTAAAGCTTTGAAGGAAGAAACAAATGGTTATGATCTTCTCAACCCTGCGGGCAGACTCCACGTCTACATGATCGAGACATGTATGAACTTGTATAGTTTGTGTTTTATTTAGTCTGGCATTGTGCCCCCTCCCCCTTCCAATGAGTGTTTTAAGAAGTATCCCTAAAAGTCTTTGACCATGATGCACCTGTGAAGCGGTTTTTCATACCTTATCATACCATGATCATTGTCAGACAATTATGTATCAAGGCACGTCTACTTGAATTTATTGTGTATCAGAATTTAAAAAAAAACAAAACAAAAAAATTATTACATATGGTCTTATTCACAATGTAAATACTTCCTAATCTATGAAAAGTATACAGTAGTGATGACAGTTAGTATTGTGCTATTGTGTATATACTGTAAATACTACCTGTACTTATTAAAGTGTATGACATTTTGCTGTGTTTTTATTAAAATTGGCTGTAAATTAAGTGGACAAAGAAACAAGAAGTAAATACAGGATCTCATTGTCATTGACTTTATTGAAAAAACACTTTAAAAATCTATTTTACACTCGTACAACACATTCAAAGTATTTAGGAATAGTCAAAAAAGAACACAAACAGATTGATGATCAAGTAGCTAATCAGTTCCCATCTTTAAAACAAAGCTGCCACATTTCAGGTGTACAAAGGACTTTTTCAAACTTGAGCAGCACTGAACCAAAAGCTAGCTTGATTTTCCTTGCAATAGAAGTTCGTACACAACATGTATTCATTGTTACTAGGCAGACACTATATTCTTACAATTAGTACACACAATGGTACACAACTTATCATTATCCCACTTAATCTCTTGTTCCCTGAATGGATCTGCCATTTTCCATTTTATAGCATATTTCACCATAGTTGTGCAACTTCAATGTAAATTAAGTACCACAACCTTGAATTAAATTATAAGAAACAAGTCACATTAAATCACTCACAAACAAGAAAGAGTTACACAAGAGGTGCTAACTAGAATTATTGTTCTAAATAATCATGAATAGTTCAGCTTGTATAGATTTTTTACATATGTAGTGGAACAATAAAATGGTTCACCATAGAGGACTAAACTAAGCACAAAGTAAGGCATTTGTTACGTAGTGATATCAGAAGTTTAAAAGATGAGTCAATAACAACAGCAGAATAAACTGGCAAAGAAGATTTTGCAAATTTTTCATGGTTCCCACACACTGAGCTCTGCGTGTTCTTTACGAATGTGGCACCATTTAAAAGGAAAAACAGATATTACCAATGGTATAAGATGTATTCTCAAGAAGCACCGTTACAACAAAGGCATAATCAGCTAAAAACAAATAGCCTTACATTTTATGCGATGTTTATTTCAATCTATCTCACATCAAGCAACTCTAAAAATCTTAAAACCTGTGTAGTAATGAGAGAGAGGCTTCAATTGGAGAGTCCAAAGACAGCTGGACTTGTCAGTTAGAAATGGTCACATAGTGGTGGACAGTAACAAAGTAAATCATACTGTACAGTGTTTGAGTATTTAATCTTTACTTGTGCTAACGTGGCTAACATCAGGGTGTTCATTTAGCGCTGGTAAAGATGGCCACAGCAGAGACGGATTACTTTTTACATTAGTGTCTACTTCAACTCAAACACTGAAGTTATGCACATCGTCCACCACTAGTCATAAAGCGAAAGACGCACAACAAAACTAAACATACAGTCTAAAAAAACACATTTTTTTCTTTTTTTTTTTCTTGAAAAGACTCTTGCCAGTAATTTTCTTCTCTTTGCCTCGTACTAGCTTGTCCGAAGTTGGGTTGCATTAGCAGTTTTCATACGGAAACCGTTCACTACTATCTTCAAATCTCTACCTTAGAAACAAACTGATGACATCACAGAAACCATGTTCATCTATCATACAATTCCTGGGTGTGTCTGAAATCCGTCCTAATGCACCATGCAGTGCAACATATTAGATATGCCACTTTTTAGAGCTGTCCAAATTCTGAATGAACATGGTCACACCCTATATAGTCCACTCAATGTGTCTCACAATGCATTTTGAAAAATAGTGCACAAGCGACGTTCACTATGCAAGCAATAAATACCATCATGCATCGCAGTTCAAACATAAAAATGGCTTATTACAAGAGTATGACATGATTCTACATTATCTAATATATTGTACCATCTACAAGAGACACTGAGCCCTAATCCAGGTTCAATGTCAATGGTTTCTTGAACCACTTAGCACCGGCTACTGTTGGAGGTAACCACAAGAGTATTACTTAGCTACCTATTTAGCTCTCCGACGAGCAGGCCCCACAACTCTGATTAAAAACGACATGAGAGTAGTGTCTGAAATGTTTTAGTTTTGCTGAGTGGACTAAATAGTCAACTACAATATCAGGTTGTTCATTTAGCGCCGGTAAAGATAGCCAAACATAGCTAGCATGGTTGGATGAGCTGGCTAAAAATGCCACAAAGTGGCATTTATTATTTGTATTAGTAGCTTTAACAAAAGTATTTTAATCATTATTTTCCAAAATGTGATATATTCACAAACTTAATTAGCTTGAGCTACCAAAACTGTCAATATTTAGCTAAAATGCATTAAATATTAGGAGCTAAAGTAAGGAATTTGTTATGGCTGCGTTTTCACTCAAGGGCAGTAGAGCTTTAAAAAAAATACAAGAGTGAGATTTACCTGCGTACAAAAACACTTTAAGACAGATAAGAAATCTGCATTATCTATAAGTTAACTTTATCTGCTCCCTTGTCTTCTGAATGTTTCTGGGCATTTTTTCAAAGTAGTACATTTGAAATGATTTAGTTAAAACCGATGACACACTAGTTTGTTTTTTGAATGACAAGCAGTTTCGTCTTGTCAATTTAAGCAGCTCTTCCCCCTATTGCTGGCTGGTGTCATTAGGAAGTGGTGAGGAATTCTCAATGCCACTTTTCTCCCCATCTTCTTCCCTCTGTATTATCTTCATTGTTGCTTTGTCCCCCAAACCAGGATTAAAAAGCGGGAACACTTCCCCTGTGAAATCACCTTTTAAAGTTCCCATAAGTGTTTCATTTTCCACATCATAAAAGGAAAGCTCTTTATCATCGTAATTCAAATACACACCAACAGTCCGTGGTAGGGTCTGGAAAGGAAGTAGAACATGTGGTTGACTGTTAAATTGAAAGCTCCCAGCCGTGGCAGGGGAAGATGACAGGAACCAGAAACCGTTAGACGGAGTTGGGGAGACATCATAAGAGATTTCTGTTACACTTGTAACCCCTACCCACCAGGATCGTTTGGTGCCTACGCCTGCACTTTCCAAAGACACCTCCCAGTAGTGTTTTCCAGAAGAGAAGCCAGGCATTCCTTTGATAGCAGTGTGGCAGGTAAAATGTGGTTGAACTTGGAAACCACATTTGCCAGAGTCTCGTAACATAGCACCCCTGGTTGTGAGATATGGATTTTCCACTTGGTCAAGAGACACATTTACTGTCAAAAAGGGGAAAAAAAAACAGGATGACATCAGAACATTTCAGATTCAAACACTAACAGGTACAAAAGATTATCAATAATACACTCTTTTATTTACCATAACAATCAGTTGGCAGGGTCACTGTAAGGAGAAAGCAGAGAAAGATTTAAAATATACAGTATATATTAGAGCTGAAACAATTCCTTGAATGATTCGAGGTACTCGATTTCAAAAAATACTCGAGTACTTTTCTCCGCCTCCAGGAATCGTTTAATTTTAAAAAAGATCAAAGAGTATTTCCAATAGAGCTGAGGCCATATTAAGAGAGTTTTCAGACCCCTCAAGCTACCTCTTATACAAAATAGCAACTAGCAACAAATCTAGCTTCTTTTCTGGAGTTTGGAGACTAATGGGTCATTCTACGAAACGGGTGCCATTTGGGTCCAAAACATTTGATGAGATGTACAAGGCACAAAAAATGTGTCAAAGTGTGTTTACAAATTTTGGAGCTACCAAAGCAAGTGCTCTTATTGACATGCTGTATCAGAAAAGTCTATTTCTTAAAGAGAAGAATTTTCATTCAATAAAATAACTGCTCTTTAACCAAACAAAAATGTATTTTATCTGATTACTCGATTAATCGATGGGATTTTCAGTAGAATACTTGAATACTAAAATATTCAATAGCTGCAGCCCTAGTATATATGCACACAATTATCTGCTTTTATTAAAATAAACCATCCTTTCATATCACAATTAATACTTTGCTTTGATATTATCAGCTGTATCAACAACACTTCTCACCTTTTTGTAGAAGTCTCTGACTCTCTGGGCCTAAAATACAAAAATGAATTGTGTCATCTTATGGAGTCATCAATTATTTGACAAAGAAAGAAAGAAAGTTTCATTACCAGGTCCGTATTCAGTCTCTGCTTTTCAAAATTAATAAGTAGAAAGACCACTAATAGGAATGTTCAGGGCGCAACATTTTGGGGCCATAAAGGGGCCAATCTCTGACAGTAAAAAATAAATAAAAGAAGTGGAGAAGTAACCCATAAAACAGAAAATAACAAATTGACTTAAAGTTTATGCAAGTAAAAGTAATAATTAAAAAAAACTTTCAAAATAAAACAAACTGTGTTGACAAGATTGTATTTAGCCTGACTAGAACAACAAACAAAAATAGTGAGCGCAGCCAGGCCAGGAGTCAACAGGTTTGAGGTTTCACAGCCAAACATGAACCAGGAGACAATCATAATTAAGGTGGAAATCGAAGGAACTCCTCAGTCTCGTGACTCCAGCTGCATGTTCAGTCCAGCAATGGCAATATGCTGGACTCAACATGCAAATGGTGTGGGCTGATGGATGAGAGAGCACGCAAGTAACACGCATTTAGGGTTGTTAACTACAGACTCTTTGGTCTCTCTTACCGTCAACAGCGTCACTGCCTGAGGTGGGTCTCTTTCCTGTAACAAAGAGTTTTGAGAAATAGTTAGATGAAGTTCCTGCTCTCAATAGTCTGTATTGAGTTTTTCAAAGTGAAACCTAAGTTTTACTGCTCTGTCCTTCTTATAGGACACAGTATTTAGCTGAGCCGCATTATGAGAAATGCATTTATTATGAATACAAACACTTATGCATGTATGTGAATCATTTACCTTTCTTTCTGTAGTAAAACACTCCAAGTGCAACGACAGCAGCTGTGAGCAGTAGCCCAAAGAGCACCCAGCCAGCATTTGAAGATCCAGACCCTGAATAGAAGAAACAGAATTTTAACAGAGGAAAAAGTTGAACCATTGAACACATATAAGTATCTATTTTGACTCTGTTTACCCGCTTCAGGAGGCTTTCCCAGTCGCACTCTTGACTCCTTTCTCTCTCCACCTGAGAGGCTGATCGAGCAGGAAACCTCTAAAGAGCTGGAGACAAGGATCCAGCTGCGGACGGACAGGAGACCAGAAGAGTCATTGCTGTACTTGGTGTTTTTTGCAGACAGAGCCTGCTTTGGATCCGACCACTGCAGACTGGGCTCAGGGTACCAGCCTTGAGACTCACAGCTCACATTCACCATGTTATCTTCCTTCCACTCTGCCGTCAGAAGAGGGGAACTTCCTATTTCTGTGAAGAGGAGAAGATGGAAAGCATTAGAGGCCATCACTTCAAAATAGTGACTTTCTGTTAGTGTTTGGTTTCGGATACTCACTAGTCACAATAAGACTGACACTTGCACTGTCGTAGTGCTTCTCGCTGCTAACATGACAAAGGTAATCTCCTGCATCCCTGAGCGTCACGTTTACCAGCTTCAGGCTAACATCACCCGCCTTCAGCCCACCAGATGCTGCATCCTTAAGGCCAAAAGACACCCGCCCCTTGTATGATTCGTCCTGGGATGCGTCCTCAAACTGTTTAGCGCGGTAAAGCAGTACTGGGGACTCAAAGTCATTTTTGCGGGACCAACGGACATCCAAAGACTCTGCACTTTGAGGTGGGTTGAGCCAGCATGGAAGGGTAGTCATGTGGCCTAGAGGCACGGAAACAGGAGACCTGGCAGAAACCACAAAGCTATCTGAAACTGAAACACAAAGTGAAAGATGGTTGAGTGTGTGCTTTTGCTTTTTTTTCTTCTTCAGGGTAAATATTGAGAAACAGTTTAGTTATCCTCATATACCACAATAAAAGTCAGATTAGTGTAATTTTTAGAGAAGTGACTCAAATCACAGACTCTGAAGATGATATGATCAGGTACTCACCCGGTGCTGCATTACTCAGTGATAAAGTCAGAGCAGCAATGGCGCATACGTGCCAGATCAGGGCACCTGTAAAATTCGACAAATTGAAGTTATGACCTAAGGATGTGAGCGGAAGGAGGCGCACAGAGCTGGCTTCCCTTGTTAACCTTTAAAACAAGTTTCAACATGGTATTAAATGATGAGTAATCCCTTAAGTGGTTATTTGCAGGAATCATCGGCCTACCCATTTTAACGTTTTTTTCCTTGGGCGATATCCCTCTTCAGAGAAGATGTGATCCTTTGAGACAGAAATACCCCAGCAGGTACTCCAGAAGCCAACTCCAGTGGATGTATATTTTATTGGTTGCTTCCAATAAATATAACTAACTCGATTAATACAAATTAAACAGGCTATGTAATCCCGCGTGCAGCGACAAGCCCGACAGACAAAACGGTCATTGAAGAAATTTTACTTTCACTTTCACCGTCGAGGACACGGGATGGGGAGGGGAGTGGTGGGGCGTTGAGTAGTATAAAGTACACGGCCTTACTAGCTTCAATTAGCCGCATAATAAATTATAAAATAAAATAAATAAATAAGATAAAATTTAAAAATGGGGGGAAATGGACCGCAGGTGTTGGAGCCTATTCTTCTACTGGAGATATTACCAAGCAATATAACTATATTATTAAAAAGAAAAAAAAAAGATACAAAGGAATTCATTTACCTTTGCATAAAAATGTAGAAAGTCCAATCATGATAGGTTATACACACATAGGCTATTATTATGCTTACAAACTAATTTTTTGGTGGATTTACTCATACACAAATATGGTTAAATTGGCAAAATTAAATAAAAAAATTTTTTTAAGTAAAACGAATGTTGAAAACCTTAAAATCAATGTAAAGGACGATCACAAGATGCGCGAGGGAGCGTTAATTAATAATGTTTGACCGCTCTCACGTGAGAGGGTCGGTAACTGAACACCAGCCACGGCCCGGATGTTTTTAATACTGCTTTCAAAATAAGTGTCATATGTTAATCAACGTGGAAAGAACGAGCATATTTTTTCCTGAGACTGGTGGGTAGTTATTTAAAAAAATATATACTCAAACATTTGTGAGAGTTTTGAACTGTGAGTTATAACAGAAATGAAAACTCAGTGTATTTTCATTCATAGGTATTTTATTTTGAAAGGACACACCGCTTCTGTCGTCTTTGCTTCGTTTGTTGTGACTGAAGTGAACACTCACACGACTGGTTCAGGTGGTTTTTTGAGGTGGTGTACTTTCGCTGCTTTCTCATTTTGCCTTCAGTTAGAAAGTTCTCGAAAGTTAAAAGAAGAAAATTACGTGTAATTTTACCTCGTACGGCGGATACAGGGTTAAGAATGCGTCGCTGTAGTTTGAGTTCCTAACGTTAGCTGTCATAGCTTTAGCAGTGAAGTTCACTGACCCTCTTCTTCATGGCGACTGAGAAATACAGTCCAAAGTCCAGGACAACGTCGTAATTTTCCTGGGCTGTTGTTTTTTCTTTGAAAAAATGTCTCAATTTGTTGACTCTGACGACACCACTCCTCTGCTGGGGGATGATGCATGCAGGTGAGAGCAGGGTTGCTGTTTGGGGTCAATTTGCAGTAAAGCGTTTTAAAGGTCGTGTAAAAATTTTAGAATTGCCTCTTCACAATATACAGTCATGCATTGTGTTTTTAGAATACATGTCTTATCACTTACTCCTGTGTTTTGGAGGACGAATGACATTTTTTTATGTCTCCACCTGTCACTGTACCTGTGTGCAGTGTTGACTCCAGGGATGAGGACTACAGAAAACGATGGAGGTCCATCCGGGTCATGTACTTCACCATGTTTCTCAGCAGTGTAGGTGAGGACCGTAAACAGACATGAGTAACTGGGATAAAAAGGATGTCTTTTAGAGCAACCAGGTGAAAAAGATCAGGAAACTGTTCTGTCTCTGGATGAAGATGTTTAACATGTATCTCTATGAAAAGATATGCATGCAAAGTCTATTGTCGAGGAACAGCAGGTAAACAAATCTCTTGTCTTTTAGGCTTTACTATTGTCATCACATCCCTCTGGCCTTATTTGCAAAAGGTATGTGTGACTTTTTTTTCAAAATGCTACTGTTAGCATCATAAAGACACTGTAGAAGTTGAGTTGAATTCATCATTCTCGCAACTCCAGCTGTGTGAGTTGATGTACCCAGTCAACACGCAGCGAAGCAGTGCCGCACTGGTGATGCATCTTGTGTATTTGGGCTGCCACTTTGTATGTGTCCTACAGATTGATGATAGTGCCAATGCCAGCTTCCTGGGATGGGTGGTGGCAGCGTACAGTCTTGGTCAGATGGTGGCCTCACCCATTTTTGGCCTCTGGTCCAACCACCGACCAAGGAGGGAGCCACTTGTGTGCTCCATCTTCATCAATTTGTCAGCTAACATCTACTACGCCTATGCTTACCTGCCCAAAGATTACAACAAATACCACATCCTCTTGTCCAGAGCCTTTGTTGGTTTTGGAGCAGGTAGTACATCACTTTTAAAACTTTCACAACTCCTGTTTTTTTTATAGATGATCTTTGTTGTGGGGTTACTTACCTAAGGTCACATCGGCTTTTCATTGCAGGTAATGTTGCTGTGGCGAGGTCCTATGTCTCTGGAGCTACATCCCTGAAAGAAAGGACTGGTGCCATGGCAAACATGAGCGCCTGTCAGGCCCTGGGTTTTATCCTGGGACCAGGTAGTACATGTTATAAAAAATCTGTTTGATGTTGTCAGAAAAATCGTCAATGAAAATCCTCTGTTAACATTTGCATATCTTTCGATATTAGCTTTGCAGGCGTGCCTGTCATTCATTGGTGAGCATGGGGTCACTGTAAAGCTCATAGACCTGCAGCTCAACATGTACACAGCTCCTGCGTTGCTGGCCGCAGCTTTTGGTATCATCAATATACTGTTGGTTGTTTTCTTGCTAAGGTAAGGCTTTACTTAACTTAACTTCCTTCCCGAGCATTGGTTTTCTCACTTTCATGTTTAAAAAGATAAAGTGTCTGTTGTGGTTTTTATCATCAGAGAGCATCGTGTTGATGACCATGGAAGGTATCTGCGAGCCATTAACTACTCATCAGAAGGTATTTACTGCCCATATTCAAATAACAGCATTCGCACTCATTGTGTTTTTTTTTCTCTTAAGGGCCTGTGTCCACTAACAGCAAAGTAGTTCATCACTCAGCAAAATGCTCTTAGTGTCAGCTGTTATTTATCACTGCACTTTTAGTTGACAGAAATTTAACTTTTTTAGTTTCCACTTTTTAAACATTAAACTAAAATCAAGAAGGGGCATGGCTTTTAATATAAACATGTCCACAACTATCGAGGAAAAAAATGATCTTGATAAGAAGCAAGTGCAGTAGATATGTGAAACAACTTGTGTAACCTACAAACACCAAGTGCAACACCTCTTGCTGATGTTCATCCCCCTTTCATAGATGGAGAGTACCTCAGTGAAGAGCCAGAGGAGAGCATTGACCAGGTCGCAGTCCTGACTTCCAACATCCTCTTCTTCATTGTCATGTTCATCTTCGCTGTCTTTGAGACGTGGGTATTCCTTTGGACACCTGTGAGTCTGAAGTTATGGACAAATTCTGTGTCTGCTTCTTCTAATTAGTGCATTTGTCACCTTTCCAGAATTGCCACACCTTTGTCCATGGACATGTTTGCATGGACACGGAAAGAAGCGGTGTTGTACAATGGCATCATCATCTGCTGCATTGGATTTGAGTCCATAGTGGTGTTTATAGTTGTTAAAGTGGCCTCTCAAAGGTGCGCACTTTGACAAATGCTTGGATTAAAGTTGGGAAGTATTTCAGCTAGGACACACTTCTTTATTAATGATAGTTGTTTGTGTCTTCGCAGGGTTGGGGATCGTCCTGTGTTGCTTGCGGGTTTGATCATTATATTCTGTGGCTTCTTTATTCTGCTTCCATGGGGGAATCATTATCCCAAAATCCAGTGGGCAGGTATGTCAGGTTTGATCTTGTAATTTGATCATTGTGTGGTTTCTAAATGACAAACATTTGGGCTACAAGAATCAATCTACATTCGATTTCTGTTTCTGGTCATAAGCACTTTAACAGGCTATAAGTGTTCACATCCTGTCTTTATTTTCATATACAGATATAAAAAACAACTCTATGGTCAGCAAGATGTCTACGTTCTCCAACAGCTCTGTGGAGCCCACAGGATGCCCGTTTGATCAGACCTGGTGTCAGTATACACCAGCCATCTATTTAGCTCAGTACATCTCATCTGATTTCCTCATCGGGATTGGGTACCCGGCATGCAACGTGATGTCGTACACACTGTATTCCAAAATCCTAGGACCTAAACCCCAGGTAAGAATGTTGACCATGGCCTGACATTGCTTTGAATTACTTTTCAAGGTCGCAAGTTTTAGAACTTTGATGTGGTGATATTGTGCTGCTTTCTGCAGGGTGTGTACATGGGCTGGTTGACAGCCTCAGGCAGTGGGGCTCGGACTTTGGGCCCAGTCTTTGTCTCTCAGGTCTACACCATTTTGGGGCCCCGCTGGGCCTTCAGTCTCATCTGTGGCCTTATGGTGGGGTCAGTTATCCTCCTCGCTGCTCTCTACCACAGACTCATCGCCTTTTCTGTACGCCATGGAAGGACTATGGAATAACAAAGAATCCCTTTACAGAGACTGATTTTAATTTTTCTACTTATGCTCTAAAGCTGGAATCCAGGCTCTTAGAGGCTCTTTGTCGTAGTTACTTGTAACTGATGAACTGCAAGAGTCTTTGACTCAGATTAGTTTTTACTTTTTAGCCTCTTAAGTGTACTGCAGCTGCACTTTGACTCACGTATTGAGAAAGAATCATGAACTACATTACCTAAATGGGTCCATCAAATTAGAAAAATGTAAGTTTTAATTCAGTGAGTTACTTAAATATGTGTAACTGAAATCACAGTTTCAATTTAATTGTGCATATGGTAACAAAATATTTTTTATCATAACAAAATTAATTTAAACTGTTTAAGCAAAGCATTAAATGATATGGCATGAGTTTGAAGCATAGAAGCAACTGTGACCAAACTGAGGCTGTTAACAAATACTATTTTTTTTATTGTTGTAAATTGTGCTGCTACCGCTTGATTCTTTACAAATGCCATTCCACGCTCCTGAATGCACTGATTTACCTACTTGTAATTTGTACTTTTATTGTAATACAGAAAGGGTAAACAAGAACAGTTGTTTTCTGTCTGAAATTGTTCAAAATGTAATGTGTGTAGATGTGTGAATGCATTTTAAATGGCTGAGGTGAAGTATTAAAAAGTGTGTTGTGATTTTTTATAATATCTCAATCCGTTTTAGGAAAAAAGTCGAAAAACAATTAAGCAAAAAAAGTAAAACACATTCAACAAACACAGCATCCTTATGAAGGAGGGTAGTATGAACGTGTTTCCAGAAGAGAGCAGCAGAGGACCTTCTAGCATAACATAAGGGCGCAACGCGCATGCGTCTCACGTGATCGTCCTATTCCCGCGATCCTGAAAGCAGCCGTGCGCGCGCCAACAACATGCACACGTCAGAAGTGAAAGGCTGCTGATATGAGCCAGAAATCAATGCTTGTTTGAGTGTTTAACTCGAAAATACGAGTATATGCCGCATCAGAAGGGTAGTTATTACAAAACATGGATTCAGAGGACGATGAGAGAGGTAAGCCGAACACTTGTTTTGTCGTTATGTGAAGTTAGAGGCTAATTTGGCTAAGGAGCTAACTATCTGGCTCACCCAAGTTAAAGCTAAAAAAACTACTTTTAATGGCACAACAGTTGAAGTTTTTGTCTCCCTCTTTTTTCAGACTTCTCAGACAACCCTGTTTACGTAAGTACACCCTTTTAACCCTATTTATTCACAGTTGTTGACGACATCAGGGAAAGCCCACATGGAGCTAATGCGGATGTTATCCTGCCAATCCCTCTTCCTAATAACTGCGCATACCCAGAGTCGATTGAAATATGTCTTCCGACACTAAAAACTCCCACACACTTCATGTTAGCCTTTTAATGGGGAGACATTCTTCGTGTGTGTTCAAATGTCAGTTATCAGAATAAACTTAGTTCCAAATTGCGTTTTACGTCGATGAATGTAACTGAATGCTAACTTAGCGGAAATAACTTTGTTAGTCGTGTTTTAGATGGATTATGAACATGTCTTCCGTCAACATGTCAGTTCGCATGTTGGTCATTCAGTACACTGTAGTTGGGCCCTGTTGCAAACGCACGAGGATAAAACTTCGTTCACCAGAATGACGCAGGAAAAGTAGTTCAGTCATTGTGTAGCTGAAATGTTGACACATTGTATTTGATGCTTTCTTGATTAAAATTGTCATTCGCTTTTCTTTTCTCCTGTCTAGTCGAGGGTATTGGGTATGTTTGATGGAAACCCGAGTTTTCAACGAATAATAAGACTCGGCCTTCAAGGTAAGAAGACGTCTATTTGCGTATGTAAAACATTTCAATTTTGTTTCAGTTTCACATAGATTTGAACACACTGATTTGGCAGGATATTTAGATATCTGACCTGAAACCATATAATGCAGAATAAGGTGAGGTCTATGTTTAGGGATTCTTTAGTGGAATGTAAACAGCGGGGCATCTTTCCTAACATGACTGGGGTGACTAGGAAAGTGAGCTGAAGCTTTCATTATACCATAAAACTTGATGATAAATTAATTTTCAATCAGTTTTAAAACTCAGTTTGAATTGTGCAGACTGAAATTGAAAAGTTCTATTTTGTCTATTTTAAATTAAATGAATAAAGAGAGTTGACTTTTCAAGTTGGTTAAAACAAAGTCAAGGCAAATTAGTTTTAGAAATCCGATTCAATTTCAGATCATGCTTTTCAATTCAACATCATGAATCAAATTCAGCTTCTAGCGGCATAGATTTCAGCCCATACACAGTTGCAACTAGAAAAGCACTTAGAGAGCGCTGTGTATCCAGAATATTGCCAGGATCTGGAGTGTACTTTCACATCCGTCAAAAATTATTGTGACCATTTATCGTAGAGTTACGTAAAAGAATCCTTTGAAAAACTCCTGGATCCAGACAGTAATCTGGATAACCACCAAAATTGAATCACATTTTTCTTATCCCAATTTGAACATTTCCTGAAAATTTCATTAAGATCTGTTGGTTAGTTTTTGAGTTGTGTTGTTCACAGACAAACTCTCCGAAACCAGCATCATGAAGTGCTTTAACACAAACTCTTCCTTTCTCAGTGAGTTCCCTATGGAAGGACAGAAAAGAGGAATTTTAAACCAAATTTATATTTAATTCCCAAATTTGAAGCAGAGAACTGGAAGTCTCTGATAATTCAGTAAGGAATTCAGAATAACAACCAACCTCTAAACACATTTTGTTGTCCCAGACCTTCAAATTGCTACATGTTCTCTGACTGGACCTTTGTGGATTTTAGTTGATGATCCCTGGGTTAGAGCGTTCACCAATGAGTGGGATTCTTGCTTCTACTTCTTAAACCTATGAGTAACCCTTTTCTTCTTTTGTGGTCAATGCAGCGGAGCTAGATGCTGCAAAGCGGGATCCCTATGAGGTACATGATGGTTCAAAATTGCCAATTGAGCCCAGTGAGTACCTGAAGGGATCTAACTGGAGCAGCGACGGTCGATATATCGGGAACTATACACGACCAGCCAACGGTGTTCCAGTGTCTTACCTCAATGCACTCGCCAACCTTCATCTCCAAACAGTAAGATCTTTGAAACTCAGTCCGTCCTAAGTGATTCATCTGAGACCACACTGTTTGAAATTGATGGAGTGTTTTAAAAAATCTTTCAGGATTCTGAAAAAAGGAGTGGAGTAATACCAGAATCAAAAAAGTACAAAGGGAAGGCAGAGAGGAAGCGGCTTAAAAAACAGGTAAATCCTGCAGTCTTACATGAGTTAGTTTATGTTTTCAGAAGTGTGACTAAACTTTAAGGTGTGTGCTCTTTATTCCCAACAGAGACAGAAGGAGAAAAAACGTCTCGAAGAGTCAGGGAAGGAGAACCCGAGCACTGGAAAGAATGCAGATGTAAGGTTATGATACGTGCTGATTCCTTTTTTAAAGTTTGCAGCCTTCAATGCAAGTGAATAAACCTGCAGATTTTTTTTGTTTATCAACTTTATAATTGATGACAGGGTGGTGATGGCCTGAAGAGCAAAAAAGAGTCTAGTGTTGAACAACAGGCGTGTGCCAAAGATACAGACAGCAGCAACTGTAGTGATGAAGGCGAATCCAGTGGTGAAGATGGAGACACAGAGGAAGACTTTGAGGTACTTTGAGCCCTGTTTTTCTTTTGAAGCAGTGAAGTTTTGCTTCATGAGCCATTGTAGATTTCAACCTATTCCTGTTTCTTTAGGAGCTGGATATGGGGAGTTCGTTTGTGAGCAAAGCTGCCCTTATAGCCAGACGTCAACTGGAGCAGAAGCCCAAACCTGAGAAAAAGAAGAGCCCGGTTAAAGAAGAAGCTAAAACCAGCCCAGACAAAGCGTATACAGAAACAGTGGTTGAAAAGAAGGTCAGAATGATAATCCACTTACTCCTTTTTGAATGTAATAAAGCAACACCTGTTTGATTTTGCTCTCCACGTTTTTCATCAGGACTCTGTCGCTGCTCCCAACCTTACTTTTGAGGATACTGTTAGAAAAAGTACAGAACTTGGAAGTAAGCGTTCTCTACCTCTTGTGCAAGCTCACACTCTGAAGATTGATTCTTTGATCTGAATTTTTATCATGTGTTTTTCTACAGATAAAGGAAATAGATCTGCTAGCGCCGGAGACTATAAAACAGCTGTGCAGTATTTTACTGATGCGATTAAATTCAACCCTACAGAGTTTAAGTGAGAACGTTTCCTCTACAAATCTGTCTGATCATTCACTTCTGTTTCAGTGTTTAACTTCACTTTCTTCTCCCTCTTCCAGGTTGTTTGGCAATCGTTCCTTCTGTTTTGAGAAGATGCAGGAGTATGAGAAGGCGCTGGCTGATGCAGAGTTGTCTCTCAGCATGCGTCCAGGCTGGGTTAAAGGTCTGTTTAGGAAGGGCAGAGCTCTGGCAGGTCTAAAGGTCAGTAGTCTCTCCTGTATGTGCCTGTGTCAGAAGCCCTTGTGTAATGTCACAGAGTTATAAAACAAGTGTTGGCTTTTTTCAGGGAACAGAAAGTGATTTTCAACAGGGTGATGTGGCAAACTCTGGTTGTATCAGCCCAACACCACATTGCTTCATATGCAAATATTTGTACACCAAAGGCAGCATGAAGACTTTATACGTCCTATTAAAACAGTCTCATTTATTTGCCTGTTTGTAATCCATGATCTTAAATAAGAACAACGGAGCCAATACTAGATTAAATAATATTCTTCAGTTTAATTTTAGATGTACTGTGTCTTGTGAAAAAGCTGAGGCTAAAACTGGGTTGTTTTTCTTTTTATGTAAAAAAGGGTCTTATTGCTGCAACAGTTTCACCTGTTCTAGATCATGGAGACCTTTTGTACATGCCTACCTCTGCACGGTGTCTTCATATGGTGGATACTGCCCACCATGCCTCATAAGCTGCGTTTCCACCAAGGTTCGGTTCGTCACGGTACAGGTCAGATAGCCTGCTTTGGCAACCCGGAGGCTCACACATTAGTACACTTTTATCTGTAAGACAGTTCTTGGTCTGCTGCCCCACTATTTATCTGTTTTTATCATGCAGAAAAGTACCAGACAGTACTTCCTGTGTTATCAGGACCACGTTGTGCTCTCTGTCCCAAACTCTTGGACAGAAATTAGGAAAAGGGCCTTTGGGTACTCGGCATGCTCAGCTTGGAACCAGTAGCAGAATGACTTAAAACTCAAGGAGCTAGTGTTTTAGCTCGGTTGTTTGAACAGTTGTTTCCTGGAACGTAATTTTAATACATTATCTTGTGTTTTATTAACTGTGCTTTGTCTATTTTTGTGCTTCCTGTCTAACTTATGTTTTGCTGCTGCCTGTTTTGGCCAGGTCTCCCTTAAAAACAAGGTTTTCAATCTCATAGGGACCAACCTGGTCAAATAAAAGTTTAAAAAATTAAAATCTGTGGGATAACACAGGCCTGTACAAGGGACGTAGATCTAAAGTCACTTTCATGACATCATGTTGACTGGCAAAGTTTAGCATCAGGAAGCAAAATCTGACCTTTTTCCTGAAGAAAATGAGTTATTTGATTTATTTTGTAGTAATAATGGAGGACACTGAAGCTGAACAACTGAAGTGAAGAAAAAGGACAGAAGAGCAGAAGAAAGCTAAACAACAGTGATAGAGCACAGGCTACAGGCTAAACGGGCTAATCTGTTTGTGATTATGTCTATTCCAACCCACAGTCAGCAGTTATTCTGCAGTGGTCTGTTCAAACTTGAGAGTCTATCAATAAAATAAAGAGTGAGGTTGTGTGACTTCTGCTCAGTGAGGTTGGAGTTGTTAGGAGAGTACTGGACATAAGGAGGATTTATTAATGTTACGGACACCAAACGTTTGGTTCTTGTCACATCTCCAAAAAGGCGATTCATTACTACAAATACATCACCTCTATGCTCTGCTTCCTGCTAAGGGTTGTTTTGAACAAATTTAAGTTGTCAGAAGTCTTGTAAGAATCGTTTACTCTCAGTGGCTCATGTCGGCGTGACTTTGCGATCACTCTGTCCTTGTTGCTTCAGATTGATTCAATTTCAAGTGTCATTGAGCTGCACCGGCTGCAGTTATTTACTCAGGCTTGTTTTGGCTAGCTGTTACTGTAAACAGTCATAACGGAGCTGATTAATCCAGCAGCGTGACAGTCATTGAGCCTTAACTTTGATCTAGTGCCGAGGCAGCAGCTCATGGAGGTTACGATGTTTCTCTCTGTCTTCCTGCAGAGGTACGAGGAGGCGTCTCAGGCTTTCAGGGAGGTCCTGAAACTGGATGGTTCATACGCTGAAGCTGCCCAGGAGTTAATGCGGATGCAGATAATGCAACTTATGGTGTGTAGTTGACTAACAACCACTGTTTACGCTTCCCTTCTTGAGAATTACAAGGGTTGTGTGAGCAGTTTTGAAGACTAACTGATGAAAATGTGTGGTTTGTTTCAGGGATATGGTTTCACTCGAGAGCAGTGCTCAAATGCTTTAATTATTCATGGAACAGTACAAAAAGCATTAGAGGTTCTGTCTAAATTAAACAGTCAACCAGGTGAGTGTCTCTTTTGTAGATTCTTAAAAATTTTTCCTACATCTTTGTGCATAAATGTAACCCTTTTGGTTTCTCTTTAGGACCCGTTCAGAACGGCGCTCTGCCACCAGCTCAAGTAGTGAACGTCAGCGGAGTGTCTCCAGTCCTTTCAGCCAAAAACCCCGCCACTCCATCTCCTCCTCCACCTCCCTGTCAGCCCCAGAACGCGCCTAAAAGCCAACTTCAGAGTGCACCTGTAGTCCCAGTCCAGAATACATCCTATGTCAAGAGCCAACCAAAAGCAGTTCCTGATCAGGCTATGAGGACCAACAGTAAACACCAACGCCCACAGCAGTAAGTGATCCCCCTTTAGATCCTTTAGGAAAAAAGGGATCCTGGTCTTCTTTTAGATTTCGACCTGGCATTAAAGAATTTGGACAAAAAACTTTTTTCACGAGCCCCAAATCAGGTCGTAAACTAACTGCACAAGTGAATTAGCTTCTGTTTGTATACGGAGAGCGTTTGGATGACAATCAGTCAGCTCTTGCATTGGACAGACTTAATTAAGTACTGATTGTTTACTTAAACTTATTGGTTTTGCATCTTCTCTGATTAGACACTTCATTCTAACAGAGCAGGAAATCATTGGTGCTTTCATGCAGCTCAGACTTTGTGTCTTGAATTATGTCACCAGGATCTTTGCGCTGGTTCTCACTGTATCATCCATTATCTGCAGTGATTTTAAACAATCAGGAGCTAATCATCTATCTTCTCTCTACAGGGAGCTGTTTCCTGTTTGGGTGGGGAACTTGTTCCAGCCGGTCTCTGAGTCTGACATAACTCGGCTGTTTAACAAGTGAGTTTACAATCACTGTTTTTGTCCTTCTAGTTTGCTGTTTTGAAGTTGATCACTCACATGATTCTCGCCCTGCAGGGTCGGAGTCGTCCACAGTGTGAGGCTCCTGTCTTACAGGCGATGTGCCTTCGTCAACTATACAAATCAGGAGGATTGTGATGAAGCAATTCGACGCTTTCAAGTGAGTTCAGCCTGAGCTCTGTGGATACGAGTCATTTCTCCAACGCTCACAAGAAATCTTTATGAATTCTCTCATAAGAAATGACAGCAAATCATCCAACTTGTGCTCCAACCTGTATAGGATAGAAACATTTCTCCTTGTTCTCTTCTTCAGGGCTTTGATCTAAACGGTGCCAAGATTGCAGTGAGATACCCAGACAGGATTCCTCATGGTATGGGCATGTCCAAATCCGCTCTCAAAGCTGATGACCTGGAGGAGGAGAACATAAGGTGAGAACTGGAATTTCTAACACTTACAGTGAATTTCATCACTTATAAATTCATTGAAAAAATAGCCTTGATTTGTTAAAGAAGGTGGTATTGGTAGGGATGGGAATCGAAAACAGGTTCCTGTTGAGAATCGATAAGAAATGTTTCAATCCATCGATATTGTTAGCCTTTGTGCTTAACCATTCCCTTATCAATTTTTGACATTGTGCTGGAGCTGCCAGGCCTTATGTCGACTAGTCTGCTGCAGCTATCTTAGCTTAGCACTTAGATAACGTTTCCCAAGAAAACTCTGAAGAAATGTACATTACTCTCTCTCAGGAGATTCATATTCAGTACATTTGAAATGCTATAAATCACCTTATTCACCAAAATAACAAAATAGTGCAAGCTCGATGCTAACGTATATGGGAAACTGCATTGATATGCTAGCAGTTAGCATACATCAGTATAACTTCAGCTTCAGAATAAAATTTCAACTTTCATCACAGAAACATTTTACATCAACTCTTTGTAAAGAATACTGAGAATTTCAAATGTGAAAAGCTAACAGGCTAATGAAAGGCTCATGGCTGACTTCATAACTGCGGGAAGTTTCCGAACAACTTGAACTATTGCTATAACCACTTTGAGACACTAGATGGCCTACTTGAATTAATAATATATTACAACACAGTACATCAACGTCACATTGTGTGCAGTTTTTACCTGTTTTTTTATAGTTATGCCCAGAAATATCCAGACTCAGGGACTAATTACAATTTATTCACTTACAGTATAAACTCAATTAAATGTTGTTGACACAGAAAACCTGTAAAGCTACTTTTTGTACCAAGAACACTCACAAAAGGAGTTGATAAGGGAATCCGTAAAGAATCAGATCGATAAGCAGAATCGATAAGGGCATCGGTATTGACAAAATCTTATTCCCATCCCTAGGTATTTGGTTTTTGGTTTGTTTTTTTTTAGGCTTTATTCAGTCTCCCTGGTACCCCTGAAGTAGTTTCCAACCTAATTATATCCCTTTATTTCTCATACTGGTGTTTTCATACACTAGTGTGAGACACACTTCATTGAAGCTGCTGTCTCTTTAAGACTCAACGCCACAAACCCCCGTCACTCTGATTGCCCAGCCCTCGTGGAGGTCTGTCAGGAGCCCTCCAACATGTCATAAACCAGTTGGGAGATTCTTAAGTACAAACTTCATAATTTCAGCAAGTTTTGTCGAAATCCCAACCTATTTTTTCGGAATAGGTTGTGACAGAAAATCTGGACACAATTAGTCCGAACAATCAGTGCTGATTCCTCACTGATGTCCGATATGTGGGAATGCATGATACCCCCTCTTTAAATAGTAAAAAAATAAAAACATTGTTATCATTTAACCTGATCTAGCCAGCAATTATCCCTGACCGGGTGAAAATAGTACAGACCTTATCTGTGTTCCCAGGGTCACTTCTAATCTTATTTTTTTTGCTTTCATTTCTTTGTGTATTCAGGTATGAGTACCTCAACAGTACACACAGAAGGAAACTGTACGGTCCTTATAGACACGTCAGCAACGACTATTGAGGAAACTACAACTACTGGGAGAAGAGGCTCTTCAAAATAAAAGCATATCCCTTACACTGCCCAGAAGAGGTTTTTAATCAGCAAGCTTGTATGCTTTCTGTCCCTTTCATGGTTTTTTATTCATTTATTTCTTGTTATTTTTTGTTAAGTGGGCGATGGATGCTGAATAACTTTTTTTTTCTTCTTTTTCAAGAAGGGATACAAGTATAAATGTTTTTTTTTCTAATGGTATAAAGAAATATTGCTCAACGTGTCTAAAAAGTGAAGCCTCAAATTTTGACTTTAATGCAAGCTGAAATTTAGGTCATTAAAGCTCTTTACTGCCAAGCACTAGAGAAATACACATGGCTTGAGTATTCATGTTATTGGTTTGGCTAGATAAAATCTATGAAGGACTTAAAATTGAATTCCTTCGTTCTTGTGTCTTGAAGAAACTGCTGCGTGAAAATGGATTAAATTCATTTTACATGATTATTGAATATACAGGAAATTGTTACAAATGAAAGTGTTAATCTTTATAAGAAAGCTTGCCTTAAACAGTACTTTACTATAATACAGCAGTGATTTATTTGATACGGAAAGTTAAATGTTGATTATATAACTGAGAGGTTGTAACAGCTGTGGATTGTGTGATGTTTCATGGGTTTTCTCATAAACACATTTATTGTTAATCATGTTCTTTTCGTAACAATTAAAGATTTATTCAGATTCTACCATCTCATTTTTATTACACCATGAGGAGTTGAGGGTATGAAAGGGTTTCTGTGAGTACATTTTTCATATTAAATTTTTATAAAGTCGATTTTTAGCTATTTAACAAAAATGTTGGACAGTTTTGTTTGACCTACTTTGAAAAAGTACAGCAGATTGTTGGATCGTGTGGACAAATAAACCACATAAACACAAAATCTGGATTAACATATACTAATGTTTGATACTGACATGAAGCCCCCTCCACCAAACGTGGTAGTTTTGATTCTAACTTTGCCACAACACATTTATATTTTCCAGTCTAAAATACCCAAACTAATCTGAAAGTTACTGAACAAAAAGTAACCAACAGATTCTGAGTCGTTTGTAAGTTTGAAGCCAATTAGCTGCCATCTGATTACAGTGAATTTACCCTGATCATTTATGACCTTCAGCCAATAGGTGGCAGCACAGGCTCAGTTTCAGATCGCAAGGAGACTTGCTTGTTGGGAAAAATTTCACTTACATGTAAAATCATGGCAGTGTGATAAACTTTTTGTGAATTTTATAACTTCCTGCTAAGAAATGAGAAACTAAACATGATATGATGGGATGACACCCTGAGCAGTGCACACACGTCTCACCTCTCCTGGAGCAACTTGAACAACAAGCAAATAAAAAAATGAGCAATCAGTGTTTCTGCAGCTTTATGTGAAACTAAACTAATTAGCAGCAGCACTGCTAGCAGCTTAACAGTGATTTCCTCCCCAGTACTGTTCTTTCAGAAAGAACATCCTGAATTATTCCCTGTTTGTTTATAAGGCATGTGATGATGCAACACCAAGTATGAGGATCTATGTATCTATGCAGAAGCATCAAACTAGCTTCCGAATTATTTGACATCATACTTTGGAAATTTTTGCTGATTTTTATGACTGAAAATAAAACTTACCCTTTTTATCATGAATGTGTGACTCTTGACATAGGAAAAACCCCTTGGTATTAATAATTTACTTTAAGGCTGCTATCATATGAGACCAACCTGTCTGCCTGTTTTCATCCCTAGAGTTTACAGGCACTGATTAGCAGAGTGCAGCTCAATAAATCAAAACATGTAAAAGTTAAAATTTTAAAATTATAAACTACTGATGTCACACATTAATCAGCTAATGAAGCAGAGGTTCCCTAAGCATTTAAATGGTCTCAGAGGCTGGTTCAGTAGACCACACCATCACAAGTAGCTTGAAGTTTTATGGAAAAGCTGATTTTGTTTTCCAGCAGGATTTGACTCCTGCCCACACTGCCAAAATTACCAAGAGTGGGTTAAATGACCTTGACATTGAACAACTGAAATCAACCAGTAACTTTTCAAACTTATTAGCCGTGTTTCCACCAAGCGGTTCTCTTCGTTACATTTTGTGGCGTTTCCACTGACTTATCCCAGGACAGATCCACTCTGAAGGTGGAGCTACACTGCAGACCGTTGATTGGTTAAAAGAATTGTCACTTACCCCGACAGCGGCTGCATTTCTCCTGGCAGCACACAGACTTCTCTGAAACAAAGCTTGGTTGCACTTTGTATCAAAGAGCTACATGCCAATCACAGAGAGGACGAAATACTGCATGTCTTCCATCTATGCTCTTTGTTTACTGTGTCACATTTTTCTTCTTCATTGGATTTATTGACGGGGTAAACTGTGTCGCGCTGCTACAGCGTCGGGTTATTGTTTAACAACTGCGGCTTTCAGCATCAGGCTTACACGCCACCTACCACGAGAGGGCACAGTATGCTGTGGAAACGCAAACGAGATCAGGCTTAACTGTACCAAACCGTGCCAAACTGTACTGAACCGAACCAGACTGCTTGGTGGAAACGTGGCCAAAGAGTCAGTCATCCTCTGAAGGTCTCGCTCACTTTAAGTCACTGAGGCATCAGTGCTTATTTCAGTTTGTTTTGTTACTAGCTAAAAACTTCTCACAGGAGCTTTAAAAGATTGAAAGGAGAAAAATTAACAAGTATGAAAAGCTCAACTCAGAATATGCACCAAATATTTAAAAAGAAACAATCTCTTTTATTTAAACTGCTTTTCATGAGCTGAAAACAAACACAAACACCCATCATCTTATTGATGAAAACAGCTTATCTTTCATCTGATTGACATCAGTGTTGTTATCTTAACCATAAGCTTCTGAAACCACAGACCCTGAAGTGTTCAGCGTCCGTTGGAGCTGAACATCTATCTGAGCATGCTCAAAAATGAGAATCAGCCAGCAGCAAAAACATCTAAATCCCTAATGTGGACTGATTATTACATTTTCACAAGTGAACACCACCTTTCAGCCGTCATCCTCTGTGCTCAATGTGGAGTTTGTTTTCCAGCTTGTGAAGAGGAGTTAATTATTAGTTTGGAGAGTTGGTGCTACGTTTCAGAAAGAAGTCATGCAAATGAGCAGATTGTGTGTTAATTAGGAGATGTGTTGAGTAAAATAAGGTGGTATCAGACTGTCCAGCTGGTCTTACTTTCTGCTACTTTCTGATTAGATACAAAGGTTTTTGGGGAATAGTGTTTTATGAAGCTACTATAAATGATTAAATTTTAACAAACTGTCTTTCTGCCCTGGAGCTATTCCATGATTAAAAATAATAGATTAAACTGTTAAAAGAAGCCGAAGCATTTGATCAGGACTTTTGATCACTACAGCCTTAATTAGAGGCAGAGTGGTGCAACCGGCCGTGTCCGTGCAGCAGCAGCAGGCTGACTCTGAAACACTCTCCTTGGGCTGTTTCCCTTCAGAGTGTCAGCGGCTGAGAAAAGCCTCTGAAGCGTCCAGGAGGTGAAACTCCAGAGTCCCTCAGTTATTTGTAAAACATGCACAGGGAAAGACGGGATTGGATGAAATCATGTCTGGTTGCACAGGCTGTTCTCCCTTAATTCGAGCTAAAAAGTGTCTTTTTAAAGCTCCTGTGAGGATTATTCAGTTGGTTATGAAACAAGTTGAAATTAAAAGTAATTCCTCAGTCTAAAAAGACCTTTACAGTAACACTGTCTCACATCAAAGAAGAGTTAAGAGGTTTGAAGCCTGGTTTATGCTTTTGGTGCTCTACCTACACCATGGTCATCATCATTGTGAGCACCATGTACGTTTAAAGAGGGGGGTGTAAACTGCTCAGAACTGTCAATTCTTGTGAAAGCAAGAATTTTCTCGAGATTTTAACAAGATTGCAAGCATGTTGAGGTCACCACAAAAGGATCACAATGTGTAAGAGCTGTGGGCCTCAAACACCAAGGTCTGCACAAATCTCTGTCCCTAAAAGACCCCAGAGGGAGCTGGCCAATCAGGTGAAGGGGGTCCGTAAAGCAGTGAGTCTTAAAGAGACAGGGACTAAAACTCCCTTTCCTCTGATTGGTAAGCCCCCATGAGGCTAAAATAAGAGATTTCCGAGAAAAGCAGGGTGAGAACAAATAAGTTTTGAGTTGTAAATCATTAAAAGCTATTACAAGATACAAAATAGCAAAAAAAATAAAATAAAAATTAAATTATATCTATCTATCTATATATATATATATATATATATATATATATATATATATATATATATATATATATATATATATATATATATATATATATATATATATATATATGTATATATATATATATATATATATATATATATATATATATATGTGTGTGTGTTTGCCTTTTTTATTATTATTTTTTTTTATACCTCCAAAAGTCAAAAATCTTCGATGTTGGATTGTTACCCAAACAAGTCAGAAACATTGATGTAATTTTTTTTTTATTTTTTTAAGTCTTGAGGTTGTTTAATGAAAGACCTCATCCCTTAGAGGAAAATACATAAAGTTTTGCTTGGATCTGAAAAAGCTTCAGCACAGTATGTTGAGGACATATTACACCCTGTTTTTTTTACTCGTTGCTTTGAGGTTTTTTGTAAGATGAAAAGAGAAACAAATACATCAGAGTAGTTTGGTGCAACCACTTGAGTCCTGGTGGAGGACTTTGTGTTTTCTAATTTACTCCTTTTCAATTTTTCTCAATCTCTTTCTGTTTGGTGGAATCGAAACAAGATGGTGTGTTTCGCCTAGAAAAAATGCAAAATTAAACAAACTAATCTTTAAAATATGAGGCTGGAAAAAAAAAAAAAACTCATGGAGCAGCTAATCTGTGGTTAGGATGCTGTTGGGTTTCTCACCAAAAGCGACGCTCCTCTGCGGCAGAGTGATGATGGAAGACGAGGAAGAGGAGAGCCTTTGCACCCTGGCAGGCTCCCGAACACATGGCTGCCTGCCTCGCTCTCAGCTGCAGAGCCAAGGTCAGCCAGCCTCTCGTGTCAAACTCCACAGAGGGATTCTGCCTCGGAGAGAAAACGTATACCCAGATTTAAATACGCAGGAATTATGAAAGGGGGAGTTTGATGAGGTTTGTCTTCAATCTGCCAACAGAGATTATTTAAAACTGAGTCAGATCAGAGAAGTTCTTACAGTCTGAACAATGTTTAAACTATCATGATGAATATAATATTGAAATTATTTGATATTGTAGCAGAAAACTTAAGAAAAAGTAGACTTACCTTGTTGAGTTAGATTCCCGTGAAAGAAGCTTATATTCCATCTATATTTTCCTGTTTCTGTCACTTGGAGACACTAAATACAACGTGTGCCACATAAAACATGTTTAATTTCAAACAGAACAGCTGTTAACACAGTGGAAAATAACCAACAGTCTATTGAGGTTATTAAAAAATGCATTTTGGGAGAAAACAGTATTGTGCTTACTCTTCTTTAAGCCTTCATCAATCACATACCGGTCACAGGAGGGATCCTTTCATTTACCCTTTTCATTTTTTTCTAACATAAAGTAGAAAAATAAAGGTGTGTCCTCTAAAAAAAAAAGTTAGTGGAAGTGTTCCTGTTCCTGATTCCAGAGAGCTACTGTTCATCAAACTCTGTCAGTACAGGAGCCCCGACCTCCAGCTGATCGCTGCAGGCAGCCGATCGCTGCTTCAGTCCCTGATCTGAGCTCAGACAGTGGAGAGTCAGCGCTCAACCCTCGCTCCGTCTTGATCTCAGCAGCTCCGGAGCAGATGTTAAAAGTTGTCCCCAGGTCAGCTCCAGAGGCAGATGTTACTCATGGCCTGACATGTGGAGCTGCTCTCTGCAGGGGAGAGGTAGATCTTACCGCTGGGGCAGACGCACACCTCGAACACTTCCTGCTCCTGGGAGGCCTGATGGGGCGACGCGGTGTAGACGCCCAGCGGGAGGCTGCCCAGCTGAATGGTGTTGGCGTCCAAAAGTATCTGGGAGGGCAAACATCAGAGATGTGCAGGACAGTATTAAATCCACATCGGCAGGGGAGCGCTGAGGTGATGATTTACAGCCTCAGACTGATAAAATGACAGAATTCAATGTGACGGCTGGAGTGAAGCAAAGCAGCTCTGATCTGGTGAGATGAGATAAGCAGCAGAGGAAACACTTTTCTTCAATTAAATTAAGTATTTTGGGCTCTAAGAGGTTTGTTTTTATCCATGGTGCTAAGTGTTACCAGGATATTAGCTTCGGCTTCACTAACAAAACCTAAAAGAGGAAGTTTCTGCCATCTCATACATATTAGACATACTCTGTAGAAATCTGTCTGTCAATACCAGGTCAATACCAAACCATCTCCTAACTGGGGTATCACACGTCAGCGGCGGGGCTCAACCACCAAGGTCTGATTGTAGCTCTGCCCCCTGTCACACTGGCCAGTCAAACCGTGTCAAGTAAGGTGGGGACAACATGCTATTCTAGCGATTCGATTTTTTTTTAACAATTTTTAGGACTCCGATTTGATTTAAATTGTGATTCTTTAATATTTACGATTTTCAGTTTGTTTTTTTAACACCAGACTATGTGAAAAAGTTAAATGATGATGATAATGTCTTCACACAAAATCAGGAGCCATATTTTCCCATAAAATGCACATCACATGAGTCAGAGAGAAACATTTCACCTTCTGCTGGACAAAAGTGGTAACTTTTTTCCAATCCTTTTTACAATAAAAGGCTGAAATGAAGAATTTGAAAAATAAAAAGAAAAGATTTTTGACAAGATTCTATTTTTTTTTTTTTCCCCACCCCTAGTGTTGAGCTTGAGCATGATTCCCCCTC
Organism: Halichoeres trimaculatus; assembly: GCF_033239565.1. Taxonomy (NCBI): domain Eukaryota; kingdom Metazoa; phylum Chordata; class Actinopteri; order Labriformes; family Labridae; genus Halichoeres; species Halichoeres trimaculatus. The sequence continues at coordinate 16,024,088 of NW_027437200.1, read as the reverse complement.
CAGGTAGTGCCGTTCCCCCGCTAGAGAGTACAGCCTAGCCCAGTCTCACTACTCCAGTATGAACCAGACTTAAGGCATACCCATGACTCACCTACGTCATCGTGAAGCGTCTATTTACACCAAGCATGTTCTCATCAGGGTCAGCACAACGAGACACAGAGAGCACTGCTACAACTATAGACACTTATGTTCAGTCATTTTGATCCAACACAGCCCTCTGACTGCTCAGATACTGTTTAAAATGATTGACAAGAGGAGCGGTCAGCGATGATACGTCATGTCTGCGTGCTTAGGCTAGTGCATGAAGTGCAGTTTGTGTCACTCCAACAAAGTCTTCGTCAGTTCAGAGGTCAGTACAGCCACACAGCGCTGTCTGGAGTGACACAGACTGCAGCAGAGGACTAACCCGAAGCGGACCATGATGGAATGTTGGTAAAAAACACAAGTTTTTGGACGATTAATGCAGTTTTAGGAGCAGCGCTGTCTATGCCCTGATGGATCCCATTATACGGACGTCCGCTGCACAATTTTAGATCTAAATATCTCCCGAAGCACTGCTTGGATCAGGAAAGCCTTCTGGGTGAGTATTTTGTTCTACTTCATTCTATAAACAATGTAAAAGCTGTATAAACCGAACTTATCCTCTAAGCAAGGTATGGTTTGCAAGTGTGACCATGTCCTTAAAGAGACAGTAACTAAAACATGGCTTGACTCTTATTTTAGACAGAATCAAAAATAAGGGTTTGTCTGATTTTTTATTATTTGGTGGGAGAAAAAAACACTAATTCTTGAATTTTAAATAATGCAAAGGTACTACAGGATTCCAGAAAAACCCAATACCCCCTCTTTAAAAAATGACTAGAATAAAAGTGCCCTATCAAAAACTTTTGAGGGTAGGTAGGGCATGGTTACACTGGCCATTCACGCTTCATCACTGAAGTCCAGTTCGTTTTGACCAGTGTAACCACAAGTATTGCTGACTCTGGTGAGACCATGGTTGTGGTAAACAGGTGCTTCATGATGATGCAGGTGGGCCATGTGTGTCCCATTTGATGACATAGGGATGATTCTTATTGGAGCAGTGTGACCAGCAGGGGTAAAGTACTATGGGGAGCCAATCATGCTTGAGTAGAGCATAGTACAGTACAGTACAAAAATGTGTAAAAAAAAATTCTTCCTCAGTGTGTTTAATAATATATAAAGAAGGAAACTATGATGTCTCTTTACCCCATCTCCTAAATAACTCCTTCAAATTTTGGCTACCATAAAAATTCTGGGATTTCTGCCCCCCTGCTGCCCTGCATTGGTACTGCACTCATGTTTCAGCCTCAGCACAAAAACACACTAACATTGTTCCAGCTAACCTGCCAAGAGTTGCTGGACTTGAATTAGAACTATTAAAGAAAATAACTGAAGAAATAACAACAACAGGGAGTGTTTTAATTCCCAGGGTTACTCACTTCTCCCTCTGTGGATTCCAACTGTAGGTCCTTTCGACCGCTGACCTTCAGCGGCCCCATGGCAGCACTCACTTCCACCCCTCTGGGAGCCTCCATGGTCAGCGTCCGCGTAGGAGACTCCAGCCTGGAGACAAAAAAATAAATCAGTGCGGGTTCAGAGCTTCAGAGCTTGATCTTCAACTATTTCATTTCATACTTTCTTGATCTTTGTAGTCCTGAAATTTAACAGCTGACAGGGCACATTTGGGCTTTAATAGAATGATTGTAGTTTATAGAATTAATCAGTGTAATACTCCTTTAGGGATGGATGTGTAAAGCTAATATGTCTTCACACAGGCCTCAGGAGTTTAAATATGGCGTCTCAGGTGTAAAAAAGCAGCAGCACATTGTGATGTTTCTGCATGATTGTCTCCTGGCTGTTGGTTAAACCTACGACTCCTCCACCTGTGGAATATATTAACACTGCTGTTCATCTTTAAGCAGCTCTCCTCATTATTCTAATCCAGCATGGCTCTTTAACAGCCCATAATTGTATCAGCTCATTCTGACCTTCAGCAACACCGAGGCTAATGCAATTTGCATTTTCCTTCTGCAGACTATTTGTTTACACAAGGAAAGATAAGTGCGCGAGCCAATCAATGCAGGATTTGTTTTCATAACTCATAACCCTTTCAAATTGATTCCCTTCGCCCCATCTTCCCCTAAATCTGTTTTCAATGAATTTTAAACGGAAGACTTTAAGGCGACGTCTTGAAATCACTTGAATCTCCATACCCCGCTGAAAGTGACACACATTTCAGATTACGCTCTATTTGGATAAAAGAGGGAGAAAAAAGCAAATGAATTTCATCTGCATTTGAAAAGCCTCTTTGACTTTAAATAAGCTTTTCAGTAGATACAGTTTGGAGAGGATCTGTGAAATGCGCCTTTGACCCCAAACTGGAGAAATGGAGGGGAAGGGTGTGCTCTGTTGTTTTTTCTTCTTTCTCTTCTTTGTCTGCTTAACCTCTGAAATAAACAGCGCTACTATAAAATGTGTTTTGGGTCACTCAACAGCACATTTTTACACATTTATTTTTTTTCATTCCATCCTTGATTTTCCCCTTTATTCCTGAATTTTCAGGGCTGTATTTGTTTATTTTGTATATCCTGACCCATACATGTAGGGGTTTGAACAGTTATAATATAAAATGAGTTTCTTGGGTTAAATAACTGACATTTCCCTGTTTCATGTAAAGACAGTTCATGGCCAAGTTTCTGGGTTTTAATACTAAATCTGTAAAATTTTAACCCACAACATGTTCATTTTTTGTAATAATTTCTGAATCTGTAAATTTCTAAAGATAGCATAAAATTTTACAAGATTTGCTAAAAAGATGAGGTCATCATGCAAGGATTGCCTAAATCAAAGGTCTTCAACAGGGGGGACTGCAGCAGTACTGCAGGGGCTCCTTGACACTTTTGGTTGATTTGACATTTTTGGGGTTTTTGAAGTAATTATTCCCAAATATTTCAGTTTTTACTTATAATTTTTTTGAAACACACATTAGCAGAAACATGGACACCAAAGATTTTATCTTTCAGTCAAAACAAAAGCCCACCTCGATTACTACTCTGCCAATCAGAGCAGCAGTTTATCTTTATTGAGATTGTCTTTTAATTGTGTTTTTAATCATCTGTACAATGTCCTTGAGTGTTTTTAGAAGGTGCTTTAAAATATAAAAATAACAATAATAATAATTATAACAACAACAATAATAATAATAGTTATTATGATTATGATTATGATTATGATTATGATTATTATAAATCTGCAGGGATTTTCATCCCTGATTGTTATTAAATTTCACGCTTTTTTACATTGTCTTTATTACATTTTTGTTCATTACGTATCGGGCTCTAACAAAACTGAAATAAGGGTTTTCTAAAACACCAGTGTGAGGAAAATGGGAATTTCTTTAAATTGTAAGTCATGTTCAGCTACCACTGGGGCACAGGAGGGACAGAATAAAGTTGACAAAAAAGCACAATACTTCCTCTTTAAAATGCAAGAAACCCTTACAACAGATGGTACTATTTAAAGTCTATTAAGGTCAATAAAGAACTACATATCTGATAAAGAAAACCATAGAATTACTTGGAAAAGAAATGTACCTTCAAAACAAAAAACTGCTAATTTCTAACCCAATTTAAATACAACTGAGAAATTCACCATTTTATTCAGCTCCTCAGAAAACAACACTGTTTTAATGAGTTATTTGTCCTGAATCCAGCTGCATTTGCTGTTCTTTTTCAGACACATTTTCTTTACAACTCTTTATTTTCTGATTCATCACATCCTAGCTAACCTGTAAGTTTACATCAATTCAACACAAGCTCATCCAGGAGTAGTTTAAAAACAGCTTGAAATAATGTGACCTGAGTCAAAAGCTCACAGAGACGGTTAACTGCACATGTTCAAGTTTTCTCCACCATCTTCAGCATCAAGCAGCTTTTTAAACCCAGCTTTTCGGGCTTCATCCGTAAATCTCTTTGCAGATAACCTGGGTGGCATTTGTAGCCGCATCAGCTGTTTATGACAGGCTCTCTGAAAAAAAAAAAAAAATCTGACCAGCTTTTCTCGCAGCGTGCAGTTTGACCTTTCGATTCCCAGAAAAGGTCTCTGTATCGCAGATCTGGACAGCATAAAATGTGCTGAAGGCTGGGGCTGAGGGCGTAGTGGATGAAGCTGCTTTAAATACTGCATGTCTCCTCTGTTCGCTGAGGGGATTCCAAAGGTGAAAGTCAAGTTTATTTTTAAACCACGGTGTTGCCATACAGTGACTCGATGAGCTGCAAAGAGCACGTTTCTTCAATTCTGCAGCTCAGAGACGGATAATGGATCTAATGAGCCCCACGGGATGATGTTCTCAGCTTCTTTGAGAAGTGAAGTGCAGTTCTCTCATACTATCTAACCTGTCATTTTTTACACCAATGTTTCACGTTTTTCCACTTTCATTCTGTTTATGGCCCAAGCTGTACATCATTTAATGTTAAACAGAATTTATATCAGTGTTTCTTTTTGGAAAATCTTATCTTTTACAGCCTTGATTGAGCTTTCTGGTGTGAAATCAGCCTTCTTTCCTCAAAGGTTGGGATGGTAAAGTGAAATCAGATGTCTTAACCAATCTTGGAGCCACAGATGAGCCAACTGTTAGTGATACAAGATTCCACGCCAAAACTCCTCTTCCTCTTCTGTGTTTAAAGACCAATTAACTACCTATAAAATCCCCATATGTTCAAAGTGAAGCTGAATGTTTCTAGCACCTGGAAAGATAAAACCAAAATGTAGGATTTGAAAAGTAAAAATTAGGGTTGTTAAAAGTTAACGCACCAACGCACATTCCTTTTAACCATGCTAATTTTTTGACCCTTAGCCCACCTCCTGGGTAATCAGAATCCAGGGCAGCAGTAAGTAAGTAAGTGGAGGGTGAGCAGATATGTAAAACAGATCTTTTGAACAGCAAAAAACAGTGTAAATGCCCTGCCTGACAAAAGCACCTTTCATATAATGTCAACCTGGAGGTCAGGCGTGTGCTGGACGAGTACACAGCTGTTGCAGAAAGCCCTCTTCTTCCTTGTCAAAGTTTATCTGCAATCTTTGTTACAAACTATACAGCATGTGAGGTTAGACACTGATGCACTGTGCAAGGTTATTTGAGAGAACAGGAGTTCAACAAATCAATTATATCTTTTATGTTTCCAGAAAGTTGGTTTTCTAAAGACTCTGACTGTAAATCTTCAGTTTCACTTGCAGCTTAGCATCAAATAGATTTGTCACTCTGGGCAAAATTTCAGCTGCACTTTGATGCAGTTTATCGATATAAGTTATTTGTGATCAGACGAGGATACCATTCAGGATGTTGGTACGCTGTATGCATTCCTACCAAGCGACAACCTCCGGTTTAAGAATATGAGACAATGTGGAAGTGCTAAAATCTGCTGTTTCTCAAGTGTCCACTTGAGGCTGGCTCTGGAAGTATCAGAAGTCACATACACACCAAGCTCAAAAAATAAAAAGCTATTTTCAAAGCAGAAATTAACCAATTTACAGCCTGGTTCAAGAAGCGTCTTCTGTCAGAGTCACTAAGTCTACCATCAGCACACAATAATTTTTTTTCTAACTCGGCAGTTGCCACTTCCAATATGGCCGTGATTCTTGATTTGCTTCATTTTCCACTTCAGAAACAGATCGGTGACATGGGGGGAGAGTTCATTGAGCATCCACTTGAGGCTGCTGTAGAAACAACTGACACCACATATTCAACAAGGAACATGTTTGCAGCAAAAATAAATAATAATAATAAATAAAATTTTCCAGTGTGGTTCAAAAAAGCTTGGCTTGACTGTTGCTTGCTTTCGGGCGCTTGCAGAGTGACCCAAGTTGGTATTTGTCAAATACCCATGATTGGCTTGTACTAACATGCCAAGTCTGGTGCACAGCTCTCGAGTCTCTCCCACATAGAAACGCGATGCTGCAGGTGGTTGCTGGGCTGGTGAGTGTGCTCACGTTGCTTGGTCAGAAGAAGTGGGTGTGCGCTGCCGCTGGCACTGACCCAAGGAGGAGGAGCCAAGTTTGATTGTTGAGTCTACGAACAAGTGAAGAAAGTTCCTCCAGACTGTACCTTTAAGTTCTCAAACTTGCGAGTTTTGCCTACGTAAGGGGCACAGCGATTTGACTGGCAAACAGGCACACTGTAGCTACCAAAGACTGTGTTATAAGTGGACGTTGTTACCCTTTAGTTTCTGACACCAAATCGTTGGTAGGAGCCATATTGAAAATGAGGTGGGCTTTGATCCTCCACACTAACAGATATATGGTGCCTGCCTGTCAATCAGCTGAACTCTGTCTCTGATTGGGCGAACTCGTAGTCTTAATATTTCAAAACGTCAGCGCTAGAAAAAAATTCATCCCCCATACTGTGTGTGCTGTTGGTGAAATTAGCTAGTCTTTTTATTTACCAGGCTGTAAACATGCCTCAAGACAAACTACAGATTAAGCACTTCTGAATTGTTTTATATAGTACTTATATTTTTATTTTTAGCAAATAGGCTTAACTGGCACAAAATTGGCATGAGTCAGCGGTTTCCATATGGCACCCACTGATGATGTGTGACAAGAGTGACATCACTGAGGCTAAATCCAGATATCAAAAGGAGTCCCTCCTGCTTTTGCTCTTCATACTGACTTGTTTTCTTGCATACAGCGAAGCTTTCTGATAGATGATTGGGCAATCCTACTCACACCAATCTGCTGTTTTTCGATACAAGCTTTCACTCCAACGTTATTTTGCTGAGCTGAATTGCGGGTTTCATTTTTTCAGACCAAGGTCGATTCTTTTCAAGTTTTGCTTGTGACAAGTACACATCCGACCAATCAAAATGCTTGTTTACACGTCACATACCTCAACACTTAACAATGATTGTGTTGGTGTCCCAGCACCCAGTTCTTTTTGAAAAAAGACATAAAAATTACAAAGACATGGAGTATGGAGTAAAAAAGCTGTGGGGAGTGAATATGACACCTACAAAATTTCGTGCCTTTCGTGTCGTCTTAAGGCCTTTAAACAGAGACCACAGCATCTCACAAAGTAAGAGCCAGACCCCCATGACAGCATCCAGACTTTTATGTTGAATTTGGCTTTGGGTTGTTTTATTGAGCATCTGTCTGACATTTCAGGGACACTATGACTCAATTTATGGAGAGAAGCTTAAAGATTAATCAATAAATGTTAGTTCAGCAATGACAGATGATTACTTAAGCAGAAAAAAACTTTGGTCCTTACACTTTGACGAAAAAGTTTCCAACTTCAAACATTCCTCTAGAGGATAAATAAGACCACACAGTCATAGTCTTGTCAACACAGAGGGGGTGAAAAGAAGTCTTTCAGCACGATATCTCAATCTTACCAAATTGGTAATAAAAAAAAGTCTGACTTCAGCTAAGTGGAACCAAGAAGAATTGTTCTGTTCTGCCTTTATCTTCTTAATGAACCTGTCACTCGTGTGTGGACACAGTTACTGCAGAGACCGTCCTGGAAGAGGAGTACGGCTGACTGCATCGCAAACAGACTCTACTAACAGAGACTTTGAGAGAAAATAAAAGAAAAATTTGTTTTCCGGCTCTCTGATGCCAGGCTTGGAAATGTACCATGTGATGTCTGCAGTGCAAGGAAGCAGAGTGCCTTCAATTCCTGTCTGGTCTGCTTTCTGCTTCTTAATGTCAGACTCGTCTTACTTCAGATTCCCATGTGCTTTCGCACCATCGTCGAAAAACGCGAGCCGGAGTTTGTTCCTGACACAGTCGAGACTCTTCATAGCGTTGATAAGACGTCAATCCACCATTTGTCCTCCAAACATGTCAGGAGAGTAGACTGAGTCTGTGAGCGTAAACAAACTGGATGACAGATGTATCACAGTCACATTTCAGAAAAACAACGTTGCAAACCAGCTTCACCAAGAGGAATGCAGCAGAATTTCTCTCTGCCTCTTCAGATGGATTTGGGACATCAGGAATCAGAGCACCATCCTCCAGAACCAGACACAAGATGATCCTATTATGTAATTGACAGAAATATTTTCATATCCAGGCCTGTAATTTCTGGCTTGAAGCTGCTACAGTTATCAAACTGAGTGGGCAGCAGGCCGAGGAGTCAAAACATGAATCCTCACAGCCAAATTTTAGCAATTATCCATCTTGATTCCTGTCCTCAAACTCAGAGCCGGAGGTGTTTTGAGAGTAGAGCTGAGCCGAGGAGGTCAGCAGCAGGTGAAGGAGCAGATCAGAGCCTCAACAAGAGGGATGACTGAAGGTAATGAAGCCGTGAGCCGAGGGAAGGACATGACAGACTGACAGGCCGCTTCTTCAGAACTATATCCACTTTATAACTGCAGCGCCCTTGTTTCAGAGTCCTCTGGATCAAGGTTTGTGTTCTTGATAGATCTACAGTACCGGGCACAAAGCACAAACACTTTTCCTCTAATTTTAAAATGTACAGCGGACTAGAGGGAAAAAAAACAAGAAAATATTTTGATAACTTGCAGTTGCTATGACACCTGCTGTTCCTCTTGTTTATCTAAATCCACCAACAGTAACATTATGACCCCTAACAGTTAAAGTGAGTAACACTGACACACCAAATCCGTCTCTGGACACTAAATTGGTTTTGTCTTCAGTGATATTTTTACTATTTTGCTACTGAGTTTGTCTGGAGATCCTACATGAAACCATAGCTGCATTGTTTGCACGTGAAGCATGTAAATGCTAACTGGTGCAAGGCCTGATGTTTCCCCACAAGGTGAGGAGAAGGAGGTGAGGACAACGTGCTGGTTCTCAGGTGTGAGCTAAGAAGTGAAGACATCAACCTGTCCTTACATCCATCGTTATTGGGAACGTAAGATCTATCTCCAATAAGATGAACGAGCTAGCCATGCTAACCCTGCAACAGAGGGAATACCAGAAGGCAGAGTAGCATCATGCTATTCACAGACATGGCTAACGGAGCTAACACCAACGCCACATTGGAAGAGCTTCACCTGCTGTGAGCAGACAGGATACAGGAGACAGAGACTGAACAGACTGATGAAGAAGCTCAGTCCTGGACCCTGTGGAGGTGGAGGCTGGCTGAACTGGAGAATGATGGACAAGCTGTCATCATCTATTTTCTTATGGACCTTTTTGCACTTTCTTGACATTGTCTTACTTTTGTTTTCTTGATTGCTGCTGTGACTCCTGAATTTCCCCTCAGGGATAAATAAAGTCTTTTCTGTTCTGTTCTACTCTGTTATTCTATTGGATAGATTTTTATTGTTCATTTTCATCAAAAACTTTCTTATCTTATTTTGTAAACAAATTACTTTACTCTTCATAAACAGCAATATAATGAAAAACGTCTCCTAATCTAAATCTTCTGTTTACCTTGACATCATTATACTTTCCTGGAGGCTCCATTCAATCTCGCTAAAGTTGACCCCTTGTGGCTGTACTTGTGTTGTGCCATTTGCATTTGTGTTTTTCATTGGTGTGGTTGTGTTTTTTAAATTTGATATTTTTTGACACCTGCCAGCCACCAAACTAATGCACATGGGCCCAGATTGAATTTCACTTTACTACAAAAACGCATCACCATGACTGGAGCCAGACAGGAGCCAGAGAAAACACAAGTTCGAGGTCTTGACATGTTTTTCCAAGTTGCTAGATCTTAAGTTCGGTCAAGTGTCTGTGAGACAGGCAAATCCAATCCATGAAGACCCTGAGCTGAACTTACAGGTCTTCATGGACTTCCAGGTGGTTATAATGTTGCACCTGTACATCAGCTTGACTAGCTGTAACCAAATAACAGAGGATATTGTGCTGAGGATTTTGTTTGTTATCCACAGGCTAGGCTCTTATCGAGTTGTTTTCTTGCTCTAACAAATTAATAAAGAGGACTGCAGCAGAGATTCTGTGCACTTATTAACAAAACAGGTTCAGAAACATGTCCTAACTAATAAAACAGTTGTTTTTCTCAGATTAAAGAAATGTTCAGAAGCATCATGATGATGACAAAGAGACTCAGGCACAAGGCAACAAACAGGAAAGCTCAGGAGAAGAGCACGTGCTTCAAAAAGAGAGTCTGATCTCAGGTGGCTTTCTTTGATTTGCTCTTCTCTGAGATTATCGCTGGCTTGCAGAGGAATACAACACATCACAAAAACAACAATGTCGCTTTAAAGAGGAAAAGGAGGGCGACAGGGATACGAGCCACGTGGCATGTCTGTCTTTCAGAGAGATTTACTAACAGGTGGTGAGTGGTTTAGAAGAAGGAGGCTGAACTTGTGACCCCGAGACTTGTTAAACTTCTAACTAAATAACACTCACAGGAACCCAACGATGAAGGGGAAACTAGAAAAGCTTCATATAATTGTTTGCATTAAGTCAAGAGACTGCGAACATCCATCAGTAGTTCAAGTCTATGTTTGAACGATATTTGGAGATATTCCCTTCAATGATTAAAGAGGGGGTATTGTCCTCTTTTTAAAGTTTTATACTGTCCCTTTGATACTCCTCTACCTTTACATGATTTACAGCTCAAATAATCCCAGTTTTCTCACTCTGGTGTTTCAAAAACATTTAATTCAGCCTCTGTCTGGAATGCTTTGTTTTAGCTTCCGTCTCTTTAAGGCTCTCCACCCCGCTTCCCTCTGATTGGCCAGCCCTCTTGAGGCCTGTCTGAGACAGACTCAGGAATTTCTGTAACATGTGAAGTGGTTTGAAAATATGCAGAAGTGAAGTATGAACTTCCAGCATTGTCACTTTGTATCCAAGTTCCAAGTGTGAAAAAGCTCAATACCCCCTCTTTAAACGTTTAATCCTCAGTAGCAAACACTCTCAAACTTAGCTCAGGAATCTCAAGTGTTTGCCTAACACATGTTATAAAAGATGACAGTGACCTGATTCTGAACCACCACAATCCAGTCATTCCAAGCTGAAGTCCACTGTTTGTGCCAAATTAGAAGATACGCCCTGCAGGCATTCTCGAAATAACGTGTTCACAAGGATGTGACGCACAGATGGACGTTTGTGTGTGAGGACAGTGAACCTGAAATCATGTTGCCTCCAGGCACATTAATCTTCAACAAAACAAAATCAAGTTTTCTCTGAAGCGTGTTTATTTCAGCATTTCTAACCAGCTGTGTTGAGCACAATAAAAAAGGGGGAAATAATGGAGTAGACCATATTTCCAGTACAACATGGGTTTGCCAGCGTTATATTTAAGGTCAGCCCTGTTGGATACTGTCCTCATAATTACACAGCATCATGTCATCCTATTAGATGATAAATTGGAATTACACATGCAATCAATCACCACCCTTTTTTCTGGCTCATAACTCTGTGTCTGGCTTTATAATGAATAAGTGCCCGATGTGTTCTTTTCCTTCATCTCTCGAGCTGATAAGAGTTATCTCCGGGTAAACAAAAGGACAGTTTTTAGAGATAACAGGCCTGTAGCTCATCTGATTACAGCTTCTTCTGTTTTGCCGCTGTAACAGTCTGGGGGGACAGCGATTCAAGTGTAGTGTTACATTAATCTGTAACAACACTTTCACCTTGAATTAGCAAATCCTGTTTGTTGGGTTCATGCTGACATGAGTCTCCCAGTCTCAAATCAACATTATGAGCAATTTGCAAAAAAAAAGGGGTTGATTACGGAGCCTGTTCCCTAAAAACAACAACACATTTTCTTGTGAAGTTGCAGAATCAGAAAAATGGATTGCAACATTCATCTGCATTGCATGAATCTGGAAGCTTAACTCTCTTTAAACATTGTGGACATCATTAAACAAAAAACATCTGCTGAACCTTAGACAGCTACTTACTCTACAGCGCTGTTTGTGGGGCATTTAACCCTTTGCATGTGAATAAGGGCCACAAAAATGACCGTGGTACTACATAGAGCCCCGTCATGCACAGGGTCTTACAAACACACTTCCTCTCACACATAAGCGAAATGACATAAAATGAAAATCAATACATTTCCAACTTTCAAAGCAAGATTTATTGCGTTTGTTAGTGTGTTTGAATTTGTACTAGAGAAGAGAAACTGAAACTTAAGTATCAATCTGTACACCCAAACATTGATCAACACTGATCACAACGCTGGCAACAGTATATCAATATTTTAGATTGATCGGCACACCACTGCTCTTAACTATATATATGTTTATGAATTGATCAAAGATTCGCACGCTGAAAGGCAAAGAGCAACATGCGGCTCCTGAGCCACAGGTTGGCCACCCCTAGAATAAGGGGTTGGAAAAAAAAAAAAAAATAATAAGGGTTGTTGCGAAATGCATTCCAAAATGAAAAAAAAAAATAGGAAAACTGCATTTTCATCATCTATTGTAAAAATAAAGACAAAAAATCTGGTAAAATGTATATAAAATATAAAAACAGTATTAGCAACACAGCAAAGTGTGCACATATGTAGTTTGACTTCAAACCAGCTAAATTAAGTCTCTTAAAGGTGCAGGAATTTTTGTTACTAGCAAAGTAGTAAACACACACCTAATGCCTCCAACTAAAACTACGCAAAAACACTAGCTCAGCAACCACCTGTAGCATCGTGTTTCTACGTGGGAGAGACTCGAGAGCAGGCAGAGGAGGGGGTTCGAGGCAAACACAGACACTGACACACATGTATTGAGGCCCAGAAGTGACAACTCAGCAGGATCATTCCTGGAACAGTTGGTGTTTCGTTTTTTTAGGAAGACTGTGCAGATCTTACCTTTAAGCCTGTTTTTTTGTTTGTTTCTGGATTGGTCTCCTGGAGTTTTTCTTACAGCAGGGGGTCGCTGGTACTCCTACTTTGGCTGTAACCGTTTGAAAAGTTGGGGAAGCCCTGAATCACACGTCTTTTTGTCTCATTTGCACAGGTTTTGCGGCAAAAGCAGCACAATCCCTCTCTAGTGAATGAAGCCCTTAGTTTAGCGGGAGATATCATCCTCAAGCAAAGTCAGGTGTTCACATTCACACAGAGATTGGCATTTACCGATCTGGACTCGGACAGAGTGCACACTGAAAATCAGCACCTGATTAGGTGTACATTTTTATCGGCCAAGGTACGCATGTTTCATAAATAACACTTGAACGTGAGGTTCTCTGCATCTGTTCAGGCATTGCTGAGTTATAAATCAGTTCAAACTGTAAAACAGTGTCTTCCTTCAGAGTTTGCCAACTGCTTCTGGTTCAATAAGGTTGTAGTTGTGCCTATTTTCACCCAAGCCTTTCTGTTTACCCTCAAACCCCCTTGGGCCATTTCTGTTGTTTTCCAAATGAGTTACTCCAGAGTCTCCCTGTGAGTTTGTTCTCTGTTCAGCTGCTCAACAACAATGTTTTACTTTGCTTTACCCAAGCTTTGTTTGGGTTAAAAGACTTTGCTTTCTGGTCTGTATCATTTCTGCTTTTTTCTGTGTCCCTTCAACTGCTTGTGACCCCAATGGTTATTCCTCTGGGAAAAGCTTTTAGAGCCCCTGGTCTACAACTGTCCACCTACACCTAGCAGTCTGCTGCATCACTGTTTGGTTTCTCTTTAAGAAGTTAAAATCAGTTTTGATGGAAATAAAGACTTGATTTAATAATAAAAACCTTTTATTTTAGAATGAGTATTTTTACACAGTCTTTACAAAAGTTAAGGAGCTGAGCAATCTCACTATTTACATTTTATCATGGATGCAGATTTAACCAATCATTCAGCCTGTAGTCCTACTGTCCCTCTGCCTAACTAACACACACACCCCAGGTCTGTCCTCTGCATCAGGCTCCCAAAGCCCAATGTTCCCACAGCCCAATGTTCCCACAACCCAATGTTCCCACAGCCCAATGTTCCCACAACCCAATGTTCCCACAACCCAATGTTCCCACAGCCCAATGTTCCCACAACCCAATGTTCCCACAGCCCAATGTTCCCACAACCCAATGTTCCCACAGCCAGATGTTCCAACAACCCAGTGTTCCGACCGCCCAATATTCCCGGAGCTTAATGTCCACACAGCCCAATGTTCCCACAACCTAATGTTCCCACAGCCCAATGTTCCCACATTGAAATGTTCCAATAGCCCTATGCTCCCCCAGCCCAATGTTCCCACATCAAAATATTCCCAAGGCCCGATGTTCCCACCACATAAAGTTCCCACAGCCCAATGTTCCCATATCCAAATATTCCCAAAGCCCAATGTTCCAGCAACATTAAGTTTCCACAGCCCAATGTTCCCACATCCAAACATTACCAAACCCTATGTTCCAACAACCCAATGTTCCCACAGCCCAGTGTTCCCACAACCCAATGTTCCCACAGCCTAATGTTCCCACAACCCAATGCTCCCACAGCCCAGTGTTCCCACAACCCAATATTCCCACATCCAATTTTTTCCAAAGCCTAATGTTCCCAAAGCCCAATGTTCCCACATCCAGATATTTCCAAAGCCCATTTTTCCCACAGCCCAATATTCCCCAAGCTCTATGTTCCCACATTCTGATATTACCAAAGCCCAATGTTCCCACAGCCCTATGTTTCTGAATTAAAAATATTATTTTAAATTAGGCCCTTTGTTCCCACAGTTCTTTTGCCTAAAAGATTTTTTCCTCAAATCTGGTTTTGGTTGTCTGGCTTAAGAAAATGAAATCAAGGGTTCAGCATCTTTAAGCTCTGCTTCAGCTGAAACCCTTTTTGATCAGCCTTTTTTTCTTGTATTGATTGGGATTGTAAAGATTTTTTCTGCAGATCAAAAACCATGCATGTGAGTGGGATAGAATCTAGACCAGGTCTGGGCATGCTTCAGACTCGTAATGTGAGTGTTACCAGAGGGAAGCTGGAGTGGAACAGCACCCTGCTCTGCCTTCCCATCCTTAGGTAAAAAAAAATGATCTGCCCTTTTTCAAAATTTCTCCCGCTTGCTTGCACTTGGCTCACATGTTCTGATTAAAATAAAGTTCCTCATTCACTCATACATTCATTAACTATAAAGTGCTTCCCAAATATCTTGTGGGAAGATAGGGTTTAAATTGAAGGGAAAATGTGGGAACATAAGGCTGATCCTATGAAAAGTGAAAGTAAAAAAATTTCTCAGCCCTCAATGAGTGTCTGTTTTTAGTGACCTTAATATTGAAGGCTCATAACCTCGACCAAGTGAGGTAAAAAAACTTTGAGCTTATTTTAATTCCTTTTTTTTAATATGTGGCACATGTTACTCAGTGAGCCTGCAGGTTTGTAATGGGCGGTACTAAAGTAGTTAAAAAGCTTTTGAGCAAGTTTTCAAGTAAGGTCTCACCTCAAAAATATGGGGTGTGTTTACTTTGCCTGAAACCCAGTTAGAGCAAAACACACTTTAAAGACCGAAAATTAAAGCGCATCAATGTTGTTAGGCTTGAATTCATGTAATTAACAGCCCACATGGTTTGGTTTCAAAAGTGCTCAATGATTAATATGAAAATTCTCTGACTGTTTTTTTAGTGTTTGGGAAATAAATTAGTTTGGGATTAAAGGGGCATTTATTTCAAGTCCTGAAAGGGCAGTTTTTACATCTGCTTGTTTGGAAATATTTCAGTAAATGAATTTCACAGCAATTTTAGACTCACTTTGAATGAGCCTGAAGAAATAATGGGTTTTTAACATGCATGGTGTTTTAATTAAACAAATCAAACAGATCCAATATGCTGTCAAGTAAATCACACAAACAGAACCAAACTCCAACAATTTGGAAATTAAATATTTTCATTAAATTAGCATTAAAAGAACATGTGAGTCAAACATCATGTTGGAGGTCTTAAACGTCTCCTGTTTGTCTCATTAAGAGAGCGCACACTGCAGATGGTCACCCCTGAGCTGAGGCTGTGTGCGCCAGTCACGCGAGTGTGAGTGTAAGTGTGTGTGTGTGTGTGTGTGTGTGTGCGTGTGTGTGCTGGTGCCTCATCAGTATTCCTCTCACTCTGGAGGAATTAGATGCCAGAACACCGCTTTTTTCTGCCAACTTTGATCCCAGCGCTCCCTTCAGGACCAGTAAGGTGGACAACAAACCAAACTCGTTAGAGCTCGCTAATGGAGCGACGCAGCGCTCGGCGCCTCCGGGTGCTGCAGAGATGGGGATCACACTCACTGGAGTCTGATAAGCATCTCAAGCTCACCCACTTTCTGCATCCTCTCTCTGTGCTTTAATCAATTCCTGACTGCTTTAGAAAATGACTAACAGATTAGCTCACCCCTCAGCTGTGAAATTAATATAATGGTCAAATCTAGTTTATTAATTTGAGCGATAACGAGCCAACTAGTAGATGTTTGAGTTTAAAACTGTGAGCTGGAGGATAATGATACTGGTGAATAATAGCGCCTGCCACGGTTTCCCTTCTTCTTTTTTTCACAGCTCAGGCAGTGACTTTGAAATGCGGCAGTACATTCATCATCATCGTTTAAACTATCTTCATTTTAATTGAACAGGATATGAACATGTGACATTAAGCTTTAATGAAATTCTGTAAAGTCAGTGAATTTGAACTTACTTCAGGTCCTCTGAGGCCCTGGCCTGGATCAGGGGGGTTTCAACTGAGTGTCCAAACACAGCACCTTCTGAGCCTAGACGAAAAAACAACATTCTGTTATCATTTATAAACACCAGGGATGTTTTAACCTTATATTTTGTGCATTTGTGTATTACGAAATGAAATACTGTGTCTAATACCAAACATCAAGTATCTGAGACTAAGGAATCACATCAACCAATTAGCCAACAAGGTTTAATACAATCCAGTTTATATACAGAAAAAAACAGGGCCCAGTTAATTTGAAGTGAAGGATACTGTAAAAAGTGAATGGGAGGTTTTGCAAATTAGATCTCCGTCAGGGTGAGCAAGACCTCAACACTAAGCATCTATAGCCAGGTTAACTATCAAATGACTTTAAAAAAAGTAAAAACTGTGAATCAAAGATGATTCCATGGACTAAAAAATGATTTATCTCTGCACACAACAACTATCGTACTTGGCGGTTTGGATGGGGGTCCTCCTTTTAAACTGACCGCTGAAAAAAAAAAAAACACTAAAAAGTGTCCTCTGGGGAGCCAAAATGTGCACTCAAGTGCCCTCTAGGCTGGTTAAAACAAATTAAACTGCCCTCTTTGGGGGTACAAATACATGCTTAAGTGCCCTCCTTTGCCTTTTTGTCTCTTTATCCCTGCCCTTCCAAAGTCTGTGCGCACCACTGATTGTACTTGAGCCTTGTCACGGTGCATTGTTTTGACAGCACTTTGGAAGGCCAAGGTGGCATCAAAACAATGTGAAAATGTTCATCCCCCTACACCCACACACTGTGTGTATACCGCTAACATCAATTGGTAACCAATTAAGACAGAGGTATTGTGTTTCCATGTTTTCAACCTGGATATAAAGTAACAATGTGAAGAAATCCAATGATAGAAATCTCTGAATTTGTCTGTAAACTGCTCAAAAAGGTCTACTCTGGAATAAGAACAAGATCTTCACTGGAAAAAACTGAAATCTTATCAAGTTTTTTTGTCTTGTTTTTAGTGGATAATGCCTTTTTAGACCACATATGAGCCAAATTCATCTGACCAGTCCAGAAAGATGTCATATTTAGAGTTATTTAAAGACAAAACTAAGGACTGAATTGCTTGTAAAAAGAAAAAAGATCCTACTCTTACTCTTAAATCTTACAAGCAATTCAGATCTCATTTTTGTCTTTAAATAACTTAAAACAAGACTGTTTTTTGGACTGACCAGTTGAATGCAGGCTATATCAAGTAAAAAAAATACAATTTTTACTTAAAATAAGACAAAAACACTCGATAAGATCTCAGTTTTTTTGCAGTGTTCACAAGACTTGCTGGAATTATGACATCATGACTTAAGAAACAGGCCTCAAACACCAAGGTCTGCCTCTGGTGGGCTTTCAAAGGGCTGACCAATCAGAAGGGAGGAGGTTTGTGGAATGGGGGGCCTTAAAGAGACAGCTGCTAAACCAAAGTGCTTTAGACAGAGGCTGAAATAATTTTTTGTTTTTTTTTAAATTACATTTGTTAAATAGTTAGACAGTGGGCTTTTTTTCTGTTACATTCTCTTAAAGCTGCTTTTATACTATTCATCCTCAATTATCAGGTTTAACTTGCAGTGGTGGTATCACTTTTTTAAAAACTGACTGAAAGTCCTCAAACATTAAAGGCTTACATAAGGAGAGCAAAGCACATGTCACCTGTGACAGTAAACTTTTCCGTTGTCATGACGACTTCTTCTTCATTGGCCATGAACAGCAGCCTTTCTCCATCTTGACTTCGTACCTCCAGCCCCTTACACTGAGCCTCCACAGCCTCAGGTCCTGAGAACAAAGGGACAGAGGTGGCAGCTTCCAGGTTAGAGCTTTAAAAAGCAGCAAATTGCATTCCAGTGCTGGAAATTCAATTAAAAGACTTTTTATGCTTTGCATTGGTATTCATTTATATCCTGAATTTATCAATAGTATATTTATCTAGTAGTGAAATTAAATTTTCCTCTTGGTAACTAAAAGCATTAAAAGAAGGCATTTCTACCTAAAACCTTTTATCTGTCGTTAATGCTCAACATTAACAGTCATTCTGAAGAGGATGTGGACAAATTAAACTTTGCTTTATGTGTTCCTGGCCTTGCAAATCAGCTTTTTGAAGCCGAGTCTGGTCGTATGAGGCTATTAGGAATCTGAAAAACTGTGCAGAGTGCTTCCTCTGCAACTGAAAGGCATCTAACAAAGCTGGATGGGCCGTGCTTTTACAATGGATGGAGACAAATCAGTAATCTGTTCCGCTGGTGAAGAATATTAATTCCCAGTCTTTGGTGTTTTTCCAGATGTGCACGCAGGAACTTTTTAAACCTCTGCCTTTCTCACACTCTCCCCCAACCCTCGTTTCATTAATCCACGGGCTGCTGGGGAATTTAATTATTCTCGCCAAGTTTCATCTCATTTCAGACAAAAACGCACTTTCTACAAAAGTGGGCGCTAATTTTCCGAGGAAGGTCAAGCGCGACCAAAGCGTGTCATATCACCAGTCTTGTCAAATCAGCATCAACTCTCAACTTATGTTGGCCAAGATCAATAGCTATTAATGTTAATAAGCAGGTCATTTTCTTTCCAGTGGCCATTAATCATGTAAATGACTTTGGTAATTTGGGCTGACTGATGGTTGAACTTGATGATAATAAGAAGAATCCATTGTCCTTTCAATAAGTGCAGCAAAGGTTAGTGTCTGGAAGAAGCTACAGTCTTTCTTTTGAGGCACGAAGGGATTCAAAGAGGATTTCAGGATGAAGCGCTGCACTTATCTTGATTAGAGCCATTCATTAAATAGATAAATCGTGCCATTTACAATCAGGGAAAACTGAATTTAAGATTACTTTTCAATGAGTTGCACAAAATAAGAGAAATGAGAGCAACCGAAACTGGAGTGCAGTTCCTTTTATGTCCACTAGGGGCTTGCTATGTGCAGCTTTACAGTGGAATAGCTCGAAATACTGTTTGTACACAGCTGTCTCTCTTAATCATAGTTTAAACTTTCTCTTATTCTGTGTAATTTCATATTTGGTCATAACCTCCGCAAGAAACAAACTACACAAAGAGAAAACTGGATTTAGAATATTGGCAGTCAATTTTACTTATTTGAGGTCAAACCAGGCTAATTTAGGTTGGATAAATAAATCATTTTCAATAGCTTGCAGTCAAAGTCATCACTGGTGTTTCAGTCTAAAGTGTGAGCCTGTTAAGTAGTAACTCTTAGACGACAATCTCTTTCACATTGAGCTGTTGACACCAGTTAGAAAGGTCACTCTTTACTTCAAAACACCCTCGTAATGGTTGTGATCCTGTTTCAACTCCCCAGTATCATCTCTGGCAATTGATACAGGAAAAACAAATGTTTTTGTGCCACTAGAAATCTATTCATTCAGAACTCGTCTGAACTGCACTTCTGTTGCCAAAATTTGCGCAAATCTTTGACGCAGGTTGTAAATGGGTATATTGAACATGATCAAAGCCTGGCTTAGAAACAGAGCTGGTACACTGATATTTTTCTAACTTTTACATTCAGCCAGTAAGGTGACAGCTTCAAATGATGATTTTCATTTTTGGGTCATTAGCTCCAATAAGTAGTATTAAAAAAACTAACGTTAGCTTAAATTTGCAGTCATGTGCATCTATTCGATAAATCAGGGATGTTTATGAGCAACTTATTTCCAGGTTGTTTAAAGCGCTGGTTCTTAACCGTTGGATTGTGGCCCAAAAGTGAGTTGCAGACCTGTTTTTAGTGGGTAGAAGGCCTTTGTCTGGGCATTAAAAACTTGTTGAGATACAACCTGTGCTTTTATCTTGAGCTTTTTCCACTGAGCATTTTTAATGCAGGGTCAGGGTAAAGGTTAATGTCTTCTCACACACCTTAACACCAGGTGACGATGATGTTTATGAATGCTATTTGACACCCACCCTTTCACAGTAAAGAAGAAAACTCACAAAATCTGTCTAGCACAGGAAAGCATGAAACTGCCATAAACAAGGCAGCATTTGGAGACAAAACTCTTCTTTTGGAGATAAACCTATTGAAAACTTCTGAAGACGACTTCATGACCTAAGGACTTTATAAAAGTGTCTTTTCATGAGATAAATTGGAGAAGTTCAAATTTTTCCTGGATTTGGGTCACAGGTGGTCATTAAGGGATGATGGCTCGTTTTGGAGCCAGACAAGTCAAGAACCACTGGTTTAAAGTGAAACAAATCTGACAAATTGCTGAGTCTAACAGTAAGAACTAGAAAAGCACTCAGAGAGCACAGACCTCCGCCAAGCATATTGTGATTGTCACCAACACTTTAGTCCTACTTTAATGTTATACTCCCTTTCAGCAGACTGTCTGCTACAATTTGGTGTTAGTTGCAGGTTTGTACAATAATTTGTTTCCTGACAGTGTTGAAAATGATGATGACCCAGTTCATATTTCATATTCCAGATCTTAGTATCCAGAATATTGCCAGGATCTGGATCGTACTTTCACATCTATCAGAAATGATGGTGACCTTGTCTCGTATTGTTTTGCAAAGCAACCCGACCATTTATGGTGGAGTTATATACACATATGGTGAAAACAGCCCTATCTCACAATGATAAAGAATCCTTAAAAAAAGTCCTGGATCCAGACGGTGATCCAGATCACTTACAAAATTTAATCACTTCTTCCTCATCCCATTTTGAACATTTCCTGAAAATTTCATCAAGATCTGTTTGTTACTTTTTGAGTTATGTTTTTCACAGACAAACAGACAAATAGACAAATTCTCCCAAAAACATAACCTCCTTGGCGGAAGGAAACGGTTCAAACCTAAATCACAAATCAGATCTCAGGGCTCAGTCGGTAGGTTGCGGTTTCAGATCCTGGTGTCTACTCTAAGTGGCCTCGTCATTAGAACAACGTGAATAAGAAAAGATAAAAATAGCTCTATAGATAGCTGCCTCTTTCAAAAGTGTGTAAATGCAGAGTGAATGAGTGAATACAACTTGCAGTGTAAAATGGCTTGAGTGCAATGGTCTGTGGAAAAAGCTTTTTTATTAACATCGATCGAAATACTATCTAAACAGACTTACCCACAGTGAGCTGACCGGTCAGATGGCCTTGTTCGTTTCTGACGTTCAGCGTTACGTTCTTGTCTGACTGAAAGACCAACATGCTGTCCTAGGGGAAGTATGAACAGAGAAAGAGAGAAAGAGAGGAAATAAAATAGAAAACAGTGTTATATTTGGGTTTTTGATCTTATTTTTGGGGTCTTTATATCAGAAGGAGAAATCTTGGCTAAGCGAATTCCCTTTAGTAATCACTGAGATTTTGGAACATGGGAGAAACACATAAGTACTTCAAATAAATTACTTTTATACCAGCACAAATATGAAAATGGAGAGGTTCAATAAACTAAACCTATTCTTTGAATCTCCAAACAGAGGGGCTGTTAAAGGAGGTCTCTGGTGTATCTCCACTCCATCAGTCAGAGCTGAGGATTAGATTAAAAAAACCTTACTAACAGAAATTCTGATGACCACAAACCCTCACATTCAGCTCCATCAGAAAACAATCAGCACTGTATTATTCAGTGATGTGATGAAGAGATTAAGGAGACAGGGGACAGGGACAGTGCAGCTGAAAATGTGTGTTTTTCGTCTCACTGACAGGTGGAGGTGTTTCTTCCCCCCCCTGCAGACAGTTAAACTCTGGACTTGTTCTGCTTCTGGCAGTTTTACATTTTGAGTTTTAAAGCTGTTTGTCGTTTGAGTGATGGCACTTAGTTGTGTAGCTGTTTGCACGGTGACATGACTCACACAGCATTCAGGGTTTTTTGCGCTACTGTCAAAAAGCTTAGAGCACGGGGAATAAAACAAAAATCAGAGTAGAGGACACACTTTTAACCCTTTCACTGCCATCTTAAAAGCAGAGTATTTACAGTATAGCAAGGTGAACTAGCCAAGTGGCACCACTTTTTATGAGTCAATCTCATGAGTTTAAAGAGGAGATATTGTGATTTTTAGCCTTTATGCTGCCCTCAGGTACCTTTTTAGTGGCTTACATGATTAACAGCTTGAAAGATTTTTTTTTATTCTCAAAATTTGTTAAAAAAAAAAAAAACCCTAGCTACTGTCTCTTTAAGGCCTTCCACTCCGCAAACACCCTACCCTCTGATTGGCCAGTCCTCTGGAAGCCTGCCAGGGGCAGAGCTATGGGCAGACCTTGGTGTTTGAGGCCCGTGCCTAGTGTGATGACCTCATCATTTCAGCAAGTCTTGTGAAAATCTTGTGAAGATCTCAATTAAAGCTGATTTTTGAAAATAATTATTATATTGCAATTGCGATTTAGCATGCAATTTTTTGGGGGGAAGGGGCATTTATCTTCTGTGTTATTATAAACAGAGGCACTAAGTTATTCTATAATATAACCAACATGACAAAGGATACTGTCAACACATAAACAATTCTTTCCTGCTCTTTTTAATTGAAAAGACTAAGGAACACTGGAAATTTACTGAGCTCTAGTTGTCAGTAAGAGTAACAAAACCAGGGGGAGTTTTTAGAAAAAATTAATAGATAAAAAATAAACAACAACTGCATATTGACTTTTGCCAGTTTTAAGTAAGAATGTGCACAAGTTACTGTATTCCCTCCAGGTCTGTGTACGTGTTTTTTCTTAAACTGCGGCCTTTGCGATTTGAAAAGTTCAACTCGATCAATTGTTCAGCCCTTATCTCGATAAGATCTTGTGCAGTTTACAGACAGATAGAGGGATTTCCACGACATAAAATTATGCAGCAGTTTGAACATCCAGCACTGTTAACCTATAACTATGTTTAGAATATGGGAAAGCACTGTACCTCCTCTTAAGAGGACAGAGTGAAATACAGTTGTAGAAAACAGTCTTATTCTATTTGATCCCTTGATGCCTGTTGTCGCAAATTTGCGACATACCCTGTCAGGTCTTGAGGCAGCTAAAATGACCTTTGTATCTCACTATCACCTATTGATTTATATTCTACACATATCACATGTCACTATATATTGGTCAGTGGATGAACTTGTCATGTCTATATAAATAATATAACTTAGTTGTAACTATTGTGTTTACTATACTTAAATTTACAATCTTCACTCAATTCAACATATGTAAGAATGCGAAAACATGTGAAAACAATATATATTTTCATAACTTTTTAATTGATTCAGGCAGTAAGGGGTTTAGAGGTAAATTTCGTTATAAGACGTTTTAGCTGAAAGGACTTTTCAAGAGAAGAAAAGTGACAAGTGGAGGTGTTTTATTTTATGGGCTGAAAAAAGAAGGAAGCATTTGTAGGTACCTTCACTCCCCCCTTTCTAAAACAGCTGATGTGCCTGACTAAGCACTGGTACCTGTTTGTTTCTATCCATAAAGCACTGGCTCCAAGTGCTCTTTGCTGGGCCAGAGCGAAGCACTGACTACATCAGGGACCTGAGGGGGTGGGGTTACCATGACCAATGATCGGCAGTGGAAAACAGCCATTCAAAAAAGGAAAGGTGCTGAGTTTCTCATTTAAAACGTGAAGGCGAAATTGAAGCAGCAGTGCACGGTGAGCTCCTCCATTGTTGCTTTGTGCCGTCCTTGGGTAAACATCTATGTTTCGCCTTGTTTTGTAGCGTGTGCTTCAAAACTTGAATTGAGACAAAGGAATAGAGTCACATTTAGGCTGATAATTATGGTCTGCTGCAGTCTAATAAGTTTGATTAACTTCAAGCCTTTCTTGATTGGTGTCCAATTGAAATGAATTACCCAGAGGTTTTTTCCTGTGTGTGGATTTGCAGAGGTCAATCCGTTCATTTTAATCCCCTGTCTCTGGATATGAATGCGCATCATGAACAGAAGTTCTCCAGGAAACACTGAACACAGAGAAAATTTTTGTTTTGATTTGAAGTATCCCTTTATAGAGTTTATAGGTCTTGCGCTGTTTCCTAAGGGGGGCCGTGGCTGAGACACTGTTGCTCTCTCCGACACTTCTTTGGGATCTCATGAAAGGCTTTTTAGTCGCCGTGCCTGTTGAGGAAGGTCAAGTGCAGATCAGAGCGAATGCACATAAATGGAGCCCGTTGTTGAAGGTGCAGCGAGCCCCGTCAGACTGAGAAATTACCATGGCTGCTGTAAGGCAGAGGATGCTTCCCTGCATACAATGAATAACATCAGAGGCGTACGCGCGAGCACGGCCCACTGCTCCGATGAAAAGGCTGAAAACAAAGCAGCCTGGTGTGATTGTACTGTCTTCCTGAGCACAGAGTAAAATTCAGACCTTTTAGGAGGCACTGCTGTAATCCCAAACACATATTTGCATACATATATTTAAATTTTAATTATATTTGATTGTTCTGCCAGCAGCTCATTTTCATACTGAGCTGTAAAATAATGAAGCAAACATGTCACAAGTTGAAAAGGTACGCTTATTATCTTTCTATTTATTGGTTAGAAAAGCAAATCCAGCAGGGTGTCTTTTTGCACACAGGGCTTAGGTTGTTTGAGGACATTTTTTTGGGCTTATTTTATATATATATTTGAATTAAACCCTCCCTTTATTTCAGTTTAATACTGTTAGCGAAATTAAATTGGTTCAAGAAAACTGGGTGCTCAGATCTCTGAGGCACTGCTGGCGCTCTGAAGAAGATATAATTCAGAATTGTGGGAATGAAACAAGCAGTTGCATCAGCAGAGTGGAATTCAGATCAGCACTGGTGCTCACAATCATCTTTGTCATGCGTCACCAATGCAAGTGGGTGAGACCGAGGAGTTTCACCCCAATAAAGATACACCTGCATCTGATGCTATTAATAGATAGAGACAAAACGGAGAGCCAACAGTCTGAACGGCTGAGATTTGATGAAAATAAAAACTATCTGGGCAGTGTGTTGCCTCATACAGAGATGTGCGTCAGACTGAGACACAGTTTGAGTATTAGAAAAGAAGCATTTTAACTTGATTACGTAGTGAATAATGCAAAAACATTTGTGAGATGTTTGCCAATAACGTCACCAAACCTTGAAAAATGCTAATTCAAACCACTTGAAGTGAGCATTTTTCTGCAGCTTTTAAACGGTTTTATTTTAATTAAGCAACTAATCTTCACCACACACACGTCCAGAAACAGTAGCGATGCTACATTTCAGCCTTTTAAGAGTCAAGGTAAGAGATATTCAGTCACCTTTCCACAGAAATGGAGACCTTAGATAAGCAGGAATCAAAGCCTTCTGATGCCTTTTAAGTCCTCCTTCAGTTTGCATCAGTGGGCTTTAACCACGTGGCTTCAAATCAAAGGCCAGGACTGCGGGCCAAACACGCCAGCTAATGTTTTGTTTTTCTTCAGAACCACTTCAAGCAGAGGATTAATAAGAGAAAGCAGCTCCTGTAGGTCCTCACATGAATAAAACACTGTCTCTGTTCATTTATTGATATTCAGAGGAAGAATCAATTTACAAAACCAAGAAACAAATCTTTGAAATGTACTGAATCTGATGCTCATCACATCTCATTTAAGCTCTGCTGTTCTTAAAAGCTGCTGCAAGAAATTCTAAGCTTTTTGTAAAACAGCCTGAAATTAATATGGAGGTCCTTTTATCGACAATCAGTGAGTACACAGATTTAAGTTAAGTTGTTTTTCATGTGTGATACTGCTGAGGGGGGTAGGAGTCAGAAGGTGTTATTGGAAAACACTCTATAAAGATCTTTTGTTTTACAAACTTCAGGGCAAAAATTTTGGTAAATTTGGGGATTAAAAAACTCCCAAGAAGACTGTACACAAAAACAGACCCTAAGTGAAAATTCACAAAGGAGCTTTAAGAAGCAGAAATTATGCTACTGTTGTTTTAACTAGCAAACTGGCTTTTTAGTTTAAAAGCATAGTTAAGTATAATCATCAAACAGTGAAAATATTTTGAAGACACTGAGAATATCACATTCACAATATGACTTAATATATTTGATTTACTTGGCCAGTACCATGTCCTTTTTAAATTAGCGTTATAGAACAAATCATGGGGTTATGCTATAGATTGCAGAATATTTATTTATTATATAATATATAATTTAGGTTAGAAAGAATACTTAAAAGCTTTGCATCATACTCATTACATTTTTAACACCAGCCAATAACTGCTGTTTTCTAGAATGGAAAAACATGTATAACAGACAAACTGTTGAAACTGCCTTGCAGTTTTTGGACAAACTACTTTAAATAAGTAATAAGTTATAGATAATCGTTACTTTCCCAAATATATAACTGAATGAGTTACGAAAGTACTCCTTAAAAATTGTAATGAGTTACCAGAGAAGTATTTACTGCATCACATTTAAAGAAAAAACACCAGATATTTGGATTTTTGAGTGGGTTTAGCTAAGGGGCACTTAACATGTATGTTCTTGCCTTTTCAATCAATGACTTTGAAGTAGTGCCTGTATTTTCATCCTGAAAATGCCAGTTTTAACCATAAACTGTATTATTAATGGCGTCTCCATATCACCCCTGTGTTTCTTTAACAGAGTACTGAAGCAAAACCCAAACAGGGGCCATACTGGAAATGGGGCAGGCTTCGAGTCTATGGATTCGTAGCTACAGGGTGCCCAACTGTGCCTCCAATTAGACAATTTTGTGCTCTTAATACCTTCTAAACTGCAGAGTTAGAAAAAACTGGCCTCTGGACAGTGTGCGCTGTTAGAAATATTATCTATTCAGACAGGACATTTTTTGTTTCAGGGTGTACATGTTTATTTCTGCTGTGAAAATGACTTTTTTATCTTGGAGTGTATGTAGTTTCTAGTATTCTAGGAACCAGCCTTAACCTCTTTAGACCTGAGCTTTTTGTCTGGTGTGCAAATTTTAAAGGTCCCATATTATGCGAAACTCACTTTATTAAGTCTTTTAGTGAAATTTGTGGGTCTTTGGCTTTCCTCCCAGCCCACAAAATGTGATATTTAGTAACAAAACCTGTACTTAGTAGTGCTCGTGAATGTAAAATCCTGACCTAAAACGAGCTGTTAAGAGAATGTCAAAGTTGAAAAGCCATCACTGCTCTGTTTTTGGCTGTAAACAGCGACATAATTCCATGCACAAGCTTCCCATCTCAAAAGAAGACAAGACTAAGTGGCTAGAGTTCATTTATCAAGGAAATGTGCCAGCTACACTCAGTAAAACTGTGCATGTGTACTAGTCACTTCACGGCCGACTGCTTTTCCAACTTTGGACAGTCCAACAGAGGGCTAGCGAATAGACTGGTCCTGAATCCAGGCGCGTTACCAACCATCCACCAACAAACCTCGGACCCTGGAAATGTGAGTATTTTAAATGCTGTGTGCTGTGGAGCAGATGTAAGAGCTTTTCCTCAGTGTCCCCCCTGTATCTGTGTTAGCTTCAGGATGCTAACTTTAGCTGCAGTTAGCCTGTTGGCCAAGCTTCGCTGTTTTCTAAACATTGTGTATCAGCGGTGGCTCATTTACATATGAAGGCCACGCCCACTAAATCAGAGTGTTCTGAACAGAGGGGCTATGAGAGCCTGGAAACAATGCTGCTGTGCTTGATTTATTGGCTTTTTGGACCAAAACATGTGACTACCATTTCATGAAGACATCAGTGATCCATATTTAACTGCACAAAAGGAGCAGAATATGGGACCTTTAATTCACCTTGATATTTGGGATAAGTAAGACCTAGTAAGTGTAATAAATCAATTTGGCCTTTGTACAGGAAGTTTGATCATTTGTGGAATGACTTCTCTTTTCGTTGTTTGTTAGTGGTGTTATTGTACTTAAGTACTTTGTTTTTTTTACTAAAATTGGTGTAATGTTGTGATTTCACCAACAGATGATGTAGGCAGTGTCCCTCAATGTGGCAAATAGGTTTTAAAAAGTTTTAAAAAATGAAGTATCATGGGTCTGAGATGCAGAAATGTCAGTGCATTATAACGCGCCACATTCCACTGTTGGTAACTGTAATAGTGTTGTAATGTTTGAAATAGTGATAAACTAGATAACCTGTTTCTGGAAAACACTAACAGCATTAGCAACAGTGTTATTTTTAACACCACTGTTCCCAACACTGCTCACTACTATTACAAAAAAAAGGACCGTTGTGTTCTAGGACTGTAAGATAAAACTTTAATTCTCAGCTGAGCTGTGTGGTTAAATAAAGTTAAATAAAGGAAAAGGTTTATCTTAGTCAACTGAAATTAAAAATAAACAGCAACAGTTTTGTTTTCAATAAAATTGGAAAGAAATGCATATTTCTCAGATCACTGAAGCTGACAGCTTCACTTCCTGTCTAATATTCAGTAACAACTTTGCTGGAGTCCCACATATTTTACAGTCAAAAGGCTCTCTGACGACACGTTTGTCTTTGAACAATAGTTATTTCATCTGCTCTGTTTGAAGCCTCAGCATAAGGAAAATGAAAGGGGTCTCAAATATGTCTGCTGAAACACTTGTTGAAATTTTACCCGCCTAAAGAGCTGTTATAAATTTGGTCCTAAAATTACAGCAGCTCTTGTTGCATTCAAACCAGTGTCTTTTCAAGTGTCGGATTAATTTCACATTCCTGAAAGAGCAGCAGTATCAAAGCTTTCACAGGTGTGGGTGTGGGTGTTATGAGGCATCATATGCTTCATATTTAAGAGTGAAGTGGATTTTAAACATTCAATTTTAAGGTCAGCCCTTTTTGGGATGAAAATGCAGGTGTGAGGATGCTGTGTGAGCTGACAGGCTGATGGATGGATGTATAGATAGACCTGCACAGAAGAAAGCCCGCAGGGTGAGGAGAAATAATATACAGGAAATTCTCTCTTATCAATCTCCCTGTCAGGTTTGACGGACAGCTCAGCATGGCTGTTACTCAAATCTGCTGCAAAAGAGCCCGGCAATTGCAACGTACATTAAAAGGATCATAATATTGAGTGTCTATGACTCATTTACACTTGAACCTTCAAGCAGGAGCAGCACAATGCCTGTAATTTCAGATGTGAAAGCAACAATGGCACTCTAATTTTTAAGTGTTTGAAATCATCTCTGCACTCCGGGTTTCACCTGCTCGAGGTAAACTGGTGCTGCATCTGAAGTTTTTAAGGCCACCCGTGTTCATACCCAGCAGGCAGGATATGTGAAGCATCAACATCGAGGCACTACAGCCTGCTCTTTGCCATTTGCCAAATGTAGTGACATTAATTATATAACCCAGTGTGAGGAGTTAGTGCATGGTAGTATGAATAGGCCTGAGTGGACAGTGAGCACATGAAGTCTCTCTGATACCAAACAGTGTGTGTTTGAGCTTCATTGATGGCTATGATACAAGTAGCATATCTCTATTTCTGTATCATGTTTTATGTGTTTATGATCGTTTGACCATTTACTGAACATTAGGTTAGTTCAGGTAGTCCACAAAGTCAATCTCAGATTACATCTACACTCCCTTTAAACTGCTTTAGCCGGGCTACTCCTGCCACCAGATTTTACCATGTCTTTGCTGATGCTCTACCTGCCTTGGCTTTTCATGTATCCCCATGAAAGAGCAGAGAGCTGTGTCCTACCCACCAATATCTTTAGCATTCCATATAAGCATGGGGAAGGGCAGGGAATAAGAAGTGTTGCGTGTTTTTTTGTGTCACGGGTAGAACCCAAACTTTAGGGAGGTGTGCTCTCCCCACCTCAGGCTTTAGCATTCAACAAACAGCCATACCACCAAATATAAATTCTTGTGTGCAAAATAATTTATTCTTTTGTCTTTTCAGAGTGGTCTTGACTGAATTGATAAGAACTCAAAAACTGCCATTATTGAATGAGTCCCTGATGCTCTGTCTGCCGTGAACATTATACTGTGGCTTCAACAGCACAGAAGCCTCATTTCCTCCCCACCGACCACCACCTAGCTCAAAATCTTATGATGTGCTTTAATATTTGC
This sequence comes from Halichoeres trimaculatus, assembly GCF_033239565.1. NCBI lineage: Eukaryota > Metazoa > Chordata > Actinopteri > Labriformes > Labridae > Halichoeres > Halichoeres trimaculatus. The sequence goes on along the minus strand of NW_027437200.1, from coordinate 15,993,598 downwards.
TTTAAATTGGGACATCTTTATTTGAAGATGCTGGCGTATCTGTAGATTTGACACAGCAGAAGAGTTTTGGGGGTTGGAGTACAAATCCAAACTTTGGGGAAGTGTGCTCTCGCCACCTTGGACTTTAGCAGTCAAAGTTGGCACATGGAAAGAAAAATTGCCAAATTTAATTTTAGTGCAAGAAAATGTATGTATCTTACAACAAGTGTAGTCCTGACTGAAATGGTACAAAATCATGTAATATTCTGGAGTTTTTTGTTGTTGTTGATGTAATTTTCATTTTTTTTTTGGTTATGACAAATTCATTTTTTAATTGGAAATCTACACAGAACAATATAAGTTATAATGTCATCAGTTGCCTCACAGACTCTGCTGTATCTTTAGACCTAAGGCTTTGGATGTGTTTGTGCTTGTCTGTTTATACTACGACTAAAATTGTGAAGTAGCATCTCACTGGGCATTGGCTGCATGTTGAAAAAAGAAGCAGAATACATTGTCCATGATGTAATCTCAGACGCCATCATTAGCCTTATGAGACATATTTCAATAATGCCCCTTAAAGGATAAGTGAAAAAGGACTGTGATAAAATTGACCAAAAAAAAAAAAAAAAAATTTCGCTTCTCAAGTTTGTTTGAAATTGAAACCATGGCCAGGTTTCAACATAGAACTGTCTATGGCTACACTGGAAGCTGCAGAAAATCAGTGATAATTCTTATGAGTAACAAAACAGAGATGTATACAAATTACAAAAAAAGGAAATGCACAAGGAAAGTTAAAGTTGTAAAAGAAGGAGCAAATTCTATTCTATATTTCCACCTGTCAGGGGATTACAGGAAATTTACAAACTAGTTCTTTCACTTTCGTTTTCATCCTGGCAGGAACCCCATTGAGTGTAAACCATGTTTGCAAACTTACCAGCTCTCCTTTCACAACACGCTCCTGAGAGTGCTGATTTAAGAGGGCATCTTTGACTGTAATTTACTGCCAGCTACCTGAGCTCCTGCCAAAAAACACAGAGGGAGCTTTCCTAGTTTGTATTCACAGATTACAGCTTCAGTCATTGATGAGGATTCAAAGCATTGATTGACCCACGGGAAGTGAAACTAAAGCCACTTTGAGTCCCGCCTTGACGGCAGCTTGGACTCAGTGAAGGTATAAAAGAAGAGAATCATGCTATATTTAAGTTTAAGGAACCCGTGGTGCACTGCTGAGGTCACTGCTGTTTCTGGTAATGGCTTATTGATCAATGGTGGTTATCTGACTGAAGAACAGCACCGTGAGCTGTGCTGTAAACTCATTGGATAACCATAATCCCCTGCTCTCCCAATGCTTGACATATTTCTTCAGGTGAGAAATATCGAGTGACCTGCAGAGATTTTTGTCCTGCAAATATCTCTGGTGTGGGTAGATAAGGGGGCGAGTGCACAGCATGTCTGTAAAACAGGACAATAAAAATGTCTGCAGGTAGTATTGCACCGGGGGGATGAAATATTAGCTTTGTCCAGTGTTAGGTGATGGTCTTGTGGTGTTTTCTCCATTGCTTAGCGCACAGCTGTTTTATTCAAATCATCATTTAGCTCGGGCTTCAACATCAAAGACGCAGAGAGGGCTATTCTGAGTTGTTTCACGATCCACTGTGGCAAATTGTGCCCGCCACTTCCTCTGTCAACGTCCCTCAAAAATCAAATTTACATGGAACCCCGGCTTCCAGTGCTTGAAATTGCTTCCTCGCACCATGCCTAATCACTGAAAAAGAGGATGATCCAACCGAGTGTCTGTGTGTCGTGTGGGGGAGAGGGGGAAATTTGGATCAACTTTGCACTGGAGCTGTGTTGGTTAATCTACAAAACATCAAAGAGGAGAGAAAGAAGGGAGGAAGGACGGAAGTAGAAGAGGGGAATTTATCGTGCAGGCTTGATTGGAAATCCGAGCGGGTGGACTGTGGTCCCTCTGTAATCGCCTGTAATCTCCTGTAGGGTTGTATGTGGCCTGAGAGGAGCCGAGAGGCAGCTTATTACCCATCTCCGGCCGATGGGAGGCCCCGATAGTGCGCTGGTGGAGGGTGGCAGGAAATGAGGAGGAGGAGGAGAGTGTCTATTCGAGCACACTATAAGTTAACATCAAAGTATCATCAAGTCAGAGTTCAGAGAAAAGTTGGCCTTTGTTCTCAATGAATTGATCATAACGTCCTGAGATCGATAGCAGCTTGTCTGTAGCTTTGGAGGGATCTCCAGTCGATGGATGTAACCCTGAGTTCATCAGCGTATTGATCAACAGGCAAGCTGGAAGAAGAGCAAAGAGAGTGACTTACCCTTCTGGACTGGATCTCGCTCACGTAGAGAGGCAGGACGAACTCAGAGATTCCCTCCAGGTGAATCCCGTCGTGGTTCAGCTGCAGGTTCCCCATCCCGTCCTGAAACACAATCACGGGCAGCGCTGATATCTCCTGGTTTGACTCAAAGGATTATCGCTTCCCGAAAGCATTAAAAATTGAACCCCTCTGTCACTGAACTGCATTAGGGGGAGCATTAGGAGGGCCAGTGGACGGGCGGCGGAGCTGAGTGACAGTGAAAAAGTAGGACACGACACCGAGGTGACAATGGAGCAGACACTCAGAGGTGACGGGTGGCATGCAGGGGGGAGGCAGAGCGAGGCAAGGAAGGCTAATGTGGCAGCTGTGAGATGAATGTTGATGACAAAAACAGTATGATTGAACAGATTTACAGGCTGCCACGATGACGACATTGTCTTAAGGTTATTATAAAAGCGCTTAAAGTGTTATAGAAGCACAAGGAGTTCAGAAAAAACTGAAAGAACAAAAGAATGAAAGTTGCATCAGACTGCATGCATTGTTAAAACATCATGTATATTTCACATTTTTGCTGACTGTTACAGACAGAAGCGGGAGTTTCTGATCTATCTCCACTGCTGGTTCAGACAGCCATTGATTTTCATTTCTGTGAGGCGCTAAAATCAATTAATGGAGATTCAAAACTTGCTTCAGTAATCTTATCCATCAACATGAGCATCAAGTGAAGACTTTTATTTAAGTTTAGCATTGATCTAAAAATCAGATGTGACTGACCTTATAATTACAACACAACTTTGACAAAAGTTGTGCAGACGCTGTCAAGTAGTTTGAAATCTTAAGGCGCTACTTGTTTTCAATCTCAGTGAATGGGCACACATGGAAGGACAGGAGATAAGCCTGTCTGGAAAGTTTTCGAGACAAGCCTTTTAACTGTTCTGTGTTGGTTTTGGCGCCCCCTCTGGTGAAAGCAGTAACCCTCGTATTTTTGCAGATTTTTCTTTACATGTGTAAACCTCTTATTTTGTGCCTGGAAAACTCTTCCCTTTCATTTTTTTAGCAGTTAAATCACCCTTTGAGAATCCTTGCCGTTACAAGTCATCCAAAATATTCATTTCTGCAGCCGGTCCTCAACAACTTTGTCCAATAGCAACATTTTTAGGCATTGAAAAAAGCACGTCAGAGGGTTTCTTATGCTGATGGTCTTGTTTGCACTTTCAGGTCAAACAATTGAATTGTTAACCCTAACCCTGCACATTTTTAATTCCATTATTTTGCATTTTAAAACAGTTTTAAGCCTCTGTTGACCATAGACTGTATAAAACATGGACGTAGTCTCACCCATGTCACCCGTCTCTTTCTGAAACAGAAAATGAAGCACATCAGCTATAGCGGCCATATTGGTAGTGGCAAGGGCTTCACCTACAGTCATAGGGCGCCTGTCGGTCACGTGACCCTCAGCTGTGCCTCTTATTGGGGGAGCTTGGGATCTTAATATCCTCTGAACGGCTGCATTAGAAAAAAATTCACCCCCCGTACAGTGGGTGCCGGTAGTAAAATTAGCGACTCAGACAGGAGACGTTTTTTGAACCAGGCTGTAAATAGGTTAATTTCTGCTTTGAAAACAGCTTTTTTTGGCTTGGTGTGTTTGTGACCTCTGGTACTTCCAGAGTCAGCCTCAAGCGAACACTCGAGAAACAGGGAGCCTTAAAGAGACAGCAGCCAAAACGAGGCGCTTAAAACAGAGGCTAAAAAAAAGGTTTCTAAAACACCAATTTGAGGAAAAATAGGTTTTTTTTTTAAAAGCTGTATATAATAAAAGGCTGCTATGGGGGTACCAGAGGGACAGTATACAACTTAAAAAACACAGTACTCTTTCTTTAAAGGCTTTGAAAATTATGTCACTACAGCCAAGCCTTAAATCTTCACTCTGTCTAATGGCCAGTAGGGGACAGCAACATTTTAAGGCTTTTAATGTTTGATAGTAAAAAAAAAAAACATCAGCTTTTAATAAACAAAGTGGCTGTTATTTGTTTCACAAAAGTCCAACATAAAATAATCTGCTAACGTTTTTAATGTTAACCCTTTCTTGTACAGTAAAAGCCTCCTCCACCTTCAGGTTTTTTTTTATTCCGGGCCTGGTTTAGTGGATGATTCAGAAGAAACAGATAAAAGGTGATGCTTTGGCATACCTCAATAAGTAAAGTGAAGTCTGAGAGCAGCTTTTGAGAGGATTTGTGAGCACAGATGGTTTCTGACGGACGTGTTGGAAGAATCCGTAGAGCCAGCAGCACAAATGGATGGGGATAGTAAATTATAGAAGCGAAGAACAGAGGAGAGCCCCCATCACAAAGACTGGAAACAGACAGGAGGACAAAGTCAGAGAAGGTGGGTGTGGAATTGTGGAGCTCTTTGTGTGTTGGCAGCCAGACGTTAAAGTCACTCCTGTGCTGAAGCTGAGGTGATGTGGTGGGAGTGAAGGGTCTGTACAAGCTCCAGTCAGTCTGATGTTTGGGTGTGAGGCAGGACAAACAGGAGGGCGGTATGACGGATCAGTCGTGACGCTCTGAAGGCCGGGATGAGCTCCTCAGAAAGAGGCAGAGAAAGAGATGAGAAGACACAGGCGATGATTCTGAGATGGGAAATGACAACTAAAAGATTTAGCTTTGTTAGGTTTCACAGAAAGTGCAGTCAAAGACTCAGTCAAGTCAACCAAGGTCCTGCTGTCCTTGGCAACCTGTCAGAAGTTCTAGTTTTTGTGGATCCTCCCAGAAACAGTCAGGCTTTACAAAATGACTCCAAGACTTTTACAGTATTAAAAAACATGTTTACAGTCTGATTCTAAAATGGCTTGGGTCTGACAAGCTAACTTCTTTAACGGCACAAAGTTTTTTCTAACTTAGCGGTTTAGAAGATATCAAGATCATGAGTTTCTCAATCAGAGGTGCAGCTCATGTGACTGACAGGTCTGGCACATTGGGTACGTCTCAAAGCTCCAAACTTCCTCCACTTGCATCTCAGGGGCCGTTTACACGACAACAGTTTTAGGGTGAAACACAAACGTTTTGTTGCGTTTCAGCCTTGCGTTTACATGGAAACGGCATTTCAGCTGACCTAAAACGCAAAGTTTTGAAAACGGCCTCCAGAGTGGGATTTTTCTGGAACGCTCCCGACACCGTTGCCGTGTAAACAGTAAGCCGGCGTTTTCAGACGTTACACTCTGCCTCGCGCGTGCATACAACAGGACAACAGTACCGTTGTTATGATCGTCGCGAACTACCGTGTTGTGCTTGTGCTGCTCAATCTGCTGTATCTGCTGACTGTCTTTATACAAAATGTGCATCTGTTGCTCCAGTCTTTAACTTAGTATTCCCCAATACACCAGATGATCAGCTCAACTCTACTTCGGTGGAGTTCTCCCAAAAATGGCCTCTGGACAAGGCCGTTATAGCACCACCTAAAGGCCTGGCATGCTTACTACAGCGTTTTCAGTCCATCAGCGTTTCCGAGTAAACATAGATTTTTTTTCACTGCGTTTTCACAGCGTTTTAGGGAGAGATGTGGGGAAATGAAGAGAGGAAAAAGGAATCAAGGAGATTTGTTCTTGGAGCAATGAGATGTCCTTTCTTCCTCTAATAAAACATAAACAGTGACAGAGCTTTGTCTGTTTCTTTGGCCTGTTTGTCAAACACGTTACCATGAAGAAAACCTGCTCTCTGTTTATTCTGTGTGCTGTTTAGAAGCACACGTATCCCTTTAGCGGTAAAAAGCCTCACTATTAGATCATCTATGAATTATTTAGCCTTTATCTAGAGCAAAATCTGATCATGAACTCTGAAACTTACTAATATCACCTAGTTTGTTGTGTCTCAGCAAGATATCATCTATCAGATTTCAGTTTTCAGAATTAATCCTCTGTTATATTGATTTCATGATGGTTCTGTTCAGTATTTTGTGCTTGACAGTCACAAAAAACACTTTTTTTTATTTCCAGATTTATGGCCTGTTTCTGAACGATCGTCATTGCCTGTTTTCAGCTCATTAAACTCTGTTGTGTTTGTGAAGTTTCCTGTAGAGGAGTCTAAGCTAGAGTCCAACTGATATGGGATTTTTGGGGCCGATGGTGATACCAATACTGGGGGCAAAAAGAAGCTGATATCCGATATATAGCTATCGTGTTTCCTCGATCATCGCTCCTCCGATCAGTCTCCTCCATCCTCTCCCCTCTCAATTATCGCTTTGGGACAGCCTTCAGTATTGCGACTCAGAAAGTAATCCCTGTGCCGCAGAGGGGAGAGGATGGAGGAGGCTGCAGTTTATCGCTTTGAGAAGCACCCCTTGCAGCTGTTAGTGAGGAGGCTCAAAGCTGCTTCTCGAGTCAGCAATCACACTACAGCCCCCGCTGATGAAAGGCTTCATGACTCTGTATCAAGAACAGACGGGTGACATCACAAAGACAACATCCATACAGTCTATGATCCTTCCTAATGCATTCAACCAACATCATTGGGGATAAAAGCTTGGATGTCATTGGAGCGGACTGTGTTCTACCCGTTCTTGCTGATACTACTTTCATACATAATCTACATAGTAGAGGAGTTTTAAAGAGAATGTTTGAATAAACTGTCAAATGCAGACAATCAGGATAATAACTTCTGTCTTCCTTTCAGAAGTTGGAGGCAAATTGAAACTTGGAACAAATGACAAATTTTACTGAATCACTCATGTTTGTGTCTGTACGGGATTGGATGTGATTAAGATGCATTAGCAGCCGTTACACCAGCAGTCTTTTGACGTGTCTTTGGATCTTCTGACTATTTCATAGCAGCATTATATTGTTACAAGTTCCCCACACTACTGACTCTGATTTACAAGGACGAAGCAGGCGTCAACTTTTTTCCCCCACTCCGTTGCTCATAATTATGATTTGAACTGTGTGCCAAGAATAAGGCAATTTACATGGCAGGGAGAGTGTAATAATAAGATTAAACGCAGGATGGGAAATGTAGGATCAAGCCTTCTTGGAGCTTGACCAAGAAACAATGCTCCCGTGCCAGTGGCCCCCGCAAAAATGATAATGACACCAATACAGCAGGGTGCAGTTTGGCATGTGTTTTCTTATTTAGCTGCCTCAGAGATAGGAAGCAGGGAAGTACATTTTCTGGAGCGACACCAGCAGCACTGATAAGGTCTTTTGCTCGTGACACAGATTGATGGAGGTAGAGGAGTAGAGAAGTGATAGCAGGAATCTGGGGATGCATCCGTCACAGAGAGGTAGGGGGAGGGGGTGCTGTCATCCCCAGTTTGTTGACAAAATGCTAAATTGTGTGCATTGTCCCTGGAAATGTCAGTGGGGCTCAGAGCAGCTGCTTGTTTGTTCGTTTTTTTTTCTGTTTTGAGATTAACACGTTCTGTGTCAGCCGGGCTGCTTCAAAGTCTTTATGAGTCCTTATCAAACCCAGATGGGACGAACAGACAACATGAGAGAGGACGCCATGCCATACGTTTTCCACCGAGGCTTTGTATTCAGGTCAAAGAAAGATCTAAAGAGGGGGAAAAACATCCTGTGCTGCAGTTCAGTGACATTAATATGACTTGATCTTTGGTCGGAGATTGTCAGCATTTGGGCAAAACTGATCAGAAGCTTAAATATATCTCTATCAACCATTTCTTATTTTCAGCACTCTGTTCACTTTTCATTTTTAAAACACAGAATTTAAAAAAAAATGGTTTTTTTGGTAACCGACTGGAAACTATCAAAAAGAAATTAACCATTAGCAAATAGAAGCATTATTATTATTAATACCTAAAATCACTGCTGTAGGAAGGTGTCACATTTATTTATCTGTTTATGTATTTGTTTATTTTACCAGAGAAAATTTACAGAATTTAGCTGTGACAGAGTTAGCTTTAAGCTAATTTACAATTGTAGTCCCTGCAGAGACAATACTTGCATGCAATATTTTACTGTGTTTATTTCAACACTTCTGAATGAGAGATCAGTTTGACAGTTCAAAAGAGACGGAATTGGATTTTTGAAGAAAACATATATTCTATATTACCCTGAATTTTTGGTTAAATCAAAAGTTACAGAGAGGAGCTTCAATGTTGTTTGGCTCTTATAAATCTTTTTGTTGTACTTTTGAAAGCCAAGTATATATAATTTTTCACATGAACAAACAAGTAATTAGACCCCCAGAATTGATTCAAGTATTAAATTGATACCTTTAGAAAAAATAAATAAATAAAATTGAAAAATTTAAAAAAAGAAATATTGCCTTCCCAGCCTCAGTCCTTGGAGATTGTAACTTTCACCTTGGACTTCACACTTTTGTGTTTGTAGTATGTTGAAATGACTTTAATGCTAAGATTTCTTACTGTTTTCTAAATTTCAACTTTTCTAATTGATTTTTGAGTAAATGCAAAGGACGATTCTTCATAGACTGTATAATAAATGGATGTAATCTTCTTGATGCCACCTTTTGTTTGTTTTTTCTGAAACTGATTTTTGAGGCAAATCAGCTGGCACAGCCACATTTGAAATGGTGCAGGCTTTGAGTCTCCATGAACTGAGCTGTACCTCTGACTGGGCAAAATTTTAACATCTACCTCGTACCCTCACTGTGTTAGAAAAAAATTCACCCCAAACACAATGTGGCCAATTGTGAAACAAGCAATTCAGACAGAAAACGTTTTGGTACCAGGCTGTAAATAGGTTAAATTCAGCTTTCAAAGTAATTTTTTTTGGCTCAGTGTGAATGTTATTTGTGGTACTTCCAGAGCTAGGCTCAAGCGGACGCTTGAGAACCAGCAGGTTTTAGTACTCTGAATTGTCTCAAATTTTTAGACTGGAGGTTGCCGCTTGCAAGTCTTCTCCTGGTCTTTGGTGGTATTTAAAAGTGAGAGTCAGTTTGTGATCCATGTCATCATGTTTTCTCTGACTCCAGAGATGCTTTTCCACATAGTTGATGAATAAGGTTTAATTCTTGTATTTTCATTTCAACTGTTGGACGCTTTTTTAAGCCAAACTTTGTTTGTATTGGTTATTGGTTTAAGTATGGATCTCATTTTTCTTGGGTCTTGGGTGAGTTTTTGGCATTCTTAATCATCTGGCTAATCAGCTTCTCCAACCCTTGTTTTACCTTTTCCTTTTACATTCACCTGACGCCTTTTTGTTTGAATGAAAAGTTAAAAATAAATAAATAAAAATAGGTGATTTGCCTTTCCTATTTTTTTCACAGAACAGTTGATTGAATTATTAAAGTACTAAGGTAAACTGAGTAACAGTGAAAAGCAATATTGAACCCCCATAAAACTGCCTGCTGGGACTTATTTTGTTTTAAAAATTTGAGACTGCAGCAGAAAGACAGAGCAATAACAATTTAATGAAATTTTAATTAAAACCCTGTTTCTTTGTCAGCTATGTTTAAACTGTTGTTCCCTGAAAAAAAATCTGCAAAACAACTTTTTTGGTGACAAAGGTAACAACTAGTTCAAGCATATTTGAAAATAAAAGCTTTAACATCTCTTTTTTAATTTAATGAGAACTTGAACAGCCTCAAAACAAATGAACTTTCCTCATATTAACTAAGAACAAACTGCTGCAGAAGACGCAGCTTGTTCTGAAAAAGCATCCATGTACTCACCACAGAGAAATTCATGACCTTTATGATCCACACGGTGAGGGCCAGGTTCACGATCATGGTGACCAGCAGCAGCAGCAGGAAGAAGTAGAGGCCGCGTTTCCTCCAGCCGTACAGACCCACCGGGTACACTGCATCACAGCCGGGCCGCTGGAGGTGCAGGGACTGCGATGCCAGGATAAACTGCTCTTGGGTGATCTGGGAGAAACAAACACATTGCTTTATGCTAGCCTGCTGTCGGGGATATACACACACTTCAGGGGACGTCTCGTTGTTATACCTTTTGCCAGGAGCATCAGGAATAAGTCTAAGCTGAGGCAGGGTTGCTTTACTCTTTTCTCTAATGGGCGGTGCTGCTGTTATAAGAACAAAAGGTGGGAGCACTGCAGTAATAAACATGAAAGTGAGAAGAGGATATTTCAATACATAACACATGACGGAACCCTAATATTTGGAGGGGCAGACTATTTTTGTTGTTTGAAAATCCGTCCAAGGCACAGTTTTGTGTCCCGGCCCTACATGCTTCCAGAAATTGAACGAGTGGCAGAGCCATTCATCATGCTGTGGGCCTGCAAGACAAGGTTATTTGGGTGAATTTATTTCTTTGAAAGAGATACCAAGGAAGAGTGTCCACTCAGAAAAACATATCTTAATTTAGTGTTTCCTCTACTGCAGGACAGGCTGCACATCACTCACAATACAGCTCTGACAAAAAGCCATCAGCTGTGGGAATATCTGGCTCTGAACGAGGAAAACCCAGAGGTGCTCAGAGACCTGAAGTTTCCAAAACTGATCAAAGGCACAATTATTAAGAGACAACATGTTTCCACAGGATTATCAAAGTACAGTAACTTGTTTCGATAAATACATAACTTGAATTTTTCATCTTAAATGAACAAGTTAATTCATTATACTTACACAAGTTATCTTGTGTACACAAGACTAGAGAACAAAATAATCAACTTTCTAGACAAGATAGTTTTTCTCAGTATAAACAAAAGTAACTTTTTTTTGTAAACATCTTGTGCGCACAAGATAATTAATTCTTGCCCATACCTTACCTTTTTCATAATAACTTGTTTGCACTTTACGATTACATTGCATGCATAACCTAGTATCCTTGGCGTAGAAGATATTAATGTTTAAGCACAAGATAACTACAGGTTTTCATGAGGTAATTATCCTGTGCACACAAGAAAATTAATTCTTGCCCATGACAAGAAAACTTTCGTCGTTCAAAAATGTTATCTTGCAAGAACAACTCACATACGCACCAGATGGTCACCAGATTAGCCACATGACAATAACTAGTGCGCACAAGATATTATTTTAGACGCTGAAGATATTAACATTTAAGCACAACATAACTAGATTTTCGACAAGATAATTATCCTGTGCGCACAAGATTTTCAACTCTTCCACAGCATACCAATTTCTGCCCACATCATTATTTTCCTGTTGGTAAAAACATAGTCTTTTACAAACAAGATAATAACTTACATGCACAAGATAGTAACCTGTGCTTAGTACAGTATAGTTGTTCTCCACAAGATACCTATATTGTGTGAATGGGATATTATCTTGAAGTAAGAGGAACTTGTCTATTGGTAAATGTTAATATCTCTTGCATCTAAAACATTAAGTGTTCACAGGTTATTATCCACACAAGAAAATTATGTTGTGCTCATAAACTGTTATGGGAGGGGGTTAATTATCTTGTGCACTATTGATAATTGTCTTGTGGAAACAATAGTTATCTTGTGCTCAAATGTTCATGTCTTTCTGAACAAAGATAAGATGTTGAGCACACGATGTAACAATAAACACAAGCTATTGTCAGAAACATAATTATCATGTGCCTTTTTTAGTACAACATAACACCTTTTTTCCAGATAACAGGGCCTCTGATGACATTTTAGTGCATGTCAAATGTGAAAACAAATCCACAAAACATAAACAAACCAGCTTTAAAATAAAACAGTCCTGTAACAAGGTAATCAAGTTTTCCCTCTAGCATAAACACTGAAAATTAATTTGTATGGATTAAATATCATGTCACGGCTTTCTTGACAATGCTAATTGCTTGTTGACATACTGTCAAACTGAAACCTTGTGTTCGTACATGCCGAGTCGCTGTGAGTGACAGCTTCCTGCAGGCCGGTCTGTTTACTGCTCCCCCCTGGCTGAGATCTTTATAACTTCACTGCCCATCAATATTTCTTATGCCACAAGCGCTAAGCAGCTTTTATGGTGCTATATCAAACACAAGATGTGAAAGGAATGCTGCAGGGCGGGCAATTTACGGCTTGAATAAAGGATATCTCTATGTTAAGCACACTTTATGTGTGACTTTTCACACTAGCTGCTGTTTTTTCTCTCTAATGAAAAATGAGGCTGGTTTTATGACAAAGGATCAGCTTGGTGCCAGAGTGTCCTAGTGTGCAGCCTGTGGGGAGCTTCTACATGGGAGCTCTGATCTGAGATCAGAGGGGATGATGTCTGTCAAGTACGTTCATCCAGGCAAGGGTGAGCAGTGGCTGCTCTCCAGCCAATCGTGACTGCAGGCTGACAGTGTGACTCCCCGTCACCGAACAGCCCTGTTAGCTGGTGTTGAAGCTACCTGTCATCAGTCTCTGTTGCATCAATAAAACTTGGGCAAACTGAGATAAAATTCTCAGTAACATTATGTTTTATTACCTTCAGCATCCTCAAAGTTGCTCACACTTCCACGAGGCAACTAACAGTTTATCGACGCTTTAATTTCGAGAAACAAACATCTATAATAGATGCACCTGTGCACACTTTTCCCCGGAGAGAGCTCAGCACTGTAATTCATGCATAACTCAAGTCAGAATCCCGGACCTGCATGCTTTATTCACACTCAGCATGTCATTAGCATATGACACCGATGGCATATATCATTAGCTTGTATGTTTTTCTGACAGGCTCTCATTAACTCAGCCGCAGCAAGCAAAGACTCTTTAACTTGGCAAGCTAAAGACGGTTTTCCCTCAAGAAACTGGGTAGAAACTGGGCAGAAACTGGGACTTCTTTGGGTGCACATACAGCTGTGGAAACTCGCTGATGTACAGAGCCAGTCTCAGCTGGTGATGGTGATTATTATTACTTTTGTTGCAATAAATCAAAATCTCTTACAAAACATGAGCAGCTGATTAATTCTACTGATTAGACAAACTGTAGGCACTGTTTTTGGTTGCGTGAGAATACTGCTACAGTGTGTGTTAGGGTGAGTGTTTGGATCAGCTGGTATATGACGTATAAGAAGGCACCTTCCGGCCTTTTTCATTGCTGTGATGTATTTCCATCAATCAGTTATTTCATTCTTCTTCGGTAAACAAATTAGAAAGAAACTATTAAGTGGATTTTCTGGAGATAGATTAACTCATAAGAGTCCATAATCTTGTAGCAAGTTGTAACATGAGGCTCCAATTTTTTTACTGCTAAATTATAGGTAGCTATGAGGCAAATCTTAAACTACAAGCAAGTAAAGCTTTGGATTAAAGGTGAATGTGTGTTGACCATAGACCGTTAAAAAAATGGATGCTTGCTCAGCTTGAAGTGAGGTCTCCACAATAACTGCTCCCCCTGGTGGCTGGCTGCAGTATAGGTCAAAAATTTTGGCTCTCCAGTCATTCCAGATGAGCTGTGGTCAAACCTTAAAAAATTAATACTCCTCGGAGAAATGTTTCCCACGTCCGATTTGAAGATATCAATTGGCTGTCTTGTATTCATGTCCTCTTTTTCCTGAAAAGTTTCGTTTTCATTAGTTATAAGAGGTTAAAAACAAGGTTTTACGCAACGTTTAGCGATGATTGACAGATGCCGTTCTTGTGTATTTTTTTCAGGGATTGTAAAATATGTCGGGAGGTAGAGTCAAGAAGTGATTGGACTTTCGAAAGAAAAAATATATATATTATTTTTGTCACCCAGCTCCACTCAGATTCTCCCTGAACCTCTCATCATCCCTACTGCGCAGGCTCTGGCTCCAAACTACTACAATGGTGGTGCCTGTGGCGGGGGTATTTTAGCTACAGTCTATGGTACTAACTGGGCTGTTCCTCTATTCTGAAAATCGAGATGTGAAATGGCAAAAATACTTCATCTACCTGAGATTGTTATCTTATGGGAGCAAGATGCTAACTTGTGGGCACATGTAAGGATAAAAGTTGCTAGCTTACATTTTGGAAGAACAGATTATCTGATTCCCAAAACTTGGTCCCTTTCCTTGAAGTTGTGAAATTCATCTTTATGCTGATGACACAATTTTGTATTGCTCTGCACTGCTGCTAATGTACAGTTCTAACTCTTTTTTTAACGACGCAACTCACTTCACTGACAGGCAGGGACACTGTAGCCGTTAGCAAGGAGGCTAAGTATCGTTTGTAGTGAAGTCAAGAGAAACTCGACAACGGTAAGATGCAACCACCATGTAGTTATGTTTTTAGTATGCAAATCATCATTTTTTTTTATAGGTTTTTGTGTAATGTCACTGAGTTCACACAGTTTGCTTCACAAGGTTTTACACTCACATAGTTTCTTTCATAAGTTTGAGTGTAGATTTTTCCACTGTGCAGAGGCAAGGTCATTCTACTAACAAAGAGAACAATAACCTCCTCTTTACTAACTCCTTTCTAGTTGCAGGTCAGAGAAAATCACACATATACACATTCTCTGAAGAGACATGTGTGTCTGCTGGCGTGCACATTAACATCTTTGGCTAATAGCAGACGGTTGCGTGGAAGACCAGCTTTGTGTGTATGTTGACATTTTTTTCAGCCTAGGAGGTAAGTGTGAAATATACCCTATATGTGTGCTCTTTCTGCCAGAGCTCGGGGAAGGTCAGCTTCTGACCAGCGCTAATTTTTACATGTGACCAATTAACGGTTAAACTGAGACCAACAGATTCTCCAGTCTTCTAGCAACTCACCATGTTGCATGCTCCTCACTAAATCATCACTTTAAAACAAATATCTGGGCTGTATCAACACCAGCTTATTAAGCTCAAACATTGTTTCATTTTTTCTTTGACTTAGTATTACTACAGCTCTGGCTCGGTTTGCATAAAAAGTGTGATGGAGCTAAAAGTGATTTTTACGTCTGGTTTATCACACATTACCAGACACAGCATTCAAAACTGCCTCCTTTAAAAACAGACTTTCTTCCCTGCACACATAAATAACTTACTTCCAGGGGATGCCTTTCAAAAAAATAGCTAAATATCAACAGTTTCACTTGTTCGATTTTTGGTGTACAAAAGAAAAACTCCATCAAAATCTAGAAAATTTCAAGCTAACTTACCAATTTCAAGAGTTTCAAGGCTAAGGTAAAATAGCTGACAGACTGATGATGAAAATAACAGAAATGACTGAGACTTGATGCAACTTTAAGTACTTTTCTTACCAATTTTAGGCTCTATAACTCTTACAATGCCACTCAAATATACTGTAAAATGTCCAGGCACTGGCTCTGTTACACCAAATTGACAGTTTCCTGAGAGTTCATGAATGAACAAGCAATTTGTAGACCTGAACAAGGAAAACAAACACAGCAGCGAGAGTTTTCTGCAGCCTCGCAGCTTCACCCGCTCTTTAAGCGACTGTTTCCTCGGACCGGCAGTTTGGGTCGTGTCTGCCAGCGATGGCAGATGTCTCACAAATGGGTGTTGCGACTTTGCAGCAAATACAAATGACCCATATCGCTGGCCTAGAAATGTCAGCGCTTCCAATTTAACCAGCGATACAGCTGAGGGACGGGAGCATTATGAGAGGCGCTCACTCAAAGGCTGAACATAAACTCTCCACGCTGGCTCACACAAACCTTTCTTATTTATTTATTTTACAGTCACAACTTGTCGCAAAGTTTAGTGAAACCGCATACCTGAGATCATCTTTGAGACACTTCTACAACTTTACACTTTGAGAGCCTTGTAACTTCTCAATATATTCAGATAACGCCAAGAAAAAAGTGCCTTAATGCAATGTTTTAGCCTCCAGCCATGCCCCTGCTGGACAGATTCAGTCTATTTTCAAACCTCTGTTGCCATGGGAAATGTCAGCACTTCTAATTTCTATGGCAACCCACTGTTTCCAACATTTCAGGATGCTGTGATTTCTTTGTGAGAGTTGG
Source organism: Halichoeres trimaculatus (assembly GCF_033239565.1). Taxonomy (NCBI): domain Eukaryota; kingdom Metazoa; phylum Chordata; class Actinopteri; order Labriformes; family Labridae; genus Halichoeres; species Halichoeres trimaculatus. The sequence continues at coordinate 15,977,499 of NW_027437200.1, read as the reverse complement.
AATGTATTGTTACACCGGTCATGTCATGCCTCCTAAAGCATGCCTCCTAAAGCATGCCTGTTCACAGAATAAACAGAAGCTGGTGTTTGGTCACTTTGTCAGTGAAGCATGCTGGTCAAGCACAACGCCAACCAACTCAATGGAGGCATCCACCTGTGGCGCATTTGCAATTTCGTTGCACTTGTTGCAATGACAAATAAAGTTCTATTCTATTCTATTACAGTAAAAACTTTGGCTTCTAAAGAAACCAAATGCCTCATTTATGTATTTGGGACAGTTTCAATAGGCCTGACACTTTGTATTTATTCAGGTAAAAAAATATGTAGCCTCTGCAGAAGCTTAAAATAAGCATGATTTAAGGTCCCATATTATGCAAAATCACTTTAAGTCTTTTAGTGAAATTTGTGGGTCTTTGGCTTTCCTCCCAGCCCACAAAATGTGATATTTAATAACAAAATCTGTACTAAGTAGTGCTTGTGAATGTAAAATCCTGACCTAAAACGAGCTGTTTGGATTTTGGGGATTTGCCGACATCAGCGGTTCCCTTTTTTGACCAATCAGGAGCAAATCTGACCTGATTGGTCCACCGGAGCAGATACCCCTGAACCCCCTCCCCACCCACTCCCTTCCCCGCTGCTGAAAAGAAATCTCTCCAGCAGCAGGGAGGTGAATGCCACAGTTGAAAAGCCATCACTGCTCTGTTTTGGGCTGTAAACAGCCACATAGTCCCATGCACTAGCTTCCCGTCACAGAAGAAGACAAGACTAAGTGGCTAGAGTTCATTTATCAAGGAAATGTGCCAGCTACACTCAGTAAAACTGTGCATGTGTGTGCTGGTCACTTCACGGCTGACTGCTTTTCCAACTTTGGACAGTATAACAGAGGGCTAGCTAATAGACTGGCGCACTACCAACCATCCACCAACAAACCTTGGATCCTGAAATGTGAGTATTTTAAATGCTGTGGAGCAGATGTAAGAGCATTTCCTCAGTGTCCCCCCTGTCTCTGTGTTAGCTTCAGGATGCTAACTTTAGCTGCGGTTAGCCTGTTGTTTTAGCCTGTAATGTTACAGTAAACGAGCTTCGCTGTTTTCTAAACACTATGCACTCGGAGCTCGTGGCCCCGCTCTCAGTGACGCTGAAGAGTGGGGCGGTATCAGTGGTGGCTCATTTACATATGAAGGCCACGCCCACTAAATCAGAGCGTTCTGAACAGAGGGGCTATGAGAGCCTGGAAACAATGCTGTTGTGCTTGATTATTGGCTTTTTGGACCAAAACATGTTACAACCATTTCATGAAGACATCAATTATCCATATTGAACTGCAGTAAAGGAGCAGAATATGGGACCTTTGGTTTGAATAGCTCCTTTGTTTCTCTGCATACACTGTTTGGTGGTGAATTTATTCAGAACTTACTTTGGAAATTGTTAAATTCACAATTTTTTCCCGTAAGAGAGAGGCTAAAGGCCCGCCTCTTTGTCTCAAACTTAACTTTGGTATTGCGTCGGAGGATTCTTGTGTGTCTTCTGGTTTGTGAGAGATGATTATGACAGTAATGATGAAAACCCCTCAGGGTAGAGATAAGAGGATACTTAACTAAATTACTGAAGTGAAACGAGCGATAACTTCATAAAATGAGTCCAGAGGTGGTGAAAGTTTGGTGGCTGTAAGAGTAAGCCTGAAGTAAACTCACACCTCAAAGAGCCCAGTGTCAAAACATGTGAACTATCCCTTTAAAGGGGCAAAGATCAGTCAGCCATGTAACCAGGTACAAAAAAAAGATCTTATCCATCTGGTTTCTTGTACCTGAAATGCCTCCTGCAAACCCCAGCCCCTCCATTATCAGCGTATAAAACTATTATGTGTCCTCATGCATATTGTTCAAGAAAAATTCAGCAGTGGTTCAGTGAGATCAGGTTAATACATTCATACACCAAATAATGAATTAGATTTCTACTTTCCTCACAAAGCACGCACTGAAAGAGAGAATGGATTAGATCACAGCTGTATTATCCTTCAGTGCAGAGTGTGAAATTCACTTAAAGATTCTAAAACTCAATCAAACTTTTGTACGAGATAAATTACACAATCACACAACTTTAGTTTTATCTGTCGCTGAAAACTCTGCTTGTTGTGTTTTTCGATAATGCATGAGTAAAGGTACTAAACCACTAAGTTAAGAAGTTTTGTTACTCATTAGACCAAATCTGGTCATGTATTTTTGAGTAGCTGGTCGTTGGCTAACAATTAAGTGGAGTTGATGGATTTATCGCAATTGGCCGTAAACATATTATTTTCCTGTTGGCACACTGTTGTTAAACTGCAGTCTCTTCATTCTGCTTTCTGCTCAGCTGACGAGTCTAAAGTAATGCGCTCTTTGTGTCTAGCAAAATTTTAAAGCCACCCAATCCAAGCACTTTGAAATAAAGGGACTGCAAGAGAGCCGAGCATACACGCTCTGATAATCTGACTTATGTTAGTAGGTAACGGCTTCGCAAAAGCTGGCAGAACAGATTTCATGTTTAGGGATGGGTACCGAGTAGTGCTGCACGATTTGGGGAAAAGGTGCGATTTGCGATTAGGTGGACAATATTGCGATTGCGATTGTGCTTGTGATTTACTAAAAAAAGTTGTGTCATGATGAGTCTACAGACTTGCTTGGTTATCATGGAGAAAAATCTGAATTGCATGTGCTGACATTGCGATTGCGATTGCGATATCCTCTTTTGCGATTACATAATTGCATGTGCTGACATTGCGATTGCGATTGCGATTGCGATTGCGATAATCGTGCAGCCCTAGTACCGAGTTACGTACTTTCATAGATACCGACCAAATTTTGTCAAAAAACCTGGTACCTAAATGCATCCTTGTGACTGTAAGGGAATAGAAGAGTAGGCGATTTTTCACGCTGGCCGTGAACACAGCATTACAAGGTTATATTTTAAAGAATAAATATGTTTAATTGAAAAAAAGTGCATTTAAATATCAAACAAATTGATATTTTTACCAAATAAACACAAAAAAGTACCAGAAATTTGTACCATTGAGTACCAATACCGATTGCCAGTAGGGATGGGTACCTTTCACATTTGAAACGATACGGTACCAATTCCCAGTACCTGGCAATCGGTATCGGTACTCAACGGTGCCAATTTTCTGTACTTTTGTGTGCATAGATGGAAAAAATATATCAATTTTTTCAATAATAAAATATAAATTATTTTTATTTAACATATTTATTCTTTTATATATAACCCTGTAATGCTGTGTTCATGTCCAGCATGTAAAATCACCTACTCTTCCACTCCCTTACAGTCACAAGTTTGCATTTAGGTACCTAAACATGGTACCTTTTGATTTTACATGAATCAGTACCCGGTACTTTTGAATGAATTCGGTCGGTACCTATAAAAGTACCTTATGCATTACCAATCCCTAATTGCCAGGCACCTGGCACCAGTATCGTATTGTTTCAAATGTGAAAGGTACCCACTCCTATTCCCCTATTCATGTTACAATTTTTTGTTTTTTACCAAGTCTTTTTTGGGGGTTTTCTACAGTCTTAAAAATGGTCTTAAAACACAAATTATGTCATTTTAGTTGTGATTAAAATGTTCTATCACAATTTATCTAAACCTCACATATCAGTTTTAAATTACAACATGAAACTAAATTCTTACATAATGTGCTTATTTACATTGTTTAACTCATGTTTGAATGGGAAGACTGTACAGAGAACAGAGTATGAAAGGATGCAATGCAGGGGGCTCTACAGAAGGAAAAACCAGTTCAACACTCTGGAGGTATGTAGCTACATTAATCATCAAGAAGAAAGAAGGCACAGCAGGCAGAAAAACAAATCCTTAACTATTGGTAATCAGTGATTAAATGGAACGAATAAAATACGTTTTGACAGCCTGAGACTTCGTCAGCAGCACCTGTTTATCAGTTTCTGGTGAGTCCAAGTTTAGTTACACTGAGGTTGCACTCTAGCTTATTTTGGCCATACGAATCAGAAAAAGAAATTAATGTGTCAAAGCAGAAAAATTTTGTTCCAGAAGATATAACTTTTTCAATGCAGACAGATAGATGTTTGAAGAAGAGCTGAATAACTTTACTTCTTTATGCAGTGAAGACACCGGAATCTGCATTTTGATCAAGACCATATTGGACCGTGTGGCGAGAAGAAGTCTGAGAACAATTCAAACTTCACTAAATCTAAAAACTATTTCTCCCTCCAGTCAGACTACAGCACTTTCCAGTCTGCACTCATTGTGGAAACAATTCTTGTGGCCCATTTTGAGCAGCAGCCTTATCTACGGAGAAATCATCACAATATGTTAGAGATGAGTGTCAACGGATTACCACCAACAGATGGCTGTGAAATCCACTCGAAGCTGTGGATGCTTTTCCACCTACAGTCCTGATTACATGTTGTTTCTAATAATAGAAACTCAAACACCCACACAGAAACTTGCTCCTCTGAGGTACAAAGTTAAAAACAGCTTTCTCAACACATCAGAACAGGTTTGTTGAGAAAGTCTTCGTCCTCATCACTCACTTCCTTTAAGTCTGTGTTGATATCTGTGTCACTGTCCCTTTTTTTCACAGGAAGAAGACAAGGGGGTCTCCAGAGCTTTGGCGGTACAGCTGGATCCAGCCGAAGTCGGCAATTACCCAGCAGCCCCTTCGCTCCACCGGCACAACTCATCTTCACCAATTAGCGTGCAGCGTGATATTCTACATGCTGTTTCGATCAAACATCGACACGCAGCAGAGGCAGCAAAAACGCAGCTGAGGAGCCCCTAATGAAGGAAAATGAGACGTTATCAACAGCTGATAATGTTAATCAGCAAATCGCAAAGAGCTGCCTCGCTCAGGGGCCCTGCAGGGCCGCCTCAGCTGGAGGTGAGAAAACATTTGAGGAGCACTAATGACCGTGGAGCTTGCTCTTGTGCGGCCCTTGCAGAATCGCTGAGGCAGCAAGAGTGGACGCAATCATGACATAGAGCGTCAAAGCACCTGTTTGTTTAGGTTCGTCCGGGTGTTTTAGTTTGACAGAAATCCCATCATGAAGACGGAGAGGCCTGAACACACAGCTGTAAACAGGGAAGGCAATTATACTCCTCAAATGTGCAACTCAATGCATTGACATAGCCATTTCACATTTTTGTTGATGTGACAATGAAGCATGTGGGTGAGGCTGCGGCTGTCAATAGGCGCTCCACTTAAGACGTGAAATCCAATTTTTCTGGCTCCATCATCTCTGGTGGAGTTACAATAGCGGCGCAGCTGGTCGATGGCTTCATCTCTCGCTGTGCGGTTGCCTGCCCTTTATGGGTGGATGCTCGTCCACTTCCTTGAGCTGAAAACCTCAATGCAAGGAGACGGACAGGGATCAAAGATCTCCAAAAAAAAGTCTGCAAAGGTTGCAGCCGTTCAATCAGAGAAGAAAACATCACAGACTTGTTTTGAAGAGGGGTGTTCAGAGAGAATTCCCTTTTTTCTCTCCCACACAGGTCTCCTTTTGATGACATTTTCATGAAAACATTCACACCCGGCGATGCAAAAAGTATGCAACAAACCTCGTCGCACTTCCACCTTTGCATCTTTCATTATCCCAGGTTTTCTTGAGTCTTGTGATTTTTTTTTCTTTTTTGCTTCTGTCATTTTCTTCCCTTCCCGGTGTTGATGATGGCTCGGGCAAACTGCTGATGTAAACAGACAGACACTTCTCCACAGTACACTAGCTTTCTCTGCTAATCCCTTGGCAAATCCTCGGAGAGCCTACGGGGCCGTTTTGGACAGCACCCATAGGCGTCATTTGCATTCATCAGTCTAACGCACAAGGGAGGGGGAGAGGGGGGTATCAAACTGAGTGTTATCAACAAAATTAAAGTGACAAAAAAATCTAAAGAAAGTGGATTGTTACGAAGAGGCGAACTTGATGATTTCACACTTATCAGTCACTTCTTGGCTGATAAGTGTGAGTCACAACTAAGCTTGGAGCTCTGCGTGTGCACGTGTGTGTGTGCATATGTGTGTGTGTTAAGGGCCAGTGGATCTCCCCCAGTGCACAGCTGAACAGTAGCAGTGCTGTGTGGCTCCCTGACACCGAGCTGCCTCTTTTCTTTTGCACTGCAGCACAGGAGACGCGATGCATTCACTGTACCCAGAGGTTAGTGCCTCCCCGCTGCTATAGCCTGGAATGATAATGAGAAACCAAGCAGGAGGAATATTCATAAGCTGTCACATTACTCTGATTCTTCAAGAGGTGAATGCATCGAAAATGAGGTACAGTGCAGGAAGGGGATATGTAAAGAACTCCAGACAGGCTTCCTGAGGTGTTTGAACGCTGGTCAGCGGTTATTAATCATCATGTTCCCGCCTGGAGAGAGATGCAAACACTGCAAGACTTGAGCAGTAAGCAGACGCTTCACATTCATCTTTGATTAGCCCGAATTTTTAATGCAACAATTGAAGTGCACCTGTTGCGGCGAGCACTTGAGAGAAACTCGAGTTTGAACTGTTGAATAAAACAACACAATACGCGGATAAATTATTCATAAACAAGTCCGTGAAGTATCCTCCAGTTCTGCCCCGTACAGAGAAATCAAACTCTCATTTTCTGTTGCGTCATAAGTCTCCCGAGTCAAACTAACGTTAATTTCTCTTCGAAAGTTGCTCCTTTTTAACTAAATTACTCCAGAAAAGAACATTTTAACATAGTCTTCTTACCTTTAACGTCTCTATGTCGAGAGTGGCCGACTGCTCCATGTTTTAATCTCATTTGTCACAGTTACATATTTCCACAAAGTTCAAATTTCTAACTGTACGAAATTCAGCCTCCTCGCGCGAGCCGTTTAACTCTTCTCTCCCGCTCAGTAAAAAATTAAAGCATCCGGTTTTAGAGTAACACTTTTAAAACTACATATTAGCGAGACTCTCGCGATATCTTACAATTAATAATATCGGCAGATACCAATGTTCTGATTAGCTGTCGTCTCCATTAACCACACAGGCTCAAGTGCTGCTCACTTTTCGTACAAGCAGCTCATGAGTGGTCGCGCTCGTGCGAAAATCAGCAGCGGCAAGTCAGCCAGAACGAGGAACAGGATATCCTGTATGGATTTTCAAAATAAAAGCATGGTAGTTGTACATTAATCTACGTACTTTACTGTATTTATTTCTATGTATTCAGCCTTTTTTTGGTTTTGTTTATCTATTTATTTTTTTATATCTTGATTTATTAATAGCTTTTTAGTCTGTAACAGCATTATTAATTGTGTATTGTTTTGATGTACAGCATTGAGTTTCCTTGTCAATATTGAAGAAACAGACTTGACTTGCCTTCATTTTTATGCTACTCTGTTTTTTCCATGCCTCCTAAATGTTGAAGGCTGTGTCTGTCAACCCAACAAAATCATATTACACATAAGGATCAGAGGATTTAATCAAAGGTCTAATTGTGGATTCACTAAATACCACGCTCTGTATACCATAGGAGGACATACATAACAATCAATGTTGTTCCTTTCTCCCTCTTGATAGATGCAGATGTTGAAAAGTATGACCAGTGGGGTTACATCGTATAGCTTGTAAAATTTACTATAAATTTCACGTCATAAATATCTAATGTTTTATTGTGAAAATACAATAGTGTTTAATTTCCTGTATTGTCACGGGAACTACAGTAAAATTGACACAAATCAAATCACTTCAGAGAAAAGTGGATTGAATCTGTTGAATATGTTTGATATTTATATTAAAATGTTGAGATGCAGATCCACTCAGCAACAAGACAGAGGGGAATTGACTCCTGCCGATTGGGCATGTGTATAATGTGCAGTTGTAGGCTAACTTTTCCTCATTAAAGTATAATAATCTCTTCAGAGAATATTCCATTCCAACATCTCTGAGGTTGTAAATTAGACAATGAGCCTCTGATAAAATACCGCATAAGGGCTCCTTCAGATTAAACACAGTTGCATACATATGAACGGTTCTCTCTTTTAATTACTACTACCACCTGCTGGAATGATAGTGACACTGCATCAACGAAACAAAAGGAAAGAAAGAAAAAACTGTTAACTAAAAGTAATTTCAGCGTATTCATTGATGCATTAATCAATTTTTATTTATTTTTTTGTCTTTTTTTAATGTATTTTATTTTATTATTTTTTTTGCTGAAACGTCCCTTTACTTTAACATAAGCCCCATCGATTTTTTTTAACATCAAGCAACATTTTATAAATAACAAATATGAATGATTTGTGCCTAGGTTATATGAAAAAGTATTGATGAACTTATAAGACTATATGAAAATTAAAGATTAAAAGCATCTCAATCCTTTCGGTGCAGTAACACTACATTGACAGTAGAGTGCAGCAAAGGTTCACGCGAGTAATTTCCAGACTCACACAATCAACCCCTGAGCTCCAGCTCGAGTTTAAGGATTACTAATCAATTATCGATCATCCGAGTTATCGTCGCAGGGATGTCAGACGCCAAACAAATCGCGGCACAGAAAAGGTAGATTATTAGCATTATCCTGTTTCATTTCAGATCAGCTCCCAGAAATATTGAGGTGTAACTGTCGGTCCTACTCTATTTAATTCTGCTAAACGACATCATACGATAGCCCCTTTTTTCTCTATATGATTGACTTATTATCTGCTTGTCATGCTAACATTCATAGTGCATCATTTATTGTAATGAAATATTATTCTCTGTGTTCTTGCAGTGCTAAAATAGCAGCTGGTGCTGTTGTTTGTGTTGAGTCTGAAATCAGAGGAGATGTAACAATTGGTGAGAGAACAGGAAACGCCATTTTTTTACATATTTCATAAAATTCATCTGCTGCATATGACATTGGGATGGATCTTTTTCTCGTGTTTATTGTTATTGTTTTGGGGTTTTTTTTCAGGTGCTAGAACAGTCGTCCACCCCAAAGCACGGATTATAGCAGAGGCAGGGCCTATTGTCATTGGAGAGGGTAATCTCATAGAGGAGCAGGCGCTTATCATTAACAGGTACAGTGTGTCTGAGAGCTTAATCACCCACTTGTCTCTGCAGTTCAGATTTTTGTTAAGTGCCTTTCCCCCCCTACAGTTATCCTGAAAACATAATGCCAGACACAGAAGGGGTGGAGCCAAAAACCATGACCATTGGGACCAATAATGTCTTTGAGGTTGGATGTGGTATCCTTTACAATGCAGTGACACACTGAAGAGATGTTGTTGTCATTAATTTAATGTCTTAAGATGCTTTCGAGCCAATGTGTCATCAGTGCCGTTGTTACCCACCAGAGAGCAGTGATGAGCTTAAATTAGCTTTAAAAAGCCCCACTCTGTAAATATCGTCTCATCTTCCTGAATGTGTTGTTTTTGTTAAGAGATAATCCTTAATGGCCTGCAGTCTCCCAGGCTTTGAAAATAGGAGACAACAATGTGATTGAGTCTAAAGGTAAGTACTGTAATCACTCACTGTAATCCTGTTAGGAGTCTGCAACATGGAAATAGGACTACATAACTGCTGCATTAGTGCCCTGATAGGTAGCAATTAGTTTAAATTGTACTAAAAATGAATGAACAATAATATATTTATCTCTTCTCTCTTCTTGTGCCATTTTATAGATTTTGATTTTTAATTCCAAAAGTAAGAAACAGCCAACATTGACATCTTCTCAGCTTGAGCTAGAAGAAAGTACATGATTTCTTGTAACTCGGGATGCACTGATCCAATCCTGGTAGACTCATAATGTTGTGTAGGATAGCAAATATAACCATAACACAGATCTACTCAACTAGGTTCTATGCACTTCTGTGTTCATTTCCAAAAGAAAAAAGAAATGTATTTTTGCATGACAGCTAAAATAGCAGGAATGAAGATAGCTACAGTTACTCAGCAGTTTGGAGGTATTTCATGTTCTGATTCACCTACAAGTTGACAGCAACTTGCGATATGTGCAAGTATAAATCCTCACATGTCCACTGCTGAGGATATTTGTATTACACATTAATGCAGTCAGTTTAAGTGTATGATTACTTTTATTGTGGTTCAAAAAGTTACAAAAGTCTCAAGTTTCAAAAACATAATTGCAGTCTCATCTTTACTTAAGAAATACAGGGTGTCCGCGGGGTCTTAAAAAGTATTAAAAGTTTATAAATCAATTGAGGGAAAAGTAAGGCCCTTAAAAAGTATTGGGAGAATGGGAGTGTCAATAAACCTGCCAGTAGTTTCATTTATTCTGTCAAGCTTAATACTTCATTTCTATTTAAATTCAAACCACAACTGCTAAAGATGGGTTGCTACCAACAGCTTAAAATTGCTATGAGGTCTTAAAACTTTTTGAAATGTTTTTTAAAAAAAAGTCTTAAAAAGGTATTGAAATTAACCTCTAGGTTTCAGCATATACCCTGGAAATAGAGAATAATAATATTAGATTGTATTTAGAGTGCTTGTCGAAATCCAAAGACAATGTCAATTGTTAAAATCAGTACTTAAAAAGAATAGACAAAATTGCAAATGAATCAAATAAAACAGCAACACAAACACAAATTGAAAGGTAACTTAAGTAGAGCAAATTTTGAAAGTGAGTGGGAGGGAGCAGCTATGCAGAAGAAGTCAGTGAGATAGGAAGGGGAAAGAATCTCACACAAATGCTGGTATCAGATCAGACGAATATCTGTTTAGGCCAGCTCCAAAGACCAGGTATTGGACTTAAAAAAATGCTTCCCTACTGAAAGATTTGCCTCTATGACAGCAAAAGCTCTCAGAGTCCCGCATAATAATGTAAAGACTGAATGATTAAAGGCCTTGTCTGTGATTTCTGAGAAAAATGTGTCTTTCTGCTGCATTACATCCCAGCTGATCTTGGGCGAAACGTGATCCTAACCAGCGGGTGCATCATCGGCGCGTGTTGCCAGGTAAACACGTGTGAGGTCGTGCCAGAAAACACAGTCGTGTATGGTTCAAACTGCATTAGGCGCGTGCAGAGCGAAAAGCCACAGGTCAGTCTCCCCATGATGCCTGTCTTCATACCTGCCAGTCATGAAGTTTTGTTTATGTATGCACAGATCCGTGCAACCAGAGGATGGTTTATTTATTTATTTATTGATATTAAATCTTACAGCCTCAGACCCTTCAGCTGGACTTCCTCATGAAGATTCTGCCCAACTATCATCACCTGAAGAAGACCGCCAAAGGAGGCAGCACGCCTGTGAGAAACTGAAACGGAGCAATAGCACACACATCTACTTGTGCACTTTAAGATCAATATCAAGACGCTATGTGACACATCCTTGTAAACTCTTGTGCCATTTCATTTACAACACCCTTATATATTTATAAATGTGACAGAAAGAAAGACAAATGTTTAAATAAAGATCACACAAGCTCTTATGCCTACAAGTGTTCATTTATTTGATCACAAGGGGGAGCTATCGAGCAACAGATTGTTCAGCCTCTGCTTTGAAGGCTTTGTTCCATCGGGTGATAAAAAATAACCAATTGGAGCAGCATTTATTTATAATACCACCAAAAATAACGGTATTATCATGCTCTTTGTTCCAAAAATAGCTTTGAGAAGATGTGTTGCGACAAAGAAAAAAAACAATACGTGCAGTGGCTGCTGTGCTTGTTAATGACTTTATCATTCAAAAAGTGTAATTTGGAGCAGATATGACATGTTTGGGTGGGGTTGTCCACATCTCAATAGCCAGTCCTGTGCCCTTCCACCAAAGGTTGCCAAATTGGTGCCGTGGGTACAGTGGGAATTTCACACAATGCCTGGCTTATTGTAATTGACACGGGTGTGGTTGCAACTTGCATTTCCGCTGCAGTGTGGGTCTGGATAATCCCTGGAGTCCCACCACTCCTTTATCTCTAAACCCCGTGGGTGGTGCTCCCATCTGTGGCATAGCCTTGCAGATTGGGGCGTGGATGGATTTGTGCGTGGTGGTCATTCTCCTTGAAACACCTGACGCGAGAAGTTCAGTCGACATCACAATGAACAGTTGTTTCCATTTAACTCTTGTATCTGTTAAACAAAGCTCAAGGCCGCTGCTCTTCGGGGTGTAAAGGGTTTGTTTTCATGCTCAGTGCTGAGCAGGACATGAGCTCCCTGTAGGAGGCCCACAGCTGGTGTCGCGCACTGCCAATACTCATTTGGACATGTCACGGTGCAGTCCCATGAGGAGTTCACGTCAACCAGGGGCTAATTATTTCAGCAGAGGAGTGCAGCAGGGGCCACTTCTAGGCTCCTTTCTGTTCTCACTTCGTCTGTTTTTCCCCCCTCGCTGCAGTACCATCACTTTTATTTCAGGGTGTTGCCAAAGCGTCAGTTTACTTTAATATGACAGGCAAGACAGATGCTGGGCACAGTTGCACGGATGTGAAGAGTGACAAGGACCTCATGGGGGCTGAGTGTGGCCTTAATCTGTGGTGGGGTTTTTTCGAGAGGCAAAATGGTTGTGATGATAGCAACTCATGGCAGGAATTTGAAGAGGAAGTTCAAATGTTGATCTATATTTGGAAACAGCTATTTATACAACTCCTTTACTGTACTGTTGTGAAACTGCATTATCTATCTTGTACTGCTTTGTTAAAGCTATGGTATGCTCTTTTCTTTCTTTAAGGTCACCTTAAATCAATATTTAACCACTGCTGCAGTATGTAGCATTCTTTTAAAAATAAACAGCTGCAAACAAAGAGAAAAGAATGGTATCTCACCTTTTGATAGAGTACCTGATATCACAAAAATGAGTGAAAACCAAGTGAAATCAGACTTCACAACCATCAAGTAACCCTGACTATATAATAGTTGAAGATTAACGTGTTCCCTGATCTCCAGTGACAATAATATCTGTGCTCTCAGCAGCACAAGTCCTGCTGTTGTCCACTGCAGTCAGTCATGGTCAAACAGGCCACCAGTTGCTTTTGGAGGATAAAGGCTTTCTGACAGCTGACCTTTGCATCCAGGTCCACTCCACCTTTGAAAAGTGAAATGTGACCTATAGGGCGCAGCGATTTCCATTGCAATCCGACTGAAATTATTAATTTAATCACGACAGGGACCCTGAAAAGCTGGATGTCGTGCATTTTTAGCTGGGCTATAGCTCTAGGTTCGTGTTGGTTGGGTGATACACTGCTTTAGTCCAAGACTTTAAAACACCTAAATAGATAATTAAAAATGACTCTAGGGCATGACTCAGGAACACTGTTTGTGAACATTTTCAACTATTTCCCACAATATTTTTCACACAATTTTCAACCCTTTCGGAAAGATATTGATGTCTAAACTAGGGATGTTTTTAAAACAGCCAATTTCCCAGCAGTCTGAATGGAAATTTGAATTCCAACTAACCAGACTAAAGAATTATCCACATGACTGTGCAGGATACACATTACCTGGGTTGAATACTTACATGACAAATCAAACGCACATAGTCAACAAAGAATTTAATCTCCATTCTCTGTGCTTGTTTGCATCCAATTAGCATTATAGTAGTATCTGTTAGCTGCAGCTACAACCTTTGTGTAAAGTGTCTGCACTATAGCTTTCTACACACAATATTACAAGATCATTTTCAGTCAACTCTGCTAAAAAAAAAAATCAAGCACTTAAACTGACTTATAGTTCTAGTAGTCAGGAAAACACTTCCATTTCTGACCAGAGGTGTCACTGTAACCAACTCCAAACCAGTAGTCCTCACGGCACCTTTAAATTGAATAAAATTCCCATCCATTAATTTTTGAAGTCTATTATAGTCTGACTGTTAAACTGTTATTGTTTTCATTGATCTCAGACCACCTTCGAGTTTAGGTGCTAGCAAGAAAATTGCTATGAGGAAATGCTAACATGCTCAAGATTAGAACGTGTTTGTGTCCCTTTGGCATTTGCTATGAATTATGCCTAAAAGAAAAACTACCCCGATTAATATGCAGGAAGGTACATTAACCCTTAAATTAAGATTTTAACCATTTTGTTGTGAACATGTTAGCACATGGACTTTAGCCTCTCGGAGCTGCTAGCATGGCTTCAAATGAGCTGTTTTGCTTTTTCTACATTCAAGCAGTGGTAACTTACAACAAATTAAAGTCAATCGTTACAGATTAATGGAATCATTTGTACCAGGCAAAAAAACCTTACCTTACCTAAAGAATTAGCTTAACATTGCTAAATGGCTACTATGAACAAGCATTTGCATGTTTTTGGATTCAACAGTGTATGCTAGCGAGTGGTAGGTTATATTTTCTTGTACTCCATAATAATCACAATCACACTACTTAACTATAAAATGGTTTAATGACATCCAAACCTCACAGTAAGAAGATGTAGCTACCTGTATGTAATGAACTGTTCTTAAAATAGAAGTAGGAGTCTTCTATGACGGTGAAGGTCATGACACAGCAACTTTGAGCTAACAACAGAAAACAAATTAACGGCCTTTTTACACACACACACACACACACACACACACACACACACACACACACACACACACACACACACACACACACACACACACACACATTGTTCAATAAAGATTAAAGGCGGTGGGAAAGATGAAGACCTGTGGGGCCAGGTTTTAGTTTAACCTTTTATTGGTTCCACTGCATAACAAAAGAGGAGATATAACTTTACGTACTCCACTCTGACCTGCTTTGAGACATTTTAGGACCACTCAGCTGCAGTCACAGGGAACATTATAGTCCATTACGTCGACTTGTGTCAACATTTGGGAATTCAAGCCTAGGAGACATACTTAGCTTGTTCTCTGTGCACTTCTCAACCTCTCCTCTGCGAGGTGAACCATGAAAGCTTAAAGTACAGTCAAATGTCATAGATCTGTGTCTACTTCTTGTGTTTCTATATGTCAGCAAGACCTCATGTCTTTCCGGAAAAACACAAAGGCATTTTTTCCACTTCTTGCTTTGGTGTGGAGCAGGTTTCATCTCATGGCTTGTCAGATTTAACACACGGGTAAACCTGAAGACCCAGACTGCGACCTTAAGTGTTGAACTCACATTCTTCGTCACTACTCACTAATTTAAACACGTTAATCACAAGGGTTCTTGCATTTTCTTTCTTTGAGCCTAGAAAGGAAAATTGAGGATGAACAGCAGCAGCTCACAAGAATGACTGTATCACCTAAAAGTCCACACTTGTGGCATCAAGTTGAACTTTTAACCTCCTGGAAATACAAACTAACTAACCTTTTACACTTTTGTGCTATTGCTGCTTAAAAGGAAACCCAAAAGGAAACTTTAGTTGAACAGCATTCTTGAGGGATTATTTCTCATGGTAGAGGCTTTCATTTCCTCTTGCAAGTGTTCAGTGATTGACAGTAACCAGAGCATAACATTTTGTGAAGACTGATACAAGGACACTGAACCTCGGCACAAACAGTCTTTGTTATAACAAAGACAAACTTTAATGACCTAGCTTAAGATTTCTGCTGTGATGCTCAACCTCATTTGTTAAGCCAAAAACATGGAGTGCTATTTGGCTGATGAGGCAAATTCCTCTGAAATTACTCTGATTATGACAATCATGGTCTCCAGAGGAAACAACTTTGATAGTCCTCTGAAATATTAGATGATAACTAAATGAGAGTTTTCCTTTTCTTACTACACCATAAGACTTTTTCAAGAAGTTGCAGGGACATGTTTTAAAATATTGGTAGTTTTGAGAGGATAATTCTTGATAACTTGATAACTAAGCCAAAAGTTTACTGTCGGTTGGAGTTACTGATCTTTCTGGGGGTTCCTGAACTCTCTTTCTATTCCAATTCCCAACCCCAACACAGTCAAGGCAGATGGACTGTATGTCTAACACAAGTCTGGTTCTGTTTGAGGTTTCTGCCTGTAAAGGAAGTCTGTTTTTGGGATTGTAACTTGCTAAATGTTGCAAGTTGCTCTACTTGTGGTGGATTAAAATGAGATAAGACTCCTTATCTTATGTTGATGTTGGGTTTTTTAGTTGATAATAAAACATTAACCAGTCTTGAGATAACATTTGTTGTGGTTTGACACATTATAGATAAAGGTTGATTGATTGATTGATTGATTGATTGATTGATTGATTGATTGATTGATTGATTGAGAACAGAAACAGATTGAGATAAAAGTGAAGAAGAGTTACTCGTTAGCATAAAAATGGCAAAAGACCATTCAACCAGTCATATCAGCATATAATACCAAATGTAATGGAAATGCTAGCAAGCCAAAGAAATCGACTCGGACAACTTTGATTATGTGATATTCTACTTTTTTTCAACACAGAAAAAGACCTACTAAAGTATCATTAGCTAACATGCTAAAATTGAACTCCAAAGGAAAATGCCTCATCTGCATGTTTGCTGAAATAATATTAGCATACTAGGGTTAGCATTTATTTCAAAGCAAACCTGAGTTTCCTAACTGAGCAATTAGCATGATTATCTTGCTCTTAAAGCAAAAAGTAAACACTCAACAAAACCATCCCCAAAGAAATGAGAGAAAACAACAAGCATTTAAAGGAAATCAGCTGGTGGAAAACCTTGACCAAACTCAAACAATGCTCGAGCCCCTCATGGCTAATTAGTGTGGGTCAGTCTGACCACAAACTGCTCATTGGTGATGTTAGAGGAAGATCAAAGGGCACTAAGGATAAGGGAGGAAAGAATCAGTAAGTCAAAGGAAAGGAATGGCCTGGCTCCGAGCCCAATGAGACCCACTTACCCCACATCACTCAAAAGGGTGAAGTGTTTTGCTCTGCCAAACCCAGAGCTGCTGTCAGGTCTTACAAGAGGGCCTGCCTGTTTTTACAGATGACCTCTATAACTATTGCAACATTGTTCTCTCCCTCTTTCTCTCGTTTCGTCTGAAGTTGTTTTGGAAGAAGTCAGTTACCATAGCAGTCCATGAGTTTGCTTTGATATTGACTTCCAGGAATGCAAAGAAAGAACAAAAAAGAGAAACAAGACAACACATCATCTTTGAGTCATGGCCACCGACTGAGCAGACTGCGGGAACCGTGGGGGTCCTCCCCAGGGGAAAACACCACCGGTCAATACATCGGCATTGTGTCATGACAGATTCTTGTTTTGGCGCTGATATCAAGCTGGCCTTTTAGCCATGAGTCAGTGATCCAGAAGATGATATCGGATAATCTGATTTATGTCTCAATCTTCAGTGTTGTCTTTGCTGAAGCCAAGTTGAAATGTTTCTTATCTGGGCTACAAAAGATCACTGGTTCTTAAATCATTAGTTTGACATTCTGTTGAATGTGAGCCCATCACTTTCTGCAAATTAGCTGTAAAACTCAAGACAACTCCAAAGTGACTGATACTTCAAAAAGTATCATCTTAAAGAAGGGTCGTTATGTTTTCACATTTTTAAACATGTATATAAAGTAACAATGCAGGACTTTCATACTAAATGTGTGCAGGTTTTTTCAAACTGCTACACATAGCCTACATATGTTGTAGAAATCCCTGAATCTGTCTGTAGCTGGAGATTTTTACAGGCACTTCACAAGACTTGCTGAAAT
This sequence comes from Halichoeres trimaculatus, assembly GCF_033239565.1. NCBI lineage: Eukaryota > Metazoa > Chordata > Actinopteri > Labriformes > Labridae > Halichoeres > Halichoeres trimaculatus. The sequence continues at coordinate 15,959,960 of NW_027437200.1, read as the reverse complement.
GATAAGATCACATAAAGAACTCCTAATTTGGTCCTAATACACTTAAGGGGGCTCAAGAACCAAGGTAACAACAAAATTCTGCCTCTTACAACCCTTTATAGAGCTGGCCAATCAAAGGGACAGGGGTTTGTGGAGCAGTGAGCCTTAAAGAGACAGTGGCTAAGATAAAGTCTTTCAGACAGATGTTGAAATACAGGTTTTCTAGTATATCAGTGTGAGAAAAATATGACTTTTTAAAAAGTTTTAATCATTTGAAACTACTTTAAGGGCAACAGAGAGGTAATATAAAGCCTTGAAAATAAGCAAAATAGCCCCTCTTTAAAGTGTTGTCAGCAACAAGCTGCATTTGTTGTATTGGCCATGTTCTAATGTTGCTTAGCTTTTTGTTTTGCACCCAAAATGATTAAAAAACGTCCAGGGCAGGCTTTTTTTTTTTCTTTCTCTATTTTTCTAAATAATTTTTTGAAGCCAAGCTAGCAGCTAGCAAAGCTAAGTCCTCCAGCTTTGAGGTGTAGCACTATATTAAACATACAGACACAGTAAAAAAAAAAAACTTACAAAGGCTGGTGACATCCAATGAAACTGAATATTGATACATATTTTTTTTATTTCAATAAAGGTTTAAGACATGTGTATATTAAGAGTTTTAGATGCTTTGTTTTTCCACTTTGAAACCATGCTAGCTAATTTTTCTGTAAGCTAACTGAGCCAGCTGAAGACTGTTGCTACATGTTTAGCATATTGAGCTCACAGACAGTCGTTAAGATCTTATCATCCACATTCCAGCATTCAAATTATGTAGACATTATTCCCTATATACGGCCTTTCTATAAAGTGAAATTTACACTCTTGTTCTGTTTTGTCTGGTTGTCAACTTTAACTACATCAACAAGAGTTCTTCAACCAATTAGGCCAACAATGTTGCCTTTTCTTGAGCTGGCATGCTGCTGATAACACAAAGATATCTTCATGTAAGGCTGGACTATGTCAAAGCTTGCTGACATGTTACCCAGGACACCGTGACCAAACCGTCTCCTAGCTGCTCCCCCCTCCCTCCCTGCATGTGAGTGTGTTTTTGTGGAGAGAAGGATGGGGAGGGGGGGGCGCCCTCCCTCCCTCCTCTTCGAGCATCAGACCACACAGCTCAGCCCTGAGACCTGTCAAACACAGCTGGGACATCTCCCCCCCTCTCCGACTCCTATCCCCTCCTCTCCTCCTCCTTCTTACCTCTCCTCCCCCTCTTTTGCTCCCCAGACTCTAGCAGGAAGCTTTGATACAGGGGTGTTGAGCAGCATGGGGAACATTTCCATTTTTATCTGCTTGGAAGACTCCAAGACCCTCCTCCCTCTCCCCTTATCCCGAGCTGCTTCTCATCAGCATAAAAAGAATCTGCCATTCCCCTTCTTCATTGTGTATGCTTCAGACGCACAGTAATTGATATAGACACTATCTGCATGGGGGGAGAGAGCAGATAACTCCACGGCCAATCCACGATGACTGTTTTTCCTTCTTTACTTGCTTTTAAGGTGCAAGTTCAGCAAAAACGACGTTCTACTTTCTGCACTGGCTGTCATAAAACGCCAGCTCTTGTCCTGCGCAATAAATGTCATGCAACATATAGTCAAAGTCTCCACCAGCGAGCTACTGTCAGCTTTTGAACTTTTCATCACGAAAACACAAAGTGAGGCAGTTGCTCAAAATAAATGTTTTGAAACAGGGGAGCATTCAAGGCTGCCTTGTCACCTGATCGCTGCTTTTAAGGCTGTTCTGCACCCTGCACTGTAGACAATAATAGGTGTGCCAGCAAACTTTGTCAGTGTTTGTTCATCTTCTCTGTTGTTGAGACATCACTTCCATAGCTGCAGGGTCTGGCTGGTTTTCCACTCAAAGATCATAAATCAAGCACTCTCGAGTGAGCTAATGGCGGATTAGCCCAACTTGTTATCTTTTTAGAATCTTGAGTGATAAACAGGTGTTGTTTCCACTACCTCTTTACATGGACAACCTGCCATTGTCATTGTAAACAGAGACAGAACCAGGCTGTGCAAGGTGATGTCTGGGGAGAAATATTTGCCTGAAACCACAAAACTACTCCTAGAGGCCTTGAAATGATAAACCACGAGCCACGTGATATTTATTAAACCGCCAGGTTGATAATTATCTGTGTCTACTATTCTGTGCGTCCTAACAGATGATAGATTATGCTGAGTGTTACATTTCAGGGGGGCTGAGATGAGGAAAGAAAGAGAATACCCCTGAGTGTGCAGGCTAACAAGACGTCTTGTGATGCCAGATTTACGACGGAAACTGATGGTATGGAACGCAGCTTGGTTAACGTTTAAACAATGGTTAAGGTATATAGGAAAATTAGTGACTCTTCGAACACAAAGGTAAGTACAACTGAGGGACTTTCCAAAACAATGCAAACTGTGGGCTGAACTAAGGAAGTAAAAGGCATATACGGACAATGCTACAACCAAACCTTACTTAGATTACTCTGAACTCTTCTTCCGTATGAGTCATGTGTCATATGTGTGCTCCACTGCTCAACAGGTTTATTTTTGGATAATGTGTGCACTCCGTCATACTTCTACCATAAACATGTTATCTCATCTCATTTCAAATAATCAGACCTTCTTATATATGTTATAATAAAAACAAGGATCCCAAGTTAGTCAAACAGTAATTAATGGATGAAAATTTGTTGATCGTGTTTAATCTTCAAAATTCACTTCTTCAAAGGCAGAAGTTAGCATCACATACAGCTTTACAAGACTATTAAACATAGGTTCTGATATTTGGATCAAATTTCATATATACTTTGAATTCTTAAAGCTCCTGTGAGAAATTTGGGATTGTGGTGACTTTGGCGCCCCACTGTGGACGAAACTGTATTTGTCTTTTAAAAGTAAAAGTAGTTCTCCAACCAAAATTCTCATTACTGTACCAAAGAAAATACAAAACAAACAGTGACAGGTCTTCTGACACTGACCGTACAGTACCTGAATTGCGATGTTTTCTTCTTTATCCTTTTACGTTATATTTCGCTATATTTTCACATTTCAGTTTATTTTTTTTAACTTCCTTTTTTAATTTATATTGCTGGAAGAGAGGAACAACATCTTGATTTTTTTCCGAAAGTGCTCAAATATAAGATGAAATGACAATTTAAGCTATTAGCTAATTAGCTCATGATACAGGAATTAATAGAATCCTATATATATGTATTTTTTTTTTTAATTAATTTATTCCGTATCATGAAATTACAAGTCACACACTGTACATTTAGAAGTTCTATCACATTTTCCATTTCATGATCAAAAAGGGGCAGGAAGAAGAAAAACTTATTAATACCAGCCCCTTTCTTGACATAATAAAGCAAAAATACTTAATGGTCTAACCTTCAGATATTTAACAACCGATGCTTATTTAAAATGCAAAAAGTCAGAATTAATAATAATACTTAAATGATACATAAAAAAAATAGAAACAAATAATCACATAACAACTGGCAAACATACACAACTACTCATCATCAACAACAATGATATATAAAGCAAAAGAGGACCTTTCACCTAGCATCTTCATATTTCCTTATTACTTTGTTTTATGTATGTATTGTTAAGAGTAATCAGTATACATATCAACCCATTTCACAGCTGTCTGAAAAATGCCTCAGGGGAGCTGTAAACATACTGAATGATAATGTCAAAAAGAAGTTTCACATTTTTTTTTCTGCTTGTTTGTTTATTATAACAACTATTATCTTTTGGCCAGAGGAGAACTTTAGCATATTTTTGCTGTGTCACTGTCTTAGTTAAATAGTCTCACTGGTTGAAACTATTGCAGTCACTTCGCCTCTGTTGGACTTCAGAAGGAGGCGTTTTTTTTTTTTTTTTTTTTTATGGCACTCCACTATGGCCCCACTTTAAAAACTTTGGGGTTAGTTCTACTGATTATAAAGTATATTATTGTTTTGTTTTTTTTAAACATCACCCATGGGGCAAATGGTTTGAAAAGAGCATTTAGATAATAGTTCAGAAAACAACAGCTAAAGAGTTAAAAATAAAAAAAAAGTTGTTGAAATTTTAATGATTGTATTAAGATGTTATGGTTTTTGTTTTGGATACAAACTGTTAAGGAGGTGACAATTAGACAAATAAAAACAGTGGATGAGACATAGTGTTAGCACATCAGCTACTATAGATGGACAGCACACTACATTAATATTGCAGGAATGTTGCAGTGACTAAAATAACATCCAGCTGGTCCAAAAGCCGATTGGTGATAGGCACCAATTTTCCGCTGCCACTCTCTCAGCACTTGATAAAACTTGTTACAGCGCAGCAGACGGTGCATCCCACCCTTTACCCCACCCTAAACCCCTCCCTCCCTCCCTCCTTCATGCGTCCCTCCTTCCCTCACGCGGAGATGAAGAGAGAAGTTTGCCTGCGGCACAGTCCACTGAACATTTACTGTATTTCATTTGGGGAACAGCAACAAGAGCCTGCGGAGAAGCTTTCCAGGGAATGCTGAGGAATATCCGCCTGCACAGAAAGCACCGCTCACAGCTGACTTTTTCCTCTTCTTGAGAAAACAATTGCATTCAGTTATCATTGATGTCGCCAAACTAGTGGGAAGCTCGGGTCAGTAGGACAGCGGTCGCACGCGGACTGTTGTCTGTCGCGAGGGGGGCTTTTAAAAATCCGTGGTCCTGGAGAAGAAGGACGGAGCCACACAGAAGCGAAAGACGAAAGAAGGAGAAGAAGAAAAAGAAGATAGTCCACGCGAAGGGGAAAAGAGAGCCCGACTCAGAATGAATAACAACAAAATCGAGAAGGAAAACGAGCAGAGTGAATTCACCAACCACGAAGAGGAGGTATGTGTCCGCGCGCGAGCATCTATACCTGCAATTTGAATTTTAACAGGTCGTCGCGTGACGCATAACGGCTATCTGAATAAAGCTCTCTGTGCTGCCACCGTAGCATGTTTTGGAGTCCAGCTGCCAACTTTTTAGCTTATCCTTTCGATTTCTGTTTGATATTTTGTGCGTTATGAATTCCTTTTGTAGCTTCTCATGCAGTGTCACTGAGTTTTAAGGTTGTTCAAGTCAGAATAGTGAAGTCTGTTAGCTACATCAGCCTTGAGGGCTGACAGTAAAATATTTCACATTTGGGTTTCTTTCTCTAAATTCTGCACCTGTTATCCACTTTTACCTTTTTCTGAGCTCCTTTAGTTTAGTTTCACCTTACCTTGCAATCTACTGTTGCTTTGAAAGTATAAATTTTCCTTTTTCTTAAATTTTAAGCAGCTATGACAAGACCATCTTTTATTATCCCTTAATGGTGCTAGCAGGTATGCGTCAGAAAATGTGGTTGCCGTGTTAGCCTGTTTTTGTATTTCTAACATCAGAAACTCACAACAAAGGCTACAAAAACACATTTTGTACAAGTTCGGGACGAATTCTGCTGAGAAGTAAGATGTAACACTTTGTCCACAGGGGGCGACAAATTCAACATTTAACTGAAAGCTCCTCTCAGTTGCTTTAAATTTACCAAAGTGAAGTCTAAAAATAACTCATCCGCAGAGAGAAAAGTGAGCAACAGGAAGAGGCTTTAAGATGGATTGATCACTCCTAATAAATTCCTGAATAATTCCTTGTGCAAGATAACGAGTTACTCTGAAACAACAACAGCTGTAGTGTTGTTAGTTAAACCAAACTTTACACAAGATTTAAAAACACCACTTAAGGGAATTCAGAGCCAGGGGGTGAATTAGTGTTCAGATGTCTGCTGCTGCTGCAACATGTAGGCAATAACTCAAACAAAGACCCACTGCACTGCACTGAAGTAAGAGTATCCTCCCTGTGAAAATGACTTAATTATATCTCAATCAGAATGCTAATGTTTGTCTGAAACAAGTGGGGTAATCCATTACTCTGAAAATATGCTGGATAATAGCTCAGCTCTCCTTCTTCTTCTTGGGAAACATTGCACAATCATGGATGTGAAACATTTCCTTCTCAGTAAATTCATTTGTGCTTGTTTTGTTTTTTTTCAACAAAGGGATTTTCTTTGGAATGGGTGTATCTCTGTTATCTCAAAGCTCCACGCGTCCGCATAGCTGAGTGATGCAAGAAAGGTATATCGGATCATATCGCATATTTCTCTTGGAGCTATTCGATTAAGGCTCGGTGTTGTGTTAGTCTCTTTGTAACTGAATAGCCAAACGCAGCCGGCCTGATGTAACACCATATTTGGGTCCACTGCTGCTGAGGTTGGATGGAGTGAGTGTAGGCACTCTGCAGATGTGGGAAAGTGACTTCTTGGGGAATGTGATGTAGTTTGGAATCTGGATGTTTTTCAGATTCAGAGTCATTAAAAAAGACAGAAAGCCGGCCAATCGTCACATAATTTGTTTGCAAAGAGTTATTTTGGCGAGATCTTCCAGGTTATATTGACGCGTTAAAGAGACATGTCTTTTAAACAACAACAACAACAAAAAAATCCTCACACTATCTCCCAAAAGCTTTGTTTTCGAGTCAAAATAACTAACTAAATGTTAAAAAATAACTCAAAATTGTCTGATTTGATTGCTTCTAATTCTCAAAGGAAAATCAAAAAACAAAAGTTAGGATTCTAGTTTCTCAAATGTGTTGATTTTTCGTATTTTAGGTGCCTAATTGGACTCCAAGATATTTTTCTTTTTGCTCATAGATGAATTGTCTTACCAAATAAGCAATCTGAAGTCTCAACAAAGCTGTGATGTCTTAGAAACACAGAGAATAACAAGCAGATCACACAACGTGATTAATCAAGAATTACAATCACCATAAATTGCACCTCTTCTTCTATTTGATAAATAAACCTCTGAAGCCAAACGGCTTTTAATATTCAGTAGAAACAGAATCGGACGAGACCAGTGGGTTTTGCATTGTGTAAAAAAAAGCAGACGGAGAGACGGAGAAAGAGTAATGGCCGGAAGATTCTTAATGGTTGTAGAAATGTTTGGAAGCCACCCAGACTGGCAGGGGCGTAAATTTACCCTGGTGAATTAATGAAATGTTAGAGGCTACCACTTTGTCTTTTGGGTAATGATGTGTGTAAGTAATCTGGTTGAAGACATCCACGCTGGTGTGTACAAAAAAGGCAAGACACGCACAGAAATGACTTTAACTTATGAGTATGACTTGCACTTTTTCTACGCCATTCATTAACATCACAGTTTAGTCTTGCAGTGAAGAAAATAAGAAGAATACTTATAGTGTTGGACCACTTTTTTTTTTATTTGACCCATGTGAGCGGAAGCATTTACAATCAACACGGTAGCCATTGCAGTAAACTGCTAAACAGCACTAAACTAACCATAAACGATGACCTTATGAGAGCCAAAGTTTAACAGCCTCTGGTATGACTCTCACATGCTGAACAGCCCCTCTCCTCCTCCTCCTCTTCTTCGTCTCCCTGCACAGTGTAGTATGTGACTCAATGGATCACTGATTCGCAGCAGTAAAGCGCCGTAGCGAGCTCGTCCCCGCTTCATTGCTCAACCATCATCACTGTAAACCAAAGCTCGCCGATGCTTAATGTAAACTTACCAAACATGGAGCTGTTTCAGGCGAGTAACGCAGGTGGAGCCCCCCTCCTCCTTCTCCTGGACGCCTCTAATCTTGCAGGCTGTTTTTGATAAGCATTATTATCAGGTGCTCTGGAGGCCGTCACATGCTGTGGCACTCAACGGCCACTGATGTAGCAGAGGTGACAGGCCGGCTCTTGTGCGGTGGATGTTTAAGATACGCTCTGAGCAGCTGTGGTTTCCACACCTTGTATGGACAAAAGAGCTGCAGGGGGGCTTAAAGCGGATCTGATTTTCTACAGGAAAAACGTGATTTGAGGATGCTTTAAAGAGTACAGTTGCACGTGTTTCTGTTAACTTTTTGACGTCTATTCATGGTGACAGAGGTGAGGTGACAAACTCCAGACATGTTTGTGTTATCAGGAAGGTAACATATTTTGACAGTGCATGCAGTGAAGGAACAGCTGACCAAAAATGTATCACATCAGAGTTTATGTACTGATTTTAGAGACAAGATGTTGAGTAGATTAATGGTCCATTCGACTGAAAGAGCAGCAAAACAAACAAAAAAACCCCATTCTATTAGAATTCAATACAATGAAACAAATAATCTCACACCTGTTGTTTACAGCCTCAGTAATATTACTGAGTCATTTATTAAGCAAAAATCACAGGAAAATTTGCTGGTCGCCAAAAGATAAGGGCTGCAATGAAACAGAAAAGATTTCTAAAATTAGAATTTTGATTTAACAAAAATAAAGTTCAAATAAATTTTGAGTATACTGAACTGAAAGTTTATAAGAAAAACAGGAAAAAATAATATATATATATATATATATATATATATATATATATATATATATATATATATATATATAATTTTTTCCAGTTTTTATATTAATAAATATTATTTAATATATTATTTGGTTTCTTGACTCGAAAACTTAGAGTGTGTCAAGTTTGTCACTTAAATTACTGTGACATTAAACTAATGTTGCAAAAAAATATTGTGTGAAAAATGTGGTCAGTTAGTGAAATTGATAAATGTCACTTCATGTAACCAATGTTATTCATAAAAAAATCAATTTTGCACAAAACATGTCTATGATTATTATTTTATCAGTCTACTACACTGTAAAAAATGAACTTTAAATGATTTTAAACTAACCGACCTGAGTAAAGAGAGAAAACATTGATGATGATGAAGCTAAGGAATAAAATTTTTTGAATATACTATGAGGTTATATTTATTATACAGTTTAGGGAAAACATTCAGTGGAGTGGCTCTTTGGCACCATCTACTGCAGTGGAGGTGCGGAAGACATATTGTACTTCCTTCTCTCCTAAAATATGAATTTTTGTTTTAACAAATATATCGATAGCAAGAGTTGAAATATTGATATTTTATCACCGGTCAAAGTATCGCAATATATTGCCGTATCAAAAATTTTTCACGCCTCTAATAACAGCTAACGTAGACTGAAACTATGATGATAAAACAGGCTCATAGTTATACATTCAAATCTTTGACCTTACATTTATTCTTGACCTATTATTTTCTAATAATTCTATAAATTCAGTTCTGGTAATAAAGAGCTTTATCTTAACTTAAATATTTTTGTCAACATGACTTTTAGGCATTGGTCATAAGCTACACGTATTGTCATTAATTTATGTTTTTACATCTTGTAAATTTACAACCTGTTTTTGTAGGGGTCCATTTTTTGATTTTTTGATTCTTCTCATTGGTACAAACCAGTAGCAAGACCTACAACACATCATTTTTCACTTTAATCTGATTAAGATTTTTTTTTTCTTGAAAGCTTTGTAAATAAAATTTTACAAAATAGATTTACAAATTTACTTTGGAAATGTTCTTTATTCTCATTAATGTGCCACTTCAATCTGGTAAATTTCTAACTTTATTCTCTTGGTTTTGAGATTTTGTTCTTATGATATCAAGACTTTTCTTTTAAAAAATGACTTATTTTTTCAGTTTAGGATTTTTTTCTTGATATCAAATTTTGTTTTTCTCTAGCCTGGCCCTAACTCCTTTTGTAAACATAACCCAATCCTTTCTGTGTTGTTTTGGGAAATATCAGCAGTCACTTTTCCTATACTGCATACATTCAGTCATGTACAGAACAAGCTGATTAACCAAAGTGACAGGTGTCAGGAGTTTCAGTGAGTGAGTGAAAATGACAAAATAACAACTCTGGAGGAATTTAAGGCCTGATTTGTGTTAATAGACACACACACATAGTAAAGAGAGAGGACGGAGGAAGGTGAGGACAGGCTCTGAGTACATGGAATGCATCGTAGCTAAGCAAGTCAGCCGACCAAGCTTGACCTTTGACCTTTATGCTGTCAATTTCCCACAAGTCAACCTGTTTATTTAAGCTCTTCCTTGGAGGTCTGCTGCTTGTTTTTGTCTAAAGAGCGAGCAGAAACCATCTTTACATTCATTGTATTTATTTACCATCAAGTCAAAGTCATAATCATAACTGTTATAAATCTGGCCCTCCTGGACTGCCGAGCAGGAGTTTGAACCTCGTAAAACATCTGTTGATTCAAGTTCTTCGCTGTCCATAAACATGTAAGTGGATCTTTACAAGCACCCCGAAGAGAAACAGAATATCACTAGAGCAGAGTTCAGCAAATGCGCCGCGTCTCCCTGGGGTGTAATTGGACTGTGCTTGGCTGGCTTTAGGTATCCACCAGGTTCTTCTTCTTCTTCAAACAGCGGGTCATGTGGCCGGCGTGACCTTTTCGGTGGAGAGAAGCACGGTGAAGCGGAGGGAGGCCACGTCGGTCCGTAACACACTCGCTGTGGGCATGTGTGTGGTCTGCACTCATGTGCTTGTATCTATGAAAAGGGCACGCAGATGTATTAACGCTCTGTGACAAGAAACGTTAACAGGGGGGTTCTCAGAGGGCAAAGTGGCCATGAGGAGGCATAAAGAAACGGAGATTTGCTGTAGATTATGACTATAAAACATCTTGAACATACACAATGAAGCGACACACACAACGCAAACTGTGAAACCTAGCTCCTGCTTCCCGTCTGATCGGTAGAAGTTTATTTATAAAAGCGTGCGGGGAATTGTCATCTTATCTTAGCCATTTGTCAGCTGCGCGACAAGAGGTATTTGAAACGACAACAACAAGGCTTAGCGTCAGCAACGGCTGGCAAAGGATCCTGAAGAAAGGAAAGGAATCAGATAAAGAACCGTGCAAGATATTTAAATATATATCTGCAGCTATAAATAACCTACAAACTGACCACAACTCAGGAGTGAAGTCTCTCATATGTTTTCCTTTAAAGGCCTCAGTTGTCATCCTTGAGTTTCTTTGTAATTAATGATTCGCTGCACAAGTGGAAGAGTTTGTGCCCAGACAGCGTCGGCCATCTTGTCTGGCTTTGTCATACTGTATTTATGAGCTTCTTCTGTCACTTTTTCTTAATTTGCTTACTCAGAAGCTATAATTATCCACCTCAGTATCGCTTCTCCGAGCCCTCCTTTTCCTTTCTTTCCTCCTCAGCTCACTTTTTCCTCGCTGTATCTTCGCCCCCTCTCTCCTGCTCCCTTTCTACACTTTTATCTCCCTTCCTCTCCGTTTCCTCCTCCCTCCTGCCCTTTTTTTTTCTTCCCTTCTTATCTTGTTCTCTGGCCGTTTCCTCCCTTTTTCCCTTGGTACTGTTTATAAACCGCCACACTTCTTCTCCTCTTTCCCTCCTTCTTCACCCTGCCCACTTCAGTCCCAGGAGACCAGACAGACCCCTTATCCCTTATCGCCCCATACGTTGAAAGCATGACCCTGAGATCTTGGAACAGAAGGGCCTTTTATGGTCATGGGAAGAGGTCTAAAGGCTGGAGCGAGCTGGGCAGAACAGTAACCAGGAGTAACTTGGATTCTTGAGTGCCCACTGCTCATTAGAATGGCCAGTAAGAGTTAGCCATGCATGGTCTGACTGCTCAAGATTAGCTTAAAAAGGTGGGAGGAAAGTTTTAAAGACTCTTTTTGTAAGTTCTTTTTGGATTAGCTAATTTAAAGCTTTTTGAGAAGTTGTAAACCAGGAAAAGAAGATTAACTTCCTTTCCATTGTGCTAATCCAGATTTTCTTCCATATTGTGAAGAAAAACACTTGAACCAGATATGATGCACAGGTAGATCCATATTTTGACAGACTCATCAGCATCTTTGATGTTACATTATATAAAAACAGTATCGTCCAGTGAAAAAAACCCCAATATACTCGCAAATTAAGAAAGTAAGCTTATATTAGCCACCTTAAACTAAATAGTTTGCAGTTAAACTGATAACACATTCACGTAACATGCTACATTTACAACCATGAAGTAAGGTTCATCTATTGGTTATGCAAATTAGAATTTTGACAGGGTGAGCAGCATCTGTTCAAAATGCCTCGTGGCCTCCACCCAGAGATTGAAACTAGGGCTGGGGCAATATGCGATTCTTGCGATTAGATTTTTAGATTTTTGGGGTGCCAATTCAATTTAGATAAATAAAATTGATTCTTTTATTTACTGTTTTTGTGATTTTTAGTTTTCTATTTTAACACCAGACCATGTGAAAAAGTTAAATGATGATTATGCCTACAGACTATATCATGAGCCATATTTTCCCATAAAATGCACGTCACCTGAGTCCGAGAGAAACATTTCACCCTCTGCTGGAGAAAAGTGGTACCTTTTTCCACTCCAGTTTATGAACAAAGACTGAAATTAATAATTTGATTTTTTTTAAATCGATTTTTTGACAAAGAATCTCAATTTTGATATTGTCAAACAAAAAATCCTGATACATCCTTTTCGATTGTTTCCTCCCACCCCTAATAGAAATTAATGATTAATTAAGATAAGATAGGATACTCCTTTCCTCCATAACAGAGAAATTAACAGAGTGACAGCAGTAAACAAGAAAGTGTAGTACAAACATAAAAATAAGAATATATGAAATAGAATGTCATCATAAGTGTAACCTTGAAAAAGAAATACGCACAGAACTATTTAACCACAAGAAGTATGTCAAGAACTGAGTACAAAAAATGCACTAACTGATACAACACAAAATGCAACAAGTCTTCTGAAAATTGTTATTAAGATGTTAACAAATGTTAAAAACTAACTTTTTGCCACAGTGTCAACAGGCCGAGTTGATATGCGCCTAAACCAGGCCATGTGTTGCTTTTCTTAGTAATAGGGCACCATCGTCATAAGTTCTAACCAATCAGAATCCTGTATTTTACATAATTTGCTCATTGAAAAAGTTAAATAATATGTCAAGTAAAAAAAACATCAAGACATTCCATGGAAAGTAAGCAACCTTAGCTGTCATAAGCTAACTGTTTCATGACTGCCGCTTCAAAGGTACTGTGTTTAATGAATTTAGAACAGAACTCGGTGCAAATTTGACTTTTGTGAGTTTACAACTATCTACAGTCAAAAAATCTACATTAGCACATTCACATGTGTTGTTAACTGGTTGTTATGTAAATCAGAATGCACACACTAGCAATCCGCACTGTGCTTAAGCACACTTCAACCCCAAAGTCCACTCTGTTTGGCCAGTGTGACTGTGCCATGAGCACGAGTCACTTCTCTGCTTTGGCGCACTTCAGAGCAGGGGTGGCGCCATGGGTGGGCCCAACAGTCCAAGGCCCACCCACTTTCTGGCAGACCCACTTTAATCTTTTCTTTGAAAACATTTGTTTCTCTTTCTTCCTTTTTTTGTCTAAAAAAAATCAGCTTTAAAGAGGAATTTTATACAATTTTGTCATTTTACGGTTGTTTTGTTATTGTTCTGTTTCTATCAAATGAGCCAAGTTTGCCAGTCTTTTAGCCCCTGGGTAAAAACTTATGACTCAGTCAGCCTTATGTTATACCGGTAGGACTAGAAAATGAATTTTGGAAAGACTGTAGATTCTTGTCTTTTATTTAACTGAGGTTAACATTGCTGCTCTTTCAGCCTATAATACATGGGACAACACTAATCTTTGGCCGATACCATTGAGGGCCATTGCTGTCTGATGCACTACAATTTCATCAAACGTTAAAGGATCAAAAAACCAACCAAATCTGCCTGCAAAGAATGAGTTTGTTTGGACCCAGCATTGTATGTGCTGGTTTTCTTTATTTGTATCTCTTTGGAAACTTAAAAAAATGCTCAGTTAGACATAAAAGCAAGTAAAGGATACAAAGTATGTTCCATTAGGTGTCAAAGTTTAAACGAATTAATGGTTATTGGCAGTCAGAGAGAGGGGACCTTTAAGTGCCGTCACTTCTACACACAACGAGGAACAGCTGCGTATAATGGGAACATATTAACAGGAGGCTTACGTTTCCTCATGGAGACACAAAGCATGACTGAGTATCTGCTGTTGTTTTTGTCTCCACTTGCTCGGGACACTTTAACCCTCTGCCCACCCAACCCTCTAAACCAAACAGTGTAAGGTGTCCGCTCGGGCAGGCAGCAACAAAAGGGAGTCCAGGAAAAGGCAGGGCGGACTTGGCCGATTAGTTCACGTTAATGAGCAGCGAGGAATGTTAAGTCCATTCACCGGGAGGCATCAGATAAGAGAAAGGAAGAAGAGAGCAAGCTGCTATGAAGGATTTTGATAAACTCTTAAGCTGACAGCCAAGAAGTCACTCTTTTCAACATCATGTAAGAAAAACACCTTGAGGCCTTTGATGACAACTTTTCCAGTCTGCATTTAAAACAATGGAAACTGTTATAGTGTGAGGAAGAAAAGAGCAAGAGAAGGGGAAAAAACATTGTGAAGTGGGCGCTTACTCGCCTTTCCTAGGTCATTTGTTTAAATGTCTTTTAAAGGTTAACCTGTTGGAACATTTACAGGCCCTCACCGAGCTGTAATTGTTGCACAAAAGCTTTTCAGGGGGAAAGAAAAAGAGACAAAGAATCGCCTCGCAAAGTCAAATCGTGACGCTAGGAGTGTGCTCAACCTCAACCGCTGACCCCTGACCCGTGCAACAACCTGCGACCTCTCACCTCGTATGTGAAACTCAACCCTTCAAACTCTGGTGATTAACAGACAAACGGAGTCATCCATTTAGGGTCGTTTGACACCTCCCGGGGTTCTGCTATCTCTCACTTTTCACGTTCCCTGACAAGGAAGATGAAAAAAAAAAATATGCAGGGATGACGGAGAGCGATGCCAACACTGAGCGGTGACAAGTCAGATAGCAAAGGAGTGTGGGAGTCTGTCAGTTAGACTGTTTTTTAATAACCCGGCACTCAACTGATGCAAGAAAACTCAACTTACCCTGAGCTCACAGGCTTATGGGTAGACTTTGATTTTAGGTCGAGTACACTGATCCAAGACTTTAGAAGCAACTCGTGCAATTAGGTACTTCTTTTTCCATCTTTCATCTTACATTTTACATCTAAGAACAATTCACTGTTCTTAAATGCTGGACCACGAGTCCTCTATAACTTATCTAAATGATAAAAGTGAAGCCAAAATGCATCTCAGATAGATGCTTACCTGTGGCGCTGGTGATGGTACTAGAAGCCTGAGTTTGTGTAGTAGAATTTAACTGGAAGCAAGTTTTTGGAGTATTGCCGTTTTTTCACAAACTAAACAAAATTTAAACTTTATAATTACTGAAAATTCTGACAAGAATCTATCAGTTTGATCATTTCTGTTGCCGAAAGCATCTTGAGTTGGTATAAATCTGGCATTACTATTCAAGAGAAGTTCACAAACTTGTTCTGTTTCATTACCTTTCACAGTACAGCTGTAGTAGTACTCAAGTCTAGGACTCAAGTCTATGTCGGAATTGTGACCTGACTCAGACCTGGGTGCTGAGGATTTAGACTTGGGCTCAGACTTAAGCTTTGGCTGCATGAGCATTGAGAGGACTTGGGGTTATTTATCAATGAATCTATCCACATAGTTCTATACGGGCAGGCAGTATCATTTGTATTGATATAGTTCTGTGACCTGGTGACCACCCTCTCCCTCCACTCACCTCCACTAATCATGAGGATGGAGTCCATCACCAAAGAAGAGTTTGTCAGTAAAAGAGAAAATAATGCTTTGATCATATTGATCAGCAGCAAAATGTGCTCTGTAAAGAATGCGGAAAGCCTGTTGCCTGAATGTTGTCGCATTTGGTACGGGATGAAACAGTAAAAGTGGGTCTTTCTGTGGAGAGTGCTAGCGAAGCAAAAGTGCTGGTAAGAAACAAACAAAAAAGAAAAACATTAAAACATGACACTCCTCTTCTATTGGTCCAAAGTGCACACCCTCAGCCAATCGCACCGACTTACGGCATTGGGAGTGAAGCAGCATGTGTGAAAGTGAGTTTTGATTGTACTGTACATTTTAGAGTGTTTGGATGGGAGTGTTGGTGTGTCGTAGTTTTTTGTTGTGTGTGTCCGAGCAATGAGGTGATTCATGGCGACTTTGTGAATGCTTATTGACACCTGATGGTTTTGGAAGTAGTTGTAAAAAGTGATGAGATGCCCTGGGAGTGCTTGAAATGTTTTTTTTTTCTGTGCTTCTTGGGGTCGTTGTGACATTATTTTTCCTGACTCTGCTATGTAGAGTGTGTTTGTGTGTCTTGGAATGGGGCGTAACTTTGCTGTTTGTGATAAAGCTAGGTAATGTCAAGCTAGGTAACATCACCCTACGTAATGCCACCCTACATTATGTTGCTCTGACTGTCATCACCCTACGTTATGTCATATTAGTTCACTTCATACCAGGTCATGGCATGCGACATCAAGCTAGGTAATGTCAAGCTATGTAACGCTGTACTAACTATCGTCATGCTGACTACCGTCATGCTAACTACCATCATGCTGACAACCGTCATGCTACCTACCATCATGCTGACAACCGTCATGCTAACTACCATCATGCTAACTACTGTTATGCAAACAAACGTGAGCTATTTGGCTACGCAAAGTAGCTTTGTGCAACATCACCTTGCATTGCATCTCTCTATGTCTGTGTTAAACCAAGCTATGTCAAATCACGCTGTTATGTTATGTTATGTTTTGTCCCCTCACATCATGATACAATGTGCCTTGCTAGCACATATTACCTTCAGCTAGCTTGCAGGGTTGGAGTGAGTTCAAACTAAAAATGGAAATACTTTTAAATTAACTTCAATGAGTTGTTAAAAGAAAAATGTTTACTGAAAAAGAGACATCTCATTTTATGATATTAGTTATACTCCAGATTTAACAGGAAGTGAAACTTAACATTGTACAAAACAGACATACTGAGACTTGAATCAAATAAACGAGAACAAAACCCATTAGCAGTGTGAAAAAATAGTGCATGTCCTTGTTTTAAAGAGTGACCCATGAATTACCTGTTATAGAAGAAGCAGAGTTTAAAACCAGGGGCGTGTGAGATGGTTTGGCCTCACTTTTGGGGGGCTGTCGCATCATCACTTTTTCACATCTAGCCTGCGGCACAAACATTACAATAAGCCACTTTACCTTCTCTTTCAAGGCTTCAAGGTTAAAGCCTCGTCCTGCCACATCTGGGTCGAAGGCCCTTTGTCTAATAACTTGGCTGGCGGACACACACACACTCACACACACACACACACACACACACACACAGAAACACATAGTAATCATCTCGCATCGCGCCAAGGTCATGTCCCTCATTTCAGCCAGGAATGAACGGTCAAAAAAGCTCTCAATTAAAGTCAGGGCAAATATCTGAGAAAGTCACCTAGATTATAATGAGGCATTTCAGGCAATAGGTGCTACAGATTTTATAAATCTGCGACACAGGCTGAATAGAAATGACACATGAATAAGCAGCCAGGACATTCAATTACACAAATCAAGCAGCTTTTATAACAGCTGACAAATTGCTTTCCACGCTGGAGAAGAATTAAGATGCTTTAATGCAGGTTCTGAGCGGTGCTCAAGTCAGCTGGTGTTCGAGCTCTCAAGCAGTTTTGCTGTCAGTTTTGGATTTGTTAATTGAAACATCATGACATGCAATACTTGGTGGCTGGTAGGTCTCTTTGTTTCACACCTTGAGTGAGATTTTTACTTAACATGACTTCCAAGTCTGAAGCTAAAAAAACAGAAAGAGAAGAAAACATTGTCCCTTGGCTGGTATTTTTAGCATGAGACGTTCTTTTCTAAATTTATCATTCTTTGTAATTTAGCTCCTTCATCAGGTTCATACAAAGATCATTTCAGCTCATTACAACTCAGATCTCGTCTTCCAGGTTTGGCTGTCGTTTCTGTCTGTAGTTTCACACTCGGGTGAAATGGATAAGATTTCAGCAGACAGGGAAGAAACATGAGCAATCAGACTTTTGTGAAGCTTGATACTTGCATTGTTCTCAGACAAGAAGACGGGTTTGAAACAATTCTCAAGGTCGGCCAAACTTATTTAGAGGTCAAAAACAACTGGGAACATTCAGATGGTAAAACAAGTTTTCCAAAGTCAACATTCAAACTTTTGTCCTGTTCCAACTTAAAACTTATTTTCATTTACACAGCCCTGAACCAGAGCAAAAACTGTCCTGTGACATTTTACATACAAAGCAGGTTTTGCACAAAACCACATTAATCCACCAATGTGCAGAAAAAACATCTTTAAACACAGAAACCCTGAACAGAGCCAGACTAAATGGTAGATCGCCATCTTGATTTATTTACTCTATTTGGGTCACTAAGTTTTTTTTTTTGATAACAGTGATATTTTTGTTTCCTGGATGGGCATTTCAGGTGAAAGTACTATTGGATGGTCACTACGGACAATTGTTTGTAGACTAGCTTTAATACGCTATAACCATGGACATTGAACAAAGTTTGCCATTTTTTTTGCTTTAAGTCTCACTCTCAGGTCTTTTTAGCAGAAATCTGTATCTTTGCCTGTTTTTTGGCAGCTTGTGTTTTCTTCTTTGGTGCAGATGTTATGAAGAAAGGTTTTTTGTTATTTCTTGTCATTAAGTGAACAGCTTTCAGATACCTTACTGACACCATCCAGGGGTTGTGTAAATAACGACCAGGGGCTGATAAGAAACGTTTGTAAAATTATGTTGATGGGATGATGGTCAGGTGAACTTTTTCTTTTTTTTTCCAACTGAAGTGTTTCCAAAAATCACTTATCATCACTTGTCAAAACTAAACTAAGCGCAGAACATAAGGCAATTTGTGTTTGGTGAGATTATGTGTTGTAACAATGCTTCTTGGCAATAAATCTTTCTTTTTTTGGTTTTTATTTTTTAATTGGATAGGAGGGAGGACAGTGGACAGAGCAGGAAACAGGCGAGAGTTGACTTAAAACTGAGCCACCCTCGTGAGGGCAATCCTCACAATGTTTGACTTAGACTGCTAGGCCATTTGCGACCCAGCAATAAAACTTTTTCCATTGTGAAGCCTGTTTTATCTTTTTTGAATTCAGCCACCCACATACACCTGCCCGCCAACATTACTGTTCGACAAAGACAGTGAGGGCTGTTGTGCTCTGGACATCGATCATCAAACTTACCTCTTCAGGGGACAAAGCCAAAAACTGCAGAGTTTGCACTGTACATCAATTTTGTTCATTTTTTGAAAGGAGTTCCTGGCTTCCCGATCCATATTTGAATGTCTGCTCGTTCATTATTTCAGTTTGTTGCTGTGGTCAAGTTTAATACAAACTGGTTTGGACATGGTTTGTTTTATTTTGTGAACTTGATGCGTAACAGGTCCAGCATCCAGCATAAAACTGCAATCTGCTGAAGACAGGACAAAGTGATCATCATATGAACTATTCCATTTTTTTATGTTAACGACTATTTGAGTATTTGAAAATCATTGCCTATACCTAGTTGTAACAGCATTTTTCAAATAGGGACCTGCAATGTTAGCTCTGCCAAGGAGGTTATGTTTTTGAGAAAGTTTGTCTGTGAACAGCATAACTCAAAAAGTAATGAATAGATCTTTGTGAAATTTTCAGGAAGTGTTCAAAATGAGATAAGGAAGAAGTGATTAAATTTTGAAGGTGATCAGAATCATCGTCTGGACCCAGTTTTTTTTTTTTTTTTTAAGGATTCTTTATCATTGTGAGATTGGGTCGTTTTCACCATATGTGTATATAACTACGATAAATGGTCGGATTGCTTTTCAAAACAATACAAGATAAGGTCACCATAATTTCTGACACATGTAAAAGTACAATCCAGATCCTGGAAATATTCTGGATACTAAGATCCAGAATATGAAATATGTACTGGGTCATCATAATTTTCAACACTGTCAGGAAACAAATTATTGTACAAGCCTGCAACTAACACCAAATTGTTGCAGACAATCTGCTGAAAGGGAGTATAACATTAAAGTAGGACTAAAGTGTTGCTTGACAATCACAATATCCTTGGTGGAGGTCTGCGCTGTCTGAGTGCTTTTCTAGTTGTTCTATGAAGCTGATTTAACTTTGCATGGACATAAAAAGTAACAGCACAGAAATAAACAAGCTTCTTTACAGGAGCTTGAATCACTTGGATCAGTGGGAGCAACTTTATTTTTTTTTTAACTGTGAGACCCATGTTTTCCAAAGCAGAGTTTTACTGTAAGTTAATAAATCACTGTGGTTGTTAATAATTCTCAGAGTAGACCCCATCTCCACTTCCCAGACTTCTGATGGCACCAGCAAACTGTCCAGGTGTAATGATAAAGTATCAATAAGGTGATGACCTCATCTGGTGCCTTTGGAGTCAAGGATCTCTGATTAGAGGTGCATTGATCCCCTGAGACTCGCTGCAGAAGTGGCCTTAATAGGATCTGATGTTTTTGGCCGGGGGCTCCACGCTCTGCTGTGCTGCGCTAAGGCGTTGCCAGGGAACTGCGCTGGTAGCCGGCTGTGAGGTGCTCAGCTGGTTTGTGGTAGGTAGGGACTGCTGTTTTTGATCGAAGCCCGACTGCTTGTTGGTGTGCGAGCACGCCATAAATGGTCAGTGACTCAAAGCTTCGTAGCAGGCTACTCAGCACTATGGAAATGCAGGTATGTGACTCACAAAAGAAGCAGTGGAACTCTTAAAACCCAATAAAACAACGGCAAAGGTTTATCTTTGCTTTTTTTATGAATACAAAGAATCTGCTCATCCCCTGCCTCGACCTTCAGTTTAGTTTACTGCATCGTGAAACTTTGATTCCTCAGCGTTTACAACTCTCTCTGCCTCTTTTTTGTTGAGCTGGTTTTAGAGCAGCATAAATAAAGACTGATACTGTAATCAACAGCAGATGTCTGCAGGAGAGAGCTGATGACACATTTGCCTGTGAGTCATCCCTCATCCAGCATGTGCAGTCAGCTCCACAACCGGACACACGACCAAGCGATCATATATCACAACAACTGACGTCAGGAAGTCTCAGGAATGAGGTTCGACACAGCCAAGAATGTCCCATTGTTCTGAGCGAGTAGAGGACTCATTGTTTCGTGTGTTTGCGCATCCACAGCTCAAGTGTCTCCAGGTAAATCAGGATGAGGTTTCAGGTAACTTGGGGAAGGAGAGTTGGATGACTTAACTTCCTGTTTGAGCTACGGTTTCAGAGATGTTGCAAACGGTGTGATAATCTATGGGAATTTTTTCTAAAGTTATCTCATTTCAAAGTCAGAGATCAGTAAATGTGATGTATTCATTTAGCTTTATATATTTCAGATGTTCAATTTTGAGGGACACTTTAAGTATGCGCATACAAAAGAACAAAGCACTACAAAAAAATGCCACATTCACACAGCAAGTAATAACCAGTCATTATTTTCAGATAGTCAGAGCCAAATGTAAAGACTGTCATGTCTGCTTTCTACAAGCAACTCCGGCTTTTGTTTTCACCCATTTTACCTTGAGGAAAAACATTTTTCTCTGCTTGCCTAGCTTAAACCTAGCTTGAATTAAGTCTCTAAAGACATATTTTACTTGAAACAAAACAAAAACACTCACATAGTTTTGGCTTTTTGCTATGTAATCACGTTATAAATGAAACTGAACTTGTTAGCAATAACACTTCATGATTTATGAAAGCAAACAAGACTATCAGCATAAAGACTGTATTTTAAAATCAGCAAAAGGAGTTGGGTTCATCTCTGTCCACAGGGGGCGCCAAAAACATAACATGAGAGTTCCTCACAGGATTTTGGCTGAGATTTGTGCCTTTAGAAGCTGAATAAGAATTTTCATGTTGAATCAAGTTTAAAGTTTTGAAATCAAATCTTTTTTTTTTGTTTTCACCAGCTTGAAAATTCAATTCTCTTTTTTCCTTACATGAACACATTTTATAACTCAGATTTAGCTTGGAATTCCAATTTTAGTTTGGTGTAGCACATTGACTACATTATTTACGTCTGTGAGGAAGAGTACTTTAGCGCAGATTCACAGAAAATGTCTTTATGTTTAACCTTAAACTAAAGTTTTTACACACATCAAGAGGATTTCTGTGAATCTGAGCTCGGTTGGTCTTACTGACTAAGTGGTCTTGCTGCACTGAACTGAAATCAAATTTTGGAATTTTTGGAAATTAAGTAATAAAGAAAATAAAATTCTAAAACATTAAATTCAATTTCAGATCATGCTTTTTATGCTTTTTTTTATTCAGTATAATAATTCAAATTCAGTTCATAGTTGCACAAATCCCAGCCCACAACAGGAGCTTTAATGATATATTTAAAAAAATAATAATAAAAAAAACATAACAAAACAAAACAAATGATATCCCACAGGCCTTTGTGTTTGAGTTGCAGTTCGAGCATTTTTTTAGTCTTGGTTTCTCAAAAAGAACTCTTTGAGTGATACTGAAACTAAACCCTCCTCTTTAATGATTTCGGACCTTTTATTATTTTGGTTTCATTTTTGTTTTCATTCCTACGGCATGCTTCACCACCACATCACTATTCGTCTAATCAGCCTCTGCAGCTGTCAGTGACTGGCCTCGCTCGTGCCTGATTGATACCATCCTGTCCTAACTCTTTGTTCCCGTGTGGCTCCATATAAGGAGAACCCTCCACAAGAGTTTACTTAAACAGAACAGCCAGAGACAGAACCCAGTGACAGCCCCGCGGGGGGTTCAGCTCGCCTCAGATAAGATAAGAGGCGAAGGTGAGAAAGTCGGCGAGGTGAGATTTGTTGTCTGGATGGCCGGTTTGGCCTTCTCTAGCTATCACTCTCCCAGTTGCTAAGCTTCTTTGTTTGTGTGTTGCTCTGCCTTTGGCATCAGTGGTGTGTATCAGGTTACATGTGGGAATGAGGTGTAGTGTTAGTTCAGCAGTTCCTTTGTCTCTCGAGTTATGAATCTTCTACTCAATGAATCAGGGACTTTCAAATCTGCTGTGTGTAATGCATACCTCCCATTTTACTCCAAATTCAGTCTTAAATTAAATCAGAAGCTCAAATAATTCAATTATTCCTACAAATTCACTGTGATGGTATTGATGTGGGTGTGTACAGTGGAGCTGCACACGGTCTATTGTTTGATTTTTGATGCACACTAAAGCAATTACTTTCTTGTCTCTTGCCAACGTTAATTATGTGATCATTCCTGCTATAAGGTGTCTTCATGTCACTTCATCAGGAAAGGGAGGCTATTTCACGTCTTGATAGGTTTCTTTTGAGCTTAACAATTCCTAAGCTGTTGTAGGTTATAGAAAGAAATCCAACCCACGCACTTTATAAACCTCAGCCCCAAATCGTAACCAGATCTGCATTCATAGAGTGAGACAGGATGTCTCAGCACCTGTGTTATGTTGTAATGCTATGTCTGTGTTGACTGAAGGTTGCTGTTGTTGCTAATGTGTCTCATTTGTTGAGAGAGCCCCTGCTGTTCACACAAGCCTTTTATAGACACGGCAGCAAGGTTACTCATTGTGTTGCTAACGTGGTGACAGGCTATATGTGCTTTGAAAACAGACTTCTTACCACTCTACATCCAAAGATTCACTTTTACATATCACATTACTAGAAAATTAGGGATAGACCCTCCTTTATTTTCACATTACACATTCTCATCATCTTGTTTCTTCAGTATGAATCTGGAGCTAACACCTAGTTCGCTTAGTTTGGCGTGTTAGCTCCTAATGACAAAGCAAAATTTTAGTTTCACCCCTTTATTTCTGCACAGATAAACAACGCATAAACTGTGAAGAGGTGGGAAAAAGGGATGGGTACCAAATTAGGTGCTTTTATTTTTAGGTACCAACCGAATTTAGTCAAAACTACCGGGTACTGATTCACGTAAAATCAAAAGGTACCATGTTTAGGTGCGTAAATGCATCCTTGTGACTGTGAGGGAGTGGAAGAGTAGGCATGAACGTAGCATTGCAAGGTTATATAATGAAGAATAGATGTGTTAAATTGAAAGGAATTGACATTTTATTATTAAACAAATTTATATTTTTTACCAGATAAAGACACAAGTATCAAAAATTGGTACCATTGAGTACCAATAATGATTGCCAAGTAACGGTAATTGGTACTGTGTCATTTCAAATGTAAAAGGTACCCATCCCTAGTGGTACATGGGTTTGCTTGTAATAAGAATGTGGCTAGCTGTGTTTTAAGTTGAGCTAACATGCTAATAGCTCCAGCTTTACTATTGAGCACATTGTATTAATTCCTCCTTACTGTACTTTTTTTTCCATCTTTCAACCAAATTAGCTGTAAATGTGCAGACTTTTAAGTGAAATCTGTAGGTTCGACTGCTAGCACAAACAGCGTCAACTGCTAGCACCACTAGCTAAACGACAGCCCAGGGATACAGATCCTGTACCTTAACTGCTGTCTTCTGTAATTTGTATATGTTTCAAGAGATAAACAACTTTTAGTAACCCCTGCCTTTCCTAAAACACTGGAGATTAGAAAGTGAGGCAGTTTGTTGTGGTTGAGACTAAGATCAAATAAAGCTAACGGAGTTAGCCCCAACCAAAAACTAGCAGTACAAACTGATAAAACACCACCTTTAAAGTATCCTACCTTGACATCAATTTGTAATATTTCTTTAAAAAAGTGTGTTTACCATGTCAGCAGCACTTGTAGAAAACATGAAGACATGCTAATTGAATAGCTGTAACAAGCTAGCTTTAGATTCTCAGGGACACAACATCCCACCACTACATTATCATCTCAGCTATGCTAAACAGGTCATTTGAAACTTGCGACGCAGGTTTTAAGAAATCTTTCTGAGCCGCACTCTTTGCACGTAAATACTCTGCACTTTTTGTGCCTTTACTTGTTGTTCCCAGGCAACATTTCAAATTTTCTCAGCCCTGAGTTGAGATTGAGGTAAGAGGTACAATTTGCTTTCCAAAATATAGGTTTAAGATTGCGATTTCAAAATAATTGAACTTTGAGATGTTGCTTCTGAAAGAAAAGCTTCCATCTGAAAATTTCCCTTCGACAACCCTAAATTTTCACTGCAGTACACCTGTCATTTTGATGTCTATCAGCTTGCATAATAACCATCACTTCTTTGCCTGAAAATACATTTGTAGTCTCCCCGGTGTTACTCCCGCTGTGGTTTTCCACCTTCTCTGACTCTGTGCGGACCTCGACAATTAAATTCTCTTTTGGTCTCTCTTTGCGAACGTATACATTGTAATTCCTCAGCAATGCCGGCTCCAGTTGCAAGTTGAAAAGTTCAAATGTAAAACAGAGGCCAGAGCTGTGAGGGAGGATTGCCATAAAACACAGCAGGCTGTAGATTACACAGGAGAACACAATGCGCTCACTGTAGAAAGGTGTGTGTGATAGGGTGTGTGTGGGTGTGTTTGCTGAGCTGAAACACATCCCTATCTGGGTTTGAAAAGTCTTTTAGTGTCGCCCATGAAACTGTTTCACCCATGTTCAGAGTCCTTTTTCCCATAACCTCATCTGTTACTGTCATGTATGCAAAGTGGCTATTAATAACCAGTGGAGGTTAATGAAAAATACATGATCTCTCTTGTCTTCCTCAGGTCCGAACACTATTTGTCAGCGGGCTTCCACTGGATATTAAGCCACGGGAGCTCTATCTCCTCTTCAGACCATTTAAGGTATGTTTGTATGTTTTAAATGGATGGGCTGCAGCTATTCTTAGCAGCTTTTTTTCTTCCCAGCAGTCAATGGGACCTCCATTAATGGTGATGAAATAAACGGCAATGGAAACTCTCCTGCGAGGTTCAAGTGTCTGTGTTCATAAAGCCGAGTTTCAATCACATCTTGATCCATGGGAAGCTTGTGTGTGCATGTGCGTGCGTGTGTGTGTGTCATGGAAAAATGGCTTGCTGCCTGCAATACAAAAACAAAGCTATTTGCTTCACTTCAGGAACTTCACCTCGTCAGTGGCACACAGAGTCCCAGAGTTTAGTTCAGGTGAATGCGTGTAGGTAAATGCTGCAAGCCTTTTGGACTTCCGTCCTTGAATAATGCACTTTAATGGGGTGGCAGCAGCACGGTTAAAGTGAATAATGGGACATTTGCTATGCATCCATCTCTACAATGGATAAAGCTCATGGCATGTACTCTAAGTGGATGGTTTACAACATGAGCACTAAGGTAGTAAATCTCTATTAATCAGGTAAGACAGGAAACCAGTCCATACGGTTTTCTTAAGAGCTGTTGTACACGAGAAATCACCTTAGTTGAATCTTTCAGCTCTCACGGGAATGGGTCTGTCTTTGCTTCCGTTTGTATTGTTGCTTACTGTTTATTCAGATAGATCGTCAAAATTTCAGAATTGTGTCAAACAATAATAATTTTTTTTTAGTTTTTCCAATTTAATAGCTTAACAAAATCTTCAAAAGATGGCTCTAAAGCTAGTTTGACATCAAAAACATAACAAAAATATTTTGAAATATATGTAAACTTAGTTTAAAAGATACACTGTTTTCTATGCTTAATGCATAGAAATCTCAAAAGTCGGAATTGGTGTTTTTATTGCTCCTGATGTAACATTAAGGGTTAAAGCTCCTAAAATTTTCAAAACTTAATGGTAGGTTAAGTCTTGACCCACTTATTTTGATTTAGATGAATTAAAATAGGATAAAGCAAGTAATAATCTCCTTGTACCTAACTCCTGCTTAGCCCTGCTGGCTAAAGGCTTCTATAACATTTTACTGTGTCCCCCCTTTTATTATTTTTTTATAATAATCATAGGGCTTAAAGTGTCTAAATGATAAAAAATAATAGTTTATTGCATGGTCCAAATCTTTAATCTTAAATTAAGAGATTTGTATAAACCAAATACCAACCAGTTCCATTGAATTGTTGCTGCCTCCTGCTGGCCACAGGCTTACACTACATTTTGCGGTGCTTGGAAAAATTTAGAACAACACCAAAAGCATTCCTGTCCCTAAAACGATCAAAACTTAACTTTTCTTCATCTTAGCTTTTGTGTATTATAATCATTGAATTAGGATTGATGCTGTGTTCCATTTGTGCTCGGAACTGGGAAGTCAGGAATGGGAATGACATCATCTTTGAGTCGGAAAGTCGGAAAAACACTTGCTATAACAGTAATATCATTGTATATAAACATGAAATAACACCATGTATACAGCTGGTTTATTGGGACAACACTTGAACTTGGAATTTCCTACTGGGAACTCGGGGGTAGTGCGGGTGTTCAAGTCGGAAATTCCGACCTCAGGGAAATTCAGTCTTCCGAGTACAAATGGAACGCACC
Source organism: Halichoeres trimaculatus (assembly GCF_033239565.1). NCBI lineage: Eukaryota > Metazoa > Chordata > Actinopteri > Labriformes > Labridae > Halichoeres > Halichoeres trimaculatus. The sequence continues at coordinate 15,932,720 of NW_027437200.1, read as the reverse complement.
ATAAACAATTCAGTATCTCCTATGACGTAATTGTGGCTGCCCCCTGCTGGCCATATGCTTACACTACAGTTGTTTGGGCACAATAGTTTTTTACTGAGTTTTAGAGCCCCAAAAACCCAACACTAGCCTATGTTATCTCCAAAAGCCAGATTGCAGCCGTCCCCTGCTGGCTGTGTGCTTACTTGATGATCAATGACATCTTTAAAGAAACTCTTATATTGTTGGATCTAAGATTTATAGAATTTAGACTCAAAACATTATTGTAAACATTTCTGCAAAAGGATTTACTAAAGATCTAATCATCTGTGACCCTGAAAGTCAAAAAATAAGTTGATAATTCTCCAGTACAGACCTGAAAACCCACTGCAGTAAACCCCTTTTCCATCGCTGGAACCTCAGAGATGTTTTTGTTTAAGCCTCTGTTTTCATTGCAAAAACATTATTTTTCCATTCTGACTTTATTTCCTCCTATTTTTCCTCAGGGCTATGAAGGCTCCTTGATAAAACTCACATCCAAACAGGTAAGCTGCACAACCCACTGAGCGCCATCTTCCTAAACAAAGAAACTAATGAGTGATGGCATCAGTCAATCTTTCATGTTACTGTCACTGTTTGCATTTCTCACCTCTTTGCTCATCAACACCTTTAATTTCTTTGTCTCTCCTTTGCCCTCATTCCTCCCGTCTTGTGGTTAGCACTTTGTTGACTATGAGGGATTAACACAATTTGTCAGGAAGTACCTGGAGTAGGGGAGAAAAAAAACTTTATTAGGTGGTGGGTGGAGGAGGGGAGGGACAAAAGATTTGCACCAACTTGCCTTTGGCAGTGAGATCGTACGCTTGTAGTCGCAGACAGTCGACTCCGGTGGGATGTGCGGGTACGAGGAGGGAGACGGGAAAAGAATTTTTGAGGTGTCAAAGCGAAGCGTTTTGACAAGAGCAGAACTGACGCTTGAGTTTAGCCTCGAGGGGCGCGGGACTGAAAATGAGCTCAGCTGGCAGGTGTCCACATCCAGACTTAAGCAATTTAGCTTCATGTCAGTGTACTTATTACCACATTACACTGTTTCCCATAAAGACATGACAAGCTCATTAGACAGGTTTAGTGCGATTTAAACTGAGAATAATACCTCTAAAACTAAGAACAAAGGAAGGATTTTTCCTTCCGCTGCTAAAATCCTAATACTTAGTATGGGACTTTCCCTTTTTGTGTTTCACGGCGTTGCATGCTGTCAAAAACTTTTAATGGGTAATTAGCAACCATATACTTTTTTTAAAATCTGAAGCTTATTGTATTTTGTCTGGGCGTGCAACTATTGAGTGTTCTACTCAGTAATCTGTCATCCTGTTTTTATTGAGGAGCTGATTCATTGTTGGATCTTTTAGTGAGCTGGAAGTCGTATAAAAAGCCCATAACAAGTCCCTCTGTCCCAAAATGACATCATTTGATAACATCATGTAAAAGTTTTTAGGAATTCTCAACATTTATTATGTTGAACTTTCAACAAAACCGACTGACATTTTAATACAAAACAAAGAACACTTCTGACTCTTAGTCATTCAGAATATGTCTTTTCATTTTACTGTGAATTAGAGTACTCCTGTTTTTTTACATGTTTAAGTGTTGACTCACCCATTGACTGTCAAACTTTAGGGTCTCTCTTCACTGTGTCTGTGTTTAAAGATCAAATTAAACAAAACAGCTATAGATACGTCTGCAAATTAGCTCTGACTCCAGCTACTGTTAGCTAGCAAAATGCTTCGTCCTCTACTTAAAGACAGTTTGACCATTACGTGCTGTCAATTTACTGATTTCATGTTTCTTCATTAAGTGTTCTGGTTTTAAATGTACCTGGCAAATTTTGCATTTCAAAAATGCATGTGAATTAATGGGACAGTTGACATTTCTAGGTATTAATGCTAGCTGCAGCTACGACTACTTTTTTTTAAACTTATCTTCCAACTCATGGAATTCTTGCAGCACTTTTTGCAAATTGAAATCATGTCATCTGTTATGAAATGGTGCAAAACACATCTGCACTGGTAGCGCCATTTTTACTCCCTTTTCATTAGCAATGCACAATATATCGTTATCAATATCCGTATCAACTGATGTTGGTAGTTTTTTTTTTCAACATATCAATATCAGCCGATGTGTATTGATGGGCCGATATTAACTCATTAGCTGCCGGCCATTTTCAGAGCATCTTGAATGATCTTTCAAGACCCAAATAATATTGTTTTCTATGACTATGTAAACACCAAAACTACCTTACAAAAGTCAACTGTCTTCGTTTATGTCTCTCTTCCTGTGTTTAATAAAAAAAACCAGACAATTGTACTTTTTTGATTGCTTTCATCTTAGCGCTACATCCTTTGATCCTCTCCATGGTTGTCTTTTCTCATGATCAAGCCACTCTTTCTGAACTACCTCGTCACATTCAGATTTTTTTTTTTTTTACCAATACTGATATCGGTAAACATAGGTTATGGGGCATAACAGCAATATTAACCGGATATCGGTATTGGCAAAAATTTTCATATCAGTGTATCCTTACTTTTCATCTACTGTCAGAATTGTCACACTTTTTAATAAGTTAGAATGCTTTTTATTGGTTTCCTACATCAGAAAAAATATTAATTTCAAATCAGTAATAAGACTTCTAGATCACAGACCCATATAAGATCCAACCATTTTTGGGCGTGCATCATAAAAAATCTTGAATTTACAGTAATCACAAACACAAAAATGCACTACATTAGTTGAGCTGTTAATACACTTGGGGCTCAGTGAGTTTAGAATGTAGAAAAAGTATTTCATATTTTGTTTTGGTTTTGCTATAACTCTTGAATTTAACGCACAGATGTGCTTTAGAAAGAGTCAGGGATGCAAAATGGCTCTCAAAACATCACCATGCAACACACAAGTGTCGAAAAAGCGTTCTTGAAAAAGCTTCTCTCATTTATAAACATTGAAAAAAAAAGTATGGCAGTTTGTGTACTGCTGATGATAGGTGTGTTTATCTGTTCGGCATCGGCAGAGAAGATTCTGCAACTTTTTCGACACACAAACTCAGCTCTATGTTACTCACAAATGTGACACTATGAGGTCCCTAGGAGTGTACTCAGTTTGTTTTCCTAAAATTTTATCTTCTGTCATTTTTTCACAACATAATTTTGGGACAGAATGTGGGTTTTTTTGGCAGTTATTCAAATTTTGCAAAAACTCCAAAAGCTGTACCCTGATGGCTTTGAAGAGAATGAACAGCTTTCTTACTGTGTACCATTTATGGCCATTTACAACCAAGAAATAATCTCCCAAACACAAATCAGATTACTTTTGTTTTAAGTTTGTAATACCTCAACAAGCATTTCACTTTTTTTTCAGGTATAATTGTGGCTACAGCTGCGTTAGCATTTCTTAACGTACAAAATGTTCTCTGTGCAGTTCTTCCTCTCTGTGTAATGAATAAATGACACCCTCAGCAGCTCTCCGTGCACTTTGCCCTCTCGTTGCACTTCCTCACCTTGCCTCATATTTTTATAATTGTCACCTTTCCAGGGCCAAAAGTCGGCTCGCGCTTACATTCTCGTCTCGCATGGTGCGTTAACATTCCTCCAGCCTGTCTTTGTTTTGTCCACCACTAATGACAAATATGATGCAGATCAATCGATCGCGCTGTGCCTTGCAGGCCGAGCGCACGCTGCCATCTCCATATATAGCAAGACTCAGATCTCAGGCCTTTTTCTATTTATACTCCTGCTCCATGTCCTCCTCCTCCTCCTGACGTCTTCACTTACTCCTTTTCTTTTCTTTTTTTGAATGTTTCTTCCTTTAACTCCCTCCTCCTCCTCCTCTTCTTACCCGTCTTGTTGAAAATTCCCATAACCCTACACTGCTTTTTTCAGATCACACGCAGCAGTGGGACCTCACGGGAGCAGCATGTTTGGAGATTTTCTCCTCTCCTCCTAACATCCACACATATACGCCTCTTTTGTTTTTCCAAAAAATGTGAATTCTTTCTTCCTCGATGCAACAAATCTGACAACCAAACCCCTCATCCTTGATGTTTTCTTTCTGTTCACCTCTACTTTCATGCACACAGGCTTGAGAATGATATCATAAATGTGAAAATATTGCAGGCCTCACTTTCCTCTATTCCTTCTCTTACCTTTAACCTCTACATTCTCTTTCTCTGCTCCCTCCTCCAAACAATTTGTCTTCTTCTCTCCCCCTCTTTGCCTTGCTCACATGCACTTTCTCTCCCTCATATTGCCCGTATTTGGGCATCAGGGAGCTGAATGATGAACTCTCCCTGTAAGTGTCCAGCCTCCATCTCTCCCTCTCTTCTTCTCTCTGTCGCCTCTGTTTTATAAACAGGGTAAAAAAGTGGGAGACAGCAGAAAAAAGAGGGGGGTTGGAAATGATGTTGGGGGGATGTAAGAGTAAAAAAAAAAAGAACAACATGTCTATGTCACCCAGACAGAAACGCCGACTCAGTTTTCTGCCTTAAACCATGTTTCTTTTCCTTTTGTTCTGTCTCCTTGTCTCCCCAGCCGGTGGGGTTTGTCAGCTTTGACAGTCGATCAGAGGCGGAGGCTGCTAAGAATGCCTTGAACGTAAGTGTCATGCCCTTCTCGTGCTCCAGCTCTGCGCTTCTGTATATCTTGTGATGACTCCAACCGCATCTCTGCATTGGTTATCCAGTCAAACATTTCCAACGTTTTCTTTCACATGCAACTCACAGGAAACGGTTGCAACGCCAACATACGACGCTCTGCTGCACACACTGTACGTCTGAATGTGTTTAAGTAAATAAGCCGTCTTCTTAAAGCTTCGGCTGCAAGGTCAGGAGGAAAATTAGCTCCTTCTTCACATATAAATAGAAGATATTGATCCAGGGTTTAATTTTAATCTCACTTATTTCAGAAGCTAGCTTGGTAGAAAGCCTTGATGAGGGAGAATCAAATATGAAACAGAGCCCGTCCTCTCAGGGTTTTATTCAGCTCTCTTAAAACAAAGCAAAGGCAGCGCCGCTCTCACACAGCTTCAGTTTCCCATTGTTGTTCTAACCTGTCTACACATACACAAAGACTTCAGAGTTTTGTGTTGATCTCTTCGTCTCAGATGAAGATCAGCGTCATCATCCTCCTGTAAAGAGGGAGCATGACAACTATAGCAGAGTCTGTCAACTTTCAGATGCTGAGGTTTTGTTGCGCATCAAAGGCACAAAGAGTTGAAGAAAGCGTCAAAATTATCATCTTATTATGAGCCAACAATAGTCTGACTGTTTCCGTAGAATAACACAGTGGGGCTGAGAATTGAGCAGCGCTCTTGTTTTTTCAGGGAAAGCTACGTCCCGGGGGTCATATGGAGATTTTGCAAACATCTATCTGCATATTGAAATATGGGAACGACTGAGAAAACTCAAGGAAGGAGGGGATTTGTCTCCCGTCATGGCACTTCTGTGATATTTTCCCCCAAACTGCGAGCTTCTAAAGCTTGCAAAACACCATTACAGTAATTATCACCACAACAATACATGCAAAGGTGCAAAGAAAGTGCTAAGGAGCTACAAAAAAAAAAGGAAGAGGAAGATTTCGAAGGAGGGGATTCAACACGGTTCAAACTGAGATGTGCTCAGGCCTCATTATATCCATGTACCTTATTATACCTCTGCAGCCTCCACTGGCAGAAGCTGTGCGTGCACTGAGCCAAGGCAATCCTAGTTAATTCCCTCCTCTTCATGAGAAGAGCCATCCCTCGCTTGTTTCAGCTCACCTCAGCCCGAGCCTGCAGGGACGATCAGCGCAGCTTCTCAGTCCTTTTTTTTTTGTACTGCGGAGAACTTCACTCTTCACTGCGTGTTTTCTTTTTTTTTTTTTTTTTAACCATTGATCTGACCCTCCATGTTTCCCTGCGTCTTTTTTTTTCCTAACAGACAATCGAATGAGGTTAATTAGAGGGTGCTTATAGTTGCTGGTGGAATTCTTCCGGCCTTGTTGCTGCCATTAGAGGCAAACAAATAGCTGCTTTGTTTGTGGATGAAGGAGACCTTTGTTTATGTCACATTTTGTGTTTCTCCTCGGGCGAATGTAATTGAGAAAGAAAAATGATTTGGTGGAGGGAACATGGAGAGGTTTCTGACGTAAACTGAACGGCGAGTGAGGAAAACTGGTATGTCGGAGGGCTTTAAGAGTTGGCATCTCAGGAATTTGGCTTTCTTCAAGCTGTGAGACCTGCAGCATGCCAGAGCTAACAGCAGATTTGATGTTATATTAAGTTACAGGGTCCACTGGGAAGACAAAAAGCATCATGGGGTGGCCTCTGAACTTGTCCACCATTAGTTGCCATCAACTGAAATGATGTTCTTTCCACAGTGAGGTTTTATATATATATATAAAAAAAAGTTGTCTTGCCACCAAGTTTCAGCTGTAAATCCACTCATACCATGCTGAAGTTAACACTCCTCTAAGTGGTGTTTTCAGATACACCCAAGCTTCAATTTGACGTAAAAACAAGGCTGAAGAAGGAAAAGGAGAAGCACGATCACTAACATCTCTGTATTCTGAAGTGGTTCTTAACCACATAAAAGAAAGACTATCAGATCCTCTTATTTATTTATAACATCGCCATTTCATCATTGAATGAAATCATTCATGGTTTTTCAAGCTGTTCAGAGCAATGTTGCTAAAGCAAAGGTTACTGTTCTCATTTGTGAGGTCATCCAAGTCATCATGTGATGGTCCCAAAACTAAAAAATCAAAGAAACATTCTGAGGTACCGACCTTCTGCAACCTTCCAGGGAAATAAAGAACATCTATGGACAACTTGTCTGAACTAAACTTAGCAAAAAAAGTAGGGCAGTTTATGTTTGGTAGATTGTCTCCAGGCAAATAAATCTTATACTTTGAAAAGTCTATTTCTTCATAAATGGACCCACATTTGAAAGGAACACAAGTTAGTGGGACGGGTTGTACCCATGAAAATTTGCCAGATCTTCACTACTAATGCCAAACAGTTTGTCCTGCTGTTTGGCTTTTAACCCTTGAGAGTCAGTAGCAAATATCAGCATGTCAAGTTTGACCGGTCTGGATATGGCCCTCCAAAATGAAGGCCATAGACAGGCCTCAACGTTGGGGTCCCAACAGGACAACTCCCAAAGAAAGCATTGTAGCAACAGAGAAAATAACTACCAAACTCATACTCAACTCATCCATATTTGTTAAAAATAAAGCACAACGAATCATCAAAACAGAATTTATGCAACCATGAACCTTGACTTGAAGTGTACATAATCATGATTTCCTAAATTCAGAAAACAATTGCTTTCCCCCAACAACTGCTGATGCCTTTCCTTGATGAGATTTGGGCAGGTAGAAGGTACTGTTTGTTTTCTTCATTAAAAAGAAAAACACTTCAATTCCGGTCTGCATGGATAAAACAAAATCAGCTACAAATCCCTGGAGGCGATCGTTAAAAAAAGGCCAGTCAATCTTTAAAATCTGCTCAGCTTCCGATGAGTGACAGCCAGAGACGACGCTGTTTTTAGACACCTTTATAGCTTGGAACAACAAAGATTGTGAGTTTGCTTGTAGCAGCTTCAACAAGGTTCATGGGTGTTAAACAACCAATTGCCTTCCAAAACAAAAAGAACAGATATTTATAGAAAGTGGCTGGGATTATTGATACCCACATTTTAGACCCAAAAAACTCTCAAATTAGCTAAGACGTTTTTTGGTCTAAACCAGCATCAATGAACACTAATGAGAATCACACTTCTTCCCTACATTGTATTTGGATTGTGAATACATGTTTAAGAATAGTAAAGTACAGACTTTGGTTGTTGACTGATGACACATTTGTTTTCTGCCAAAGAAGCCCTAGATATATAATATAACTGATAGCTGCACTGCGATGGTTTTCCATAGGGAAGTCCATCTTCTATCTGTTCTTCAAACTTCCCTGTTTAATTTCACTAACCCACCTTCACTCTTTGGTCTCAGGGGGTTCGGTTTGATCCAGAGATCCCCCAGACTCTTCGGCTGGAGTTCGCCAAGGCCAACACCAAGATGGCCAAGAACAAACTGGTTGGCACCCCCAACCCCCCGCCCTCCCAGCAGAGCCCTGGGCCACAGTTCATCGGCAGAGACCCGTGTAAGTACTCCGACCATGTATGTGTCCGTCCCTGATCTTGTCTGAAGGTTTGTCTGTGTTGCTGCTTTCTTTGGCCTTTAGTTTCTCCTTTATTAGGTTATGTGTACAGCTGTTCTCCTTTAGGATTTGTTGTTTTTTGGTCTAGGACTGTTTCAACAATGGAGATTGAATTGGTTGCCAGCGGTTATCATGTCCCTTCCTGTGGAAACAGGTTGATACTATTTTCTCTTTATTAATCCAGACCAAAATTAGATCCTCTTGAACTATTCAAGGTTGCTTTAAATTCAGATTGTACGCACTTCAGTCTTAATTTTAATAGAGTTCTCCTGTATGACTGCGTCCTCCTTCTAGATTAATGATTCATAAACAGTGCATGCTCACTGTTGGCTGTATCTCTAATTATTTGAACTTACAGTCCTTCATCTCGAGTACCAGACGTGTACAGAATCTGCTACAGCAGCTCTGTGCTTTTTCCATTTAATCAAATGTTTTTCTAAAGAGTTAAGGATTCAGCAAGAATTACCCATTGATAGTTGAACACAGGCCAGCTGTGGTCATACATTCCTCCCAAATGATCAAACTGCTCTTATCTTGGAGAATGGGTGTGTGCTCCGTGCCCCGGTGGAAAATGGAGGGAAACGATTAATGAAACCATGACGTAATTACCAGGAGAGAAATTGCTGTCATTTCCTGATAAGAGATGTTTAAATCAGGCATTTATCTGATTATACTATGATAAACACTCAGAGGGGGAGACAGGAAAAATGTTGCTTGAATTTTTACAGCTATCTGATGGTTCTCCGTTGAGCTGCTGTTCTATTTTCTGGAACTACATTTTTTAAGTCTTCATTTACTCTGTACCACTCTGCACTGTCACCTTTCTCTTCACTCATGCACTTTGATCTCTTCCCACAGTCACTTTATACTCGACTCAGTAAGTAAATCATCATTTCGAGATGGCTTCCTCTCATTTCGACCTGATTCAAGTCAGCTTTACTGATGTAGAGCAGTATGTCTAGCTGTTTGCTAAGCTATACTACCACTGTGAGTGTTACGTCAATTCTGGCAGTGTTAGTGGTGTGAAGTAACAGTTGAGGTTAAACTTCTTAGAATTCGTCATCTTTCAACATATTATCAGGTCCAAAACTTGTCCATTTAGTCCTATAACGATAGTCACAGCTATAGCTCACTAGCTAACAAGCTAACCTCAGTTTTATGAGTTACCTATGATAGCAAAGGTATGTTTCTAGTTTATTTTAAATGGTTTTATTTTATTTTGAATTAAAAAACGGGGGTTACAACTTTTAGCATACTATTAGCGTAGCAAGAGAAGCAAGGTGTTAGCCCCAGACAAGCTATTGTGCTAAAAACAGCTAGCTAAGGCACCTGTCAGCACCAATTTTGGGTGATACTACTCATGAGCTATCAAATTAATTCCAAATTAAAACGTCACTGTTTTTGTAAGGCCTCATACAACCAGAACGTATTCTTTTTTGATCATGACTTGAACATTTTTATGCTAACACAGTCATGTTGACAGCCTATCATGCTCGCTTGCTTATTTCTAACTTAATTCCATGAAACTGACACCAGACTAGATTTTTAATTTGATAATTGACCAAAACAATTAGGATGCCAATTTTGCCAAAATAGGTGAAGTTAGCTTGCGTTGTTGGAGTTTATGCTAGTTGACAGTAATCAGAAAGAAGCATTACCAAGCTGCTAAAATGTGTAAATGGAAGCGCTATCGAACATGCATGCTAACAATGCTTGCATAGGTTGTAGCAGATCCACTCAGTGTGAAGCTATATAGAATATAATTGCTAAGCTGTGATTGGACAGTTGTTGGTTGGGGGAGGAGTTTAGCAAACAGTTTATTTTGGTTGAAATAAAATTAAATGAGAGGAAGCTACTTCAGATCACAAATGACCGCCTGAAGCACACCTCCACCATCACCACCACCACCACCACCATCATCACCTCCACCCTGTCTCTTCAGCCACCTGCCCATCCACTGGCCACCTTCCTCACTCCACTCCTCCTCTTCTTCTTTCCACAGATGAGCTCACAGTGCCTGCTCTATATCCCAGCAGCCCAGACGTGTGGGCATCATACCCACTGTACCCGGCGGAGCTGTCGCCGGCCCTCCCACCCGCTTTCACCTACCCCTCCTCGCTCCACGCTCAGGTAACCTGCAAACCCATCCCCCCTCCCTTTCCACCACTGCACCATCACCACCACCTCAACCTCAACCTCGACCACTGCCCTCTTTCTGTTTCTTCAGCCCCTCAAGCAGCTGCTGCTGTCAGGCCTGAAATCACTCTCTGCTTCATCCCACAGACTCACCTCAGAGCACACAAAAATCTACTGACTAGCACTAATCGCTAATTTGCCTCTGATTTAAAGTCACAGGGTAATTTGGATATCTTGTGTAAGATTTTTCAATGTTTACTGGATTTTGGATTAAACTGTGGTTTAATCTTTAGCTGATGGAATAAAGGAGCAGCTCTCACAAAGTACACAACGTGTATCAAGCTTCTTCTGCTTTATAAGTTCATCAATCAGGTTCATACAACCAATGTGTTTATTGACAGTGAAAGTTGCAACCTCTGAAATATTTATGAGGTACATGATGGTATTAGCTTCCAGGAATCGAATCAAACCAAACAAATCTTAATTGCTAAAGAGCTGATAAAGACCGCACCTGACCACTTGCCTTACTAGTTTGAAAAATCATGTGTGGTTGACTGACACATTGCATATTTTGTGGTTGAAAATTCACGACCAAGAGGTTGAAAAAAGGAGGAATATGTCAAAGCCACACAATGGAAACTGCAGTATTTCATTTTTTTACCCCTGTGAGTGGCATTCTCCATTCAAATGACAGATTCAATGGTTAAAAAGTTTTTGCATCATCATTTGCACATCATTAACTAAACCCCTCTACTTCAACCTACCTACCATCCAGAAAATCGAGGTCTTCTAATCTGCACAGCTTCACTGTGAGTTCACATGAGAGTTCATTATTGATCTCTTGAAATTCTTCTCATGGAGTCAGTTTGCTGCAGCTAACCTTGATGAGTTCTCAGTGTTAGGCGTTCAGTTGTCTGATTTTCTGTTTTTGATTTTTTTAATTCTTTGTTCAGTGCTTTGCAGTATTTTTAAGCTCAAATTGTTACACTTTCTTTGAGTGTCTTTTATCTCTGCTATAAAGAGCATATTTCCATACATAATGCAGATGCTACGGCTGTGAAAGTATAAAGGCCCCTAGCAAAGACACCAAAGCTGAAGCTGGGATGATGTCAGAATATGAAATGAAGTGAAATCTGCCTCGCTGGCATTTTTCCATATTTGGTGGAAATGTGAGCGCACACTGACACACACACAAAGAGAAGCTGGCTTTTGGGATGTCAGTAGGGGCTTGTGGGTAGTGTTAGCATCCTGCAGCCTCTTCGGGCCAAGGGTCAAAACTGATTGTACAAGCATAGTAATATGGTGCATGTTCCTGCGCACTTAAGAGTGAGTTTTGGTCAACGTGAGCTCAGCTTTCTGGCTTCTTGTCAATCATCAGACTTAATCATTTCCAGTTAAAGTACAGTCATGTTACTGGGTTTCTAGTAAATGTTATCATCAGACTCTTTGCTGTGGCATAGATTTGAAAGAATAAGAGTCCTTCTGTGGCACACATGTGAATTAAATATAAAAACATCTCTGTTCTACTGGTCTTAGGTGCACCAGGCTTGATTATGTACACTTTACTGTGCAATTATCGAAACTTGACTCAGAAAAAGACAGCATTTCTTATCAGGTTGTTATTCTCTTATGTTTGATAAAAACTGGTGTCAATCAACCACTTGTAGAAAAAAAACATTGCCTGTGTCAGAGAAGAGAAATTGAGAAATTGAGAAATTGACGGTAAGATTCTTACCACACTTTGCCCCTTAAAGAGTAGATATCTCAAACATGGATATTAAGTAACAATGATAAAAGTGTATAGATTGTAAAACTGCAACTTCTTCATATGTTGTAGAAATCCACAAATCTGACTGTAAACCGCTCAAAACACTCATTTTAAAGACAAATGGTTCAAGATTTTGACAAGGTTTTCACAAGATCTTAAAATAATGACAAGACTTACTAAAACATCATAAGAATCTCTGTACTGAGACATAACATGTTGGGGGGGTGGGCCTCAAACACAAAGATCTGCCCTTGACAGGCCTCCAGAGGGCTGGCCAATCAGAGGGAAGGGGGTTTACAGAGCTGGGAGCCTTAAAGAGACAGTATCTCAAAGGAGATGTTTCAGGCAGAGGCTGAAATAAGAGTTTTCTAAAACACCAGTGTCAGGAAAAATAAAGTGTAGTATAATGTGTAAAAACAAAACAAAACATACCAAAAAACAAACTCTTTTTAAGTACAGCCATTGCCAACCTCAGTTAGCTTAGCTTAGCTTGGCAGCCTGGCAACAGAGTTAATGCTAGCCTACCATCAACCTGCACAGACCACCAGGCTTAAAATATGTCAGTTTAATCTTGTATTCTACATTCGTTGCCGAATGTTTAGTGACTTCCTGTTTCACTACGGTGTATAGGGATGGATACCTTTCACATTTGAAATGATACAGTACTGATGCCTGGTACCTGGCAATTGGTACCAGTACTCAACTGTACCAATTTTTGGTACTTTCTTGTGTTTATGTGCTAAAAAATATCATTTTTTTTAATAATAGATTATACACATTTTTCAATTTAACATATTTATTCTTCAATATATAACCTTGCAATGTTGTTTTCATGTCCTGCATTGAAAATCACCTACTCTCCCAGTCCTTCATAGTCACATTTAGTCGAATTCAGGTACCTAAACATGGTACCTTTTGATTTGATGTGAATCGGTACCCGGTACTTTTGACAGAATTTGGTCGGTACCTATAAAAGTACCTAATTCAGTACCCATCCCTTACTATGTTTGTGATTAAGAACAAGACAGTTTCTAGTGTTGGATGCCAAGGAATTGTATTTTTTTTTTTTGCTGCTTTATGAAACCAGGTATTAATTTAATCAAATCTGTAATATCCTTCCTTCTCCTGATGAGAGATTAACTTGATGTTTGCTCCTGGATATAGTCATTCCTGGGTTAAAAAAAGACTCAAACATTGTAGATTGCACCAATATATGCAGGTTTCATATGTTTATTTACATTCATGTCTGTATAAGCATGCTAATGTTCATCTATTCATATGTGTTTAGATTCGCTGGCTCCCACCTGCAGATGGAACTCCTCAGGGATGGAAGTCCAGGCAGTTCTGCTGAAGTATGTGTGAGTAACAGCACACGCCTCACACCCACAGCCTCCTGCCCTTCACTGTCAGAGAAGTGTACATTGTGCAGTGCTATGGAAATACCAAAGTAAATGTTTTGACAGTTTATATAAACATGCACAGCAATAGTCTTACACATACTGTACGTCAGGAAAATCACAAGTTGTCATGCCAGATGGCCTGTGCGTCAAGTAAGCTCTCTGCCCTCAAACCTTCACATGAAAACCGAGCTTCTGCCAACTAACCAACTAATTAGCAACGCTCCTGCTAGTTGACTTCAAATGTAGCAGTATAACAGCAAACAAAAATAATTACCCTACTAGAAGCAAATGTCAGAGTGTAAAGCCTAGTGGGTCAATGGATCCGCGGCCGCTCCTCAGACATCATCACAAGAGATGAAAGATGCAGTTTTAAGGGGGAACTCCATTACTTTCCCCTCTCAGGTCACAGCGTACAGAGGGTTGACTTCTCCTATTGATGTGATGCTTGATCTCAGGCATCAAAGCAGTGAGTCAAACGGAATATACAACGAGCTCCGACACCAACATTTTAATAAAACGGACAGGGTTGATCTCAGCAAATACGTGTAAAATGCTAATACAAGCTGCTTTGGTAGGTAATGTGATTAAAGCAAGGGGTGAAAGTCACTCTGCATTCATTTCAGCATGTAGGCTGTAGAGCTTTGTGGTATACCCAATACTCTAAGATCTAAATCCAGTTCCTCAACATTGTTTTTCTTTCCCCTGCATGGCCTTTCAGACAGAAAAAAAGATCAAATCACAATTTGACACAGACATCAATGAGGACATTGATTAGTTGTTTCATGTCCAACCTCCCTTTAGCTCTATTTCACTATTAGCTATCATTTGAAAGCAATTTCCCTTAAGCTTACAAGCTAGTAACAACAAGCAGCACAAGCCTTTATAACTGGTGGACATTCACTCTCACTCCTCAAGCTCTGTTAAAAGTGTTAGCTAGCTATTTATGGTAAAAATTGCAGTGGTTAGATACTGGTGAATGAAGAAGCAGCATTAGCGTTAACAATAGAGTTCAGAACTTACTCATCCTTTAGCTCAGAGTTAGTATTAGCCAGCTCCTTACAGAAATATGTTGGTTACTAAGCTAGTTGAAAAAGTAAGGTTAGCATTCATGCCAAGTCCATTCCCGTCCATCATTTATCTCTTTAGTTTAGCTGTTAAAAATGCTTGACTGCTAGCTTGCTCATTGCTACCTTGACAACTTGTTAGCAGCCAATGTCTCTGTGTTGTGTGTTTTCTGAGAGTGTTGTGGGACGTGCTCATCCAAAAATTAAACAGAGAGCCATGTGTTACTTTGTTGTGGTTACGGCCAACAGTAACCGATATTAAGCGGTCAAATGTACCGATAACTCCAAAACATGGACGCAGTCCCAGGGTCTTTTCTTGAGATACTACATTATTAATTAAAGGCTTGTTCATATAAACTGTGTTGGTACACGTCGTCAGACCTGGCGATCCCATATGCAGATCACAGCATAAAACAGGGTAAAAATGGATGTTAATGCACAGTTCAGGGATCTCCCAGTTTAAGTCTTATGTTGGCAGGTATGTTGTCAGCCCTATTTTATGGTAAGCTAGCTAATTCCTTTAAAATGTCTGGGAGGCTAGTTGTCGGTCATTAACCAAATATAAGAGCAACATTAGCATATGAATTTATCTTCTTTTTATTCTCAGCTAACTGTTATTGGAGAAATCTAGTTAAACACAGTTAGCTTGCTAGTTTTAAGCCAAATTATCTCTTAGGTTCAAAGTGTTAGCTTTTTCCTTTTTTGGTCCAAACTAACTCTTATAAGATGCATCTAGATGGCCAATAAGTTGGCTCCTAACCCATGTAGGAGCAGTATTAGGGGTCGGTTCGTCTAATTGTTGGGCTGCTTATGGCTAACCTAGCAAAGAACCAAGTAACCTTTTACGTTAAGATTTAGTGTTTCCACTTTCATCAGCCATGTTGTAGTTTTTTAATAAGTTATCCTTTGTTTTAGTTTCAGTTAACGGTTAAACAAGACATTTGCATGGTTAGCTTACTGGTGGCTAACCTAGCAATGGGTAAAATAACATCTTAGGTTGTATATAAACTCTTTTATTTTGCCTTACGCTTGAAAGATGCATGCATGCAAAAGCTTTTCAGCTAGATGCTAACCCTGGAGAGGAGCAGTAATAAGATTCATTTTACTGTCCAAAATTATGCTAACTTTAGAAGTAAGCTTATTAATGGCACCTTTTTAATTTTAGCTAACTCCTAAAAGGAATATCTGGGAGGTTAGTTAGCTAGTGGCTCGCTGAATTGAAGAGCAATATTAGCCATGATAGGAAGCTTTGGTTTGTTTTGGCTTTACCCTTGACAGAGACTGAAAGTGAATTAGGTGGCAAGTAGAAAAGTTAACAGCTGTTTTCGGCACAGTATCAAGGGAGTTTACAGGGAAAATGATTAAATTTTATGCAGAAAACAAAACTTATGAGGTTAGAGATGTTTATATGCTATGTAGAAGTAAATGAGAGCACAAAATCATGTGGTAACTCTGAGTATTGTGCCACAAGCAGCTGCCTTTGTGTTACACCTCGTATTTTATCAGCTGTTGATTTTAAAATGTAAAATGGTACAGATTAATCAGATAATTCCAATTACTCTGAAACCGTGGATAAACAGATGATGTTTTTGTCTGGACCCATTTACTTTTTCATGAAAAGGGAAATTCAATAACCAAACACAAGCTACAACATTTTAGGAGATTGGAGACAACTTATTGGTTCCACAGATCAGCCTTTATTGTGCATGTTTGTGTGTGCATTGTTAGACACACACACACAAACACAAACACACACTCCTCCTCATAAAAAAACATTGAATATTGTACCATAATAATCTTGGTACTATGCAGCAGATATTAGGGAATATTTGTCACTTTGTCAAATCCTGACAGTATGAAACACAGTTTTTAATTTTAAAAACGCTCCCTGCATTTCCATGTTGTGACAAAGCACACAGTGGAGAGTTATAAAGAAGGCTGGGCTGAAGAGGATGTAGGGATGTGATACTTCAAAAGGTCGTAAATGTGGGATATCCACCATGAAGCGCCGAGGTACCTGGATTGTGCTGTAAGGGCAGTTTTTATGAATCTTTATTAAAAAAGTGATTAGCATGGGGCTTTGTTTAAAATAAATTGCATGTGAATTACTATGAGTGCGACAGAACATGGAGGAGGAGCTGGTTTCTAATAAGTCCTTTGATAAATTCATGAGTTAACTGTAACCAAGCATGAGCTTCTCCTCTGCTTGAGACAAACCAAACACTGTTGTGCTTGCAGAAAAACGAAACCACAAAGCACAACAAATCCTCGGCTATTCCTTCAATCGGTGTTGGCAGACTGTGCCTGTGTGCGTGTGTGTACGTGAGTGTGTGTTTGCGCTCGGCGCCAGTCACTCTGTCACCAGCACCCTCCCTCCAGCGTCTCAGGACAGGAAGAAACATGTCCTCCCGACCCCTTGGGGAGCCGGTGGGGAGCAGGTGGGTGGTGATGTTAGCATGGAGGCTAACACTCATCTAGCTGTTGATTGGTGCTAGCCCTGCACTGTCCCTTTGTAACCCTTTGCATCCTGATTTGGAGAGACTAAAACATACATGGAGAAATAATAGATGTGTAGTTGTGGGTTGTGGGTGTAAAGCAGAAAAGGATTAGGGAAAGGAGGGGCTGGAGGAAATAATTATTTCTCTATCAGACCAGGAGGAAGTTGTTTAAAGGGTCAGGGCTGCCCCAGTGGATATAAGCCCCTCTTTGAAACAACACCCCCACATCCGGTTTACAGTGAAGCCAAGACATCCAGTCAGAACCCTGTGAGAAGAGCAACAGATCTACACTCACAGGCCTACAATGCTCTGAAATTATAGAGCACATGCTCAGCAATCAGCCCTGCATCTATAACTGCTGCCTATTATATCCGGCTGAAAGAAATTTGCCATATTTAAAGTATTAAGAGTTTCACTGAAATAAGTTTGAGCTATCTTTGATGCTGTGAGAACACCTCATACGTCACTGTAGTCTGTTTATGTGGGAACCTCCTTAGCCTGGAGTAAAACAGCCCACAATCACAAACAGTCTATGGACGATACAGATGATAAGAGGCTCTGGTTTTGTATTTGTGACGTCTTTTATTAAAAGGTCTCTGAGGAGTTTGAAAGTGATCTTGAAAAACTCTCTCCTGAGCATAATCCACACTTTAAAATGAGATTATCAGCGCCAATATTGCTGGTAACAGGTTATTTTAAATTGCTACTTCTTTGCGTCTAGTGGGCCATGCAGGACCGAATTGATCTACGGCACGTCTAGGTCTCTATGACAACACCACGGCTGCTGACGAAGTTCAGTACAGACGAGATAAAACACAGAGATCTGTTTTTCTCTGCGAAACACGATTTCTATGATTAATTTTGTAGTGATGGTGGACACAGGAGCTTAACTGTCAGACAGAAAAAGGACAGAAGAGCAGAAGAAAGATAAACGGTAGAGTGATACAGCCCGAGCTTAAGGCTAATTAGCCCTTTAGCTTGGGCTGTATCACTCTATAACACAGGGGCTAAACTGTTTTTGATAATGTTCATTTCAACCCACAGTCAGCAGTTATTTTGCAGTGGTCTGTTCAAACTTGAGAGTCTATCAATAAAATGAAGAGTGAGGTTACGTTAGCTCTGATTGGTAGATGACTGCAGGACATCGCTAACCAGGATTTACTAACGTTACACATTACGGACTTGTCTTAGAGCACCGTACTGCCAGCTGGGCTAAATATAAACGGCTACTAAGATACTTACAAACTGACAGTTTTTACCTGTTGTCACATTAGCCTACAGATACGTCAGAGCACTGGGCTAACATATAGGCGGCTGCTACAACATTTGCTTGATGTCACGTTTCAAACTGTAGTGCTACGTTACTGTACTGATAAATACCTTACCTCAGCGCATTGTACCCAGTAAAAAAATGTCTTGGACAAAGATAATTTGTTTTATCTGATCTCCATTTAATTCCAAAACAAACACACGCCTCACTAAAAGTAATTTACGACGGTGTGCGGAGACTCCGGGCCACAAGGTGGCGAGAGAGTGCAATCAAAACAGATCCTCCTCATAGTATCTTTAAATTTTTGCCTCAAAAGTTTGAAAAACTTGTATTAATTTGTGGTAAAGGCAGAAGGGAGGGATGTCTGAAACTGTCCGAGCAGAGTGAGCTTCCCCGCTCGCTCCGTCCCTGACATCTTACAGCTGGAGCCGACCTCGTGTTCTTTTCTCTCCTGCTTGTTTCTTCAGCCGATACAGTTTGAAGTTAGAAACAAAACGTCTCAATGTAGGCTGGAAGGAGGGTGTTACTTATTTGTGCAACACAATCTGTTGAGCACAGAGCTTGTGAAACACTTTGAAGCAATTTTAGCTGCAAGACTGCAAGAATAAACATGATCTGAGGTTACAGAGAGAGGCTGTCTGAGGTGCACTTGGTGCTGTACAATTTGTCTGCTTGTGACGGGATGAAAAAGTAAAGGTGCCATTTTTAGAGCTGTGCCACTTTATGCAAGTTGAAACAGGTAGATACCTAGTTCTGACTGCTGAAAAACACATCACACTGCAAGTTTTTGTAGTTCCCCTAAAAGCTGGGGCTAGTTTTTCATCAGAATGTTTGTGAAGGTGAATTATATTTGACATTCATGCTCGGGCACAGAGCTCCATCCAAAGACAACCTAATAGTGGACATTAATGCCTAGTGAACTGGATGGAAAGGTAATCCGGATTTTCCATCTGACAAGACGTGGTGGGGGACTAAAGTGTGTGTGTCATGCATGCTTGTGTGTGAGAGACACTAGATGTGTGTGTGTGTGTCTGGCTGCCTGCCCTGAGGAGCTTTTTTGGCCAATAGCCCGACAAAACCAGTGGTTCCTGTGCAACGTTGGACTAACTCCCACAGGAGAGCTGAGGGCCAGCTGGGGCCCCCTTTAATAAGGAAGTGGTACTTTGTTCTTTGACCCCCAACTGACACATGCACACACACACGCACACACACATGCACACTCGTACACATACAGTATGGCTGCCTCTTCCTCGCACCGGGGCTCAGGAGCTGGATACATGTCAGCAGCTGTGTTCATCACCACCCAGCTCCAGCAGCTTTGACTGGTATGTGAGAAACACAGCCGGGGCCTAAAGGCTTTTCTCCAGATTAAAGGGGCTTCAGACAGCCTGCTTTTTCATGGCTAGGCTGCACAGGTAGAAATCTTAAATGGCTGTACAGGTTTGCTTGCAAGTTAAAGCCCTGGATTTACAAATTGAGGATATTTAACATAGTGAACATTGTTATACAAGGGTTTACAGTTTTATAGTTTTTTGATGTGTTCCTGTTTCAGTTTGAGAGCAGTGATTGGTTATTGTTGTTCTCATCTGTACTGTTCTCAATTTTATCTTAACATCATCTGGGCTCAAAATTTTGATCCCATATTTTGCTCTTTTTCTGCAGTTTGATATGGATCATTGATGTCTGTATGAAATGGTAGTAACATGTTTTGGTCCAAAAAGCCAATAAATCAAGCACAGCAGCATTGTTTCCAGGCTTTCATAGCCCCTCTGTTCAGAACGCTCGGATTTAGTGGGCGTGACCTTCATATGTAAATGAGCCACCGCTGATGCTCTTCCACGTCACTGAGAGTGGCGCCACGAGCTCCGAGTGCACAATGTTTAGAAAACTGCGAAGCTCGTTTACTGTTACATTACAGGCTAAAACAACAGGCTAACCGCAGCTAAAGTTAGCATCCTGAAGCTAACACGGAGACAGGGGAGTATCAGTGGGGAGTATCTGCTCCGGTGGACCAATCAGGTCAGACTTGCTCCTGATTGGTCAAAAAGGGAATCGCTGACGTCGGCAAATCCTGGAAATTCCAAACAGCTCGTTTTAGGTCAGGATTTTACATTCAAAAGCACTACTAAGTACAGGTTTGGCCATTAAATATCAGATTTTGTGGGCTGGGAGGAAAGCCAAAGACCCACACATTTCACTAAAAGACGTAATCAAATGTTTTTTGCATAATATGTGATCTTTAAAACTGCACTTTACCTTAAAGGTACATTTTGTATTTTACAGTAAATCATCGGCACACTGCACGGCAGATGAATTCTTTTTTACTTCAGCGGTTTTGAAGATATTAGGATGACAAGTTTGTTCAATCAGAGGTGCAGCTCAGCTCACATAACTGACAGGGGCCACCAAGGTGTTTGAAAGGAAGCTCAAAGCCTGAGTCACATCCGATATGGTCCTTGTCAACCATTGACTTCATTACACTGCATCAGGAACAGATGGGCTACATAGCAGAGACCACATCTATATTTTAAACAGTTTTTGTATTTACCACATGGTGAGGTATCACATCCAATGCTTTCATTTCTGGTGTTATGTCAAATGCATGGCAAGATAAGGTATCGCTTCAAATGGTATTGTCTCATACTGCACTGTTCCTTATACTAATGGGAAATATCACATCTGATGGTAAATTGGATATTATTGCATCGTATCACATTGAACTATGTTGAATCGTATTACATCGCATTGGGTTGCATTTTATTGTATCCATAGACTGTAAAAAAAAATGGACGTCTCTTGCTTGGCTCGAAGTGAGGTCACCACAAAAACTGCTCCCCCTGGTGGCTGGCTGCAGTATATGCCAAAAAAATCCAGCTCTCCAGTCATTCCAGATGAGCTGTGGTCAGACTTCAGAAAACGAATACACCTTGTAGAAATGTTTCTCACATCCAATTGTTGTGGTGATTTGAAGATATTATTTGGCTGCCTTGTATTCAAGTCCTTTTTTTTCAGAAAAACTTCGTTTTCATTAGTTTCAAGAGTTTTAAAAGAGGCTTTACGCCTTGTTTAACGATGATTGACAGCTGCTGTTCTTATGTAATTTTTCAGGCATAGTAAAATATGTTGGGAGGTAGAGTAAAGAAGAGTGAGAGGAAAAAAATAAATATGATTTTTGTCACCTGGCTGTACAACTGCTACCAATGGCTGTGCCTGTAACAAGGGTTTTTTTGGCTTAGAAACTGTACAGTGGTAAATGGCAGAGCCACTCTATATACAGTCTATGATTGTATGGCATTGCGTTTTATTGTATTGTCCAGCATTGTCTGGCTTGATGTAGTATTGCGTTGTATCTTATTGTGTTGTTGGGTCACAAATTTAAGGGAATTTTCTTATTGTATCACATCATATTATTTTGTATTCTATCCCCAGTTTTGGGCGCCTGTATTTAGCATTTTGAGGCATATAAGCATTTGCCTTTTCTAAGATCCAGTGGCCGATTAGAAATTCAATTTAAAAGACATGCTGCTTAACCTGGGAGCTGTGTAATAAACACATGCTCAAAGGCATTCAAACAAAGTTAATGTTGGAGTTTGTATTATGTCAAGTTTTGAGGCCAATATTTTCACTTTTACTGTAAATGAATATCGGCACCAAATATTTGTTATCAGCTTCCTTGACTACTGATAATCAGTTTCGCTATGGCCTTGAAAAAAACACATTGGTCAATCTCTAGTATTGAGTGGTTACTCATGTATTACATCACTTACATCATTATCTTTATTGTATTATATTGTCTCGTCATATCATGAGTTGAAGATTTGTAGATTGGTATAAAGATAACAGTGAACTCTCTTGAGCATGTTCACATAGTTTTGATATTGTGCGGAAAGCACTGTTGAATTCTGGGTTCAAATTTGAACAGGACTTCTCTCTTTATTTGCAGTATGAGATCAGTGATCACTGATAACACGCACTGGAACATTTTCTGCATGGAAATAAAGCCAGAAAACAGTGCACACATTCATGAGAAAGCCAGTCAGCTCCCCACATTCTCAAACACCACTTGTTTACCTATCTCACATCATGCGCCCAGCCCGGGTTATTGGCTGTAACACATTAAGCCTGCAGATCACTAAACCTTTGCCTGATCCGCACAGACATGTTCAATGATCAACCCAGTCTTTAACCTTGGTGTCTCAGCCAGAACAAATAGGGAGGTCTGGAAGTATGCGTCGCATCAGCTTAGCCAAGCGGCTGAGTATCGCATCGATTCCCTCACCCCTGATTGAACGCGCAACAGGGCATTAGCTAGGCCAGCCGTGCCCCTACAAAATCAAAAGGAAAGTACTCTTTTCTCAACCTGTCTCTCCTCTTCTTCCCCTGTAACAGCCTGTCTCTCTTCCTCTCTCCTAAGGTCATGTTTAGTTTTCTAATTGTTTATTATTCCTAAGGGTTTCTCCCCCCTTCTGCCCCTCTGAACCCAAGTTACCACGGCCTCTCAGAGATGTCTATTTTTGGTTATACATCTGGGTTTGGGTGAAGGGGTCGGAGGATTGACCTTTCTCTCTGCTCTGCTGCTGCTGCTGCTGCTGGTGGGGGGATGATGGAGTTAAAGCTAGGATGGATCATGGGAGATATAGTTATGGGGGAAGTATTTAAGTCTATTCTGGGCTGACATCTTGTGTGTCACTGCCAGACCTAGAGAGATTAAGGAGAAAAAGATGGCAGAGATTATTTTCTTGAAGGAGAGGTTATCAGGTAGCGAGTCAAACTGTGTGTTTAGCAAATACAGAAATACTTTTAAAGAGTTGTTCAATCTGCTGAGTCCAACAACATTTTTGTTTTTTTTTGTGGACAGTGCATTATGTTTTACATTACACTTAAAAGAGTAGAGCTGGGACATTATGCTATCCTCGTGATTCGATTCTATTATGATTTTTGGGGTGCCGATTTCTTCAATATTTACAATTTTTGCAATTTTTAGTTTTCATTTTCAACACCAGACCATGGGAAAAATTAAGGATGATGATGTGAACAGATGATATCAGGAGCCATATTTTCCCATAAAATGCACGTCACGTGAGTCAGAGAGAAACATTTCGCCCTCTGCTGGTGAAAAGTGGTAACTTTTTTCAAGTCCAGTTTATAAACAAAGACTAAAATGAAGAATTTGAATTTAATTTTTTAAAAAAAAGACAGAGAATCCTGATTTTGATATTGTCAAACAAAAAATCCTAATATATCAATTTTCATTTTTTTCTCTATTAAAGAGGGGGTATTGTGTTTTTTTGTGGGATTGATAATGTCCCCTTGTTTTCCTGCATTAGCTTCTTTTGATTTAAAGTGTAAAAAATATCCTGACTTTTCTTACACTGGTGTTTAAGAAAAACCTTATTTGAGCTGCTGTCTCTTTAAGGCCCCCTGCTCCACAGACCCTCTTGCTTCTGAATAGCCATCCCTCCAGAGGCCTGTTGGCTGCAGACCTTGGTGTTTGAGGCCTCACCCTGACTAATATGTCATGACCCAGTGAAGAGATTTGATGACCTCTTTGTTTTAACTGGTCCCGTAAGGACTATTTGAGCAGTTATATCTAGTAAAATTCAAATATGAGAAAGCATAGTACCCCCTCTTTAACCAATAAATGTCATGGCTTTAAGTCTAATAAAACATTGATTCAGAAAGAGCAGATGCAATAATCTTAACCAGCGTCTCCTTCTTGTCCTCAGGTTCCTGATGTGTGATGGTGGCCGTGGCCGGCTGTGACGGGCGTTTGCTGATTGCCTCTCATGTCCAATTAGAAACCAGGAGGACGGAGCTGACTCCAGATCTCGGTGCAGCGTACCGTCGGTGAGTTTACGACTTGAGATTTCACAAGCATTGATCCCAACAGGCGACGAATAAAGGTGTAAGTCTCACCTCGCTACCAGAGAAGCTGCTCTGTCCCTCCTGGCGAAATAACTGGTCTTAAAGTGTAGATTTGTGGGGGAAAGCTGTGAAAGCTTCAGTCCGTGTCATTTCTTGAGCCTGTACGTCACTGCCACAGTGCTGGTCTCACCTGTGTGTGTTTCAGCTTTTGCTCAACAGAAAGTGTTTTCAAAACAAACCCTGTACACGATATTTGTGGAATAAAAGTGTGTGTGGTCCTGGCATAAGTTGGAGGAATTGAGTACAAAACAAGAAACATGTTTTGCACGAGCCTTTACCTTTCATCATCTTTGTGGTCGTGTGACTGCATTCAAGTCGTGCAAACGCTCCACATGCTCCCTCGTGTTTTCGTTTGTGTACAAGGTTCGTGTGCGGTGACCATGGCGATCTCACCCCTTTTTTTTTCCTCTCCTCTTCTCTGTCTCTCCCCTTCCCTATCAGGCAGCAGCAGCCTCATGGGCCTCAGGACATACTAGACCTCAGCCTCCATCACACATCGAGCACCCCCACCCTCCTCCTCAAAGTCCCTCCAACTCTTTTTTATACTGTTACATACTAAGATGTACCGGCAGCGCTTTGGCCACGCCTCCTCTGACACTTAAAAGGTACCACGACAAAGGCGCAGGCACCCTTTGTGACTGCATCCTCATCTTGCTGTGCGTTGTGTATATGCAAGTGTAGCGACAATTTATGCAGGAACTTTGCAAGGCCAGACATCGAAGTGTCCCCAAAGCGCTGCTGGGTAATGTTATTATATGACTATAATTATTACTATTCTGTATATCATTCATATTAATGTTATTATGATTATTAAATACATGTTGAAGCATGACTTTGCAAAAAAAGATGAAAAAAAAACAATGCTGTACATTTTTAGATATTTTAAAGAAATACAAAAAAGTATTTTTGTAATCAAGACAATGTTTGAAATGTTTGATTGGTTCATGTTGTGTGAGAAACTTTCATAATATTTTTTTCCTTTTTTGTGCCATGTTAGATTCGCTAAGTCGCCCTGCTAAACCAAAGCGGCCCTGTTGGCTTGCTCTTGTCCTTTCTGCATACTGTGTGTCTTTGTGCGGTGTCTTTACCTGAAGAAGCCAACATATTAGTCCTCTAGGATGTGATCCAAATCCTGATTTTTTTGCAGTTTGCAGGTAATCAAATGTGTTAAATAAAAAAAGAAAAAAATAGAGGAAGAAGAATAAAGAGGTTTTGACAAGAAGAAGCCATCAGCGTTGAAGCCGGCGTGACCCCGAAGACTGCAAAACACAGCAAACTGAGCCCTGCTATAATAAGAATGTGCTTCTTCATTGTTCAGCAGGAGGACAGCGGCACAGTATAGAGAAACAAAAGACCAAAGGCGTTTTATTTTTTACACTGGAGAGCTATCTAGGCTAGTGGAATTATTCTGTTTTCTGACTGCTTTGTACTCCTCAATCTGATTTCTTCTGAAGTATGACATTATTTTTTTTCTGCATGTCTCTTTTGGTGTCACTCCAAAGAGCCACTCTGCATCTGAAAGGATAGTCACTTAAAGCAATTTGTCCCTTTTGTCTATTTTTAGGGAGCCAACCTGCTCTTTATTTTATTTTGTGAAATTTCCAATTTGCATAACAATTATTAGAGTGTTTAAAACAAAAAAAAGAAACTCGTCTTTTGTAATCTTGCCTCCTCTGGACCTGCAATAATGTCTCTGCTGTTTGACATATCATAGAGCGATCATATTTTTTTCTGTGACATCCCGACGCCAAAATTTCTCATCCGTGTCACATCCTGAGAAAAACAAACAGCGTTTCTTGTACTTTTCTGATGAGGCTAAGTCACATTTCACAGTGATGTGACAATCAAAAAAAGTGAAAAACAACCCCTCCTGTAATCCCTCACCCAGGTGTGTACAATCATAATGGAGTGGTTGAAAAATATAGTCAGTGTTTGTAATGAATTATAATAATATGCACATACTTTCAACTAATTTTCTGAAGCAGTTTCCTCTTTCAAAGACATTTTTTAAAGCCATGTGTGGCACCAAATTTATTAGAACAAGTATTTATAAGGTGTGTGTGTGTGCGTGTGTTTTTATGGGTTTTTAAAGTTAATAGAAGAGGCCCATTATATAATTCATTGTAAGTATTAATGTAAGTTTAATTGTATATTCATTTGGTAATTTTCTAGAGCTCCTCTGTGTGTTTGTATCTGATATATAAATGCTGTTTTACCTACATAACTCACTGTGAAATCCAGAGAAAAACACACTCTTGGAGCCGATGGATCTGTGTGGGTGTGTTCCCAGCAGTATGGTACAGAAGTTTCTGGAAATTAATCCGATGATCCCTCCCTTTTGTGGATGAGAAACCCTCCTTTCTTGTTTCAATATACCATGTGCGTACCTGTGTGTTCTGTGCATGTTCACGGCATGTGTGTTCTTTTCTTTTTTTCTTATTGCATAGTGCTGTTGATATTTATGTATTTTAACCGCTGTGAGGAGAAACTGTATTTCAGTGAATTGCAGAGGTTTGTTTGTTTGAAACAAAGAAAAAAAAAACAAAGGTGATCAAAATGAGAAGTTTCTATGAAAATGTTAAATGAAGACATTTCAGGCCATCTGCCATTAAAGATTGACATCATCCCTGCTGCTGTCATGGTTACTTCTTTCTGGGTGTTGTTGTTATTGTGCTTCATGGAGCATGCTCTCTAGTTGTGGTTCCCAAAGTGGGGATGGGAGGCCCCGGAGGGTTGCGAAACACTGGAAGGGGGAGGTGTGAAATTCTTTCCAACACCAAAATTATTATTTGTTGTTTTTTAAATAAATATTTTGGGGAAAAAAATAATGAAATTAAAAAATAAAATGAAAGAAAAATTGGGCTTTCGTTCTAGCAAACCATGCAAACATGTATTGTTTAATCTGTTTTCCATTTTTTCCTTTCTTTGTCACCCCTGAGGTGACTAAATCAGGATAACAACAGTATTAAAAGCGTCAGGTTAATTTAGGAAACACAGCAAAAAGTGCACATCCATAATCTAATGCTGTACCGACCAAGGGATTTTGTTGTTTTTTCTTGTATTTGCCCATTAGTGTATTCCCATGGCAAGGGTTTGCTGTTGTCCAGTGCTGCTTTTCTGCTATTATTAGAGGTTTTGTCAAATTTTGGGAACCCCAAGAGGGGTGCAAATCTCAGAAGTGGCGTATTAAATTCTTAAAGTTTTTTTTAACATGTTCAGTCCTCTTAAAAACGTATCATCACAATTGCAGATTGAGCTCAGGCTCTCAACATTCTTCTAAAAATGGTCTACAGTGGTCAAAATGGCCTCTGTGAGAGTTCTGTCAAATCTTAAATCCCATGCAACATTTTTTATAAAACTGAAAAAACTGAGAAGCAACATTAGCATCAGAATAAGCAAACAGATAGAAAAACTATCAACAATGTAGAACTGGGATCTACAATATTTACTATCAAAGGAGCCATTTTGCTTCATTTAACTTGGATTCATGTCATTCCAGAGCCACAAAATCTACTTTATCTTCTCCAAAAGCTATGGGAGTAAAAAAATAAATTAAAAAAAAATAAGCAAAGTTAAAAAATATACAATAACTATCCAAACAAGAAGTTTTTGAATGTATGATTTTTTTTTTTGTCGTTCTACTCATTTATTATTTTATGCTAATTTCCTGACATAACGTATGTGTATTAAGCCTGGAATGAATCCGTCCACACAAAATGAAGGTTTAGTGTGTTTCAGGGTTATGGTTAGGGTTAAGGCTGTGTTTTGCTTAAAATGAGACGCACGAGATCCACGGGAGAGAACGCGCGAGGCTTTTATGCTTATTAACACCCCGCGCGGCGTCCGTTGGTGTCCATTCCCAAACTGCAGGGGGCGGTGTATCACAAACGTGCGTCTGCCTGAGTACCAAACGTGTGTCGAAGGAGTTTGACTTTGTTTACAACTTGACATATCTGTCTCGAGGAGTTTTTCAGGTTAGCAAGTTTTGAGTGAGCACAGCGTGGAAATTTTCTGCATGAGAAGGACCACGTGAGGGGGCGTAGGCACGAAAATGACGTCATTCTCCCACACGAAGCCGCACGGCCCGGTGGAAGCGTCAAGCATTGAATCAGCCTTTAAGGTATGTGTGTTTCAGGGTTAGGGTTTGGGTTGGGGTGTTTTATTTTCCTTGAGTCAATAAAAGTGTCTAACAGGAACAATCACGTTCCAAACATGTAAGCTAGCTCAACTTGCAGTGATAACTGAACACGTGGTGTGGCGCTGATGAGGCATTACAGGAAAAAACCTTGTTTGGCAAAACCAGTTTGCTCGCAAAGCCACCATTTTTTTCTGATTTGTCAGGTATTTTGAAAACCTGTCATTAAACTACAAAGAGAAAACTTTTCAGCATCCATTATCTTGCTTAAGTGTTAGCAAACATCAGCTCAACACAGGTTTAAGATTTATTTTAAAGAAACATTGATTACTAGTTGACAGGGTTAGCTAAATAAACTCTTTATCTAATGGTTAAAGTTGTGCTAGTTCACTAACTTTTGGGTTATTTTTACTGTTATCTACGATTTTTTTCAATGGAAGTAGGGAGAATTTTGAATCGGTCTTTGTAAGTGACGTCATCTTCAAGCCCCTCCCTCCATTTTTGTGGGTAAATGGATGTAAACAATAGAGGTAAACGAAGAGGCAGTGAGGAGCTCTACGATTTTATACAATGTTAAATCTAAAAAAAAACAAAAGCCAAACGAGCGGAAACTATATCGAGATAAGCTGGCGAAAGATGGGGGAGAGATATTTTGAAAAATTGTCAACAATTAACAATATTGATCCTTACACTGCGGCGTTTGCGGATGTGATGTCACCTGACAAAGACCGATTGCTAGCTTTTTTTTGTATGATGTCAAATTGACTGCAAAGTCAGGAAAACTTCCTGGGGTCTTCATGTAGTCTTCCCTTTAAATAGATAAACAAAATTAGAGTTACTCTCTTATCAGATGGTGATCCTTAGTTTTTTGTCAAACTAGGAAAAATAAGTTACGCAGCATACCAGAAATAAAGTTCAGTTTAAAAAAACTGAAGTGAGCTAATTATGGTTGTTAAAAAAGAGGAATGCTGACTGCATTTGCCGTTTTCACTATGTTAAAAGTTTCCTTTTAACTGACAAAGGCTTGCATAAAGCTCAATTTCCTTTCCCACTCTCACACTTGTCATTGGATAACACCTCCCCCACATTCCCAGGAGGCTGTCAAAACATGATGTGGGATCCTATAAAGTGGTTTGTGTGCCAGGGGAGTGGGAGACCTCTTTCTGCCCTCTATAAGAATAGCCCTCCTAACCCAGGGGCTGGCTACTCCTGAGACAGAGGCCAAAGCCAATTTAGTCGCTCTCCATATCTCCACTCTCTCCCGTCTGCACAGTCGCACACCGGGTGGCGCACACCAGCTTCTCACATGACACACTCGTCCATGCCTGGAGGGGTTACACAGAGGGTGTCGGAGCTGAGTAAAGAGAGGGATAAAAGTCCTTGTGTGTGCATCCGTGTGGGCAAGGGGACATATTCATCTGGGTGCATACATGCATACACCCAAGTGGCAACACTTTGTAATGGTGTTACTCTCTTTGACAAGTCCATTAGAGAGGTGTTTCTGTCTCCTTCTACATCCTCCTCCTGATGCAGTTTGACTGACATGGACATTTCTTTTCAATTTCAAGATGTATTACTCCTCACCTCAGATTTCTCCATTACTCAGCCATGTAGGTTCTGTGTTTAACTTTCCCTCTGTAATGTTTTGCTTGCTCACTGCAGTGAAACACTGACCACTTCTTTCTTTGATAATAGACTACAGTATGTGGCTATATGCTACTGTAACAGGCTGAGTTTTCATCTTTGATGACCCTGTGTCAAAATTTATGGGATGTCAGGGTTTGGAGTAATCCAAGCAGTATGTGCTGTTTCTTTTTTCTGAGATCCATACATTTTCCATGCCGCTTATCCTGTTCAGGGTCAGGGTCAAGAGATGGGCACACCCTGGACTGGTCGCCAGTCAATCGCAAGGCTGACACATAGAGACAGACAACCTTCCACACACACACTCGCTCTTATGGACAATTTAGAGCCTAATAAGCATGTTTTTAGACTGTGGAAGGAAGCCAGGGTACCTGGACAGAACCCTGCATGGACGAGGGGAACATGCAAACCGTTTTTTAGTTTAATTATTTAGGTGGGTATGAAGGGGTGGTAATTTCCCAATTGTCACAGTACATTTTGTAGCAGTATGTTTTGTGTGGTGGATGGTGCACTGAAAATAATTTAGTCAAATCAACCAGAACAACTTACAAAGTCTGACTTCACTAATACCCACAAGTAATTTCTGTGTCTATTCAAATATGCCCAAAACCCTTTTAAATGAGCGACAGATGTTTGGGGAGGTTGTGCAGTTTGCCAGGAGGACTACAAATAAAAAGTGCTGAAAAGACTCTCCTTCCTACAGTAAAGCATGGCGGTGCCT
Source organism: Halichoeres trimaculatus (assembly GCF_033239565.1). Taxonomy (NCBI): domain Eukaryota; kingdom Metazoa; phylum Chordata; class Actinopteri; order Labriformes; family Labridae; genus Halichoeres; species Halichoeres trimaculatus. The sequence goes on along the minus strand of NW_027437200.1, from coordinate 15,901,945 downwards.
TAAAGATGCTCTGGAGCTGCTTTACTTCTTCTGGCATCAGAAACCTGCAACATGTTGGCATTGTTGGACCTTGCTAGCCCCAGACTTGATCCCTATAGAACGGTGGTTCCCAAAGTGGGGGTTGGGAAACACTCATTTAGGGTCGTGGAATGTTTTCTGAAATCAAAAACTATGAAAAATTCCACATTTTATCCATAGTTTTAGACATACAAGAAAACATAGGGGTTAGAGTTGATATAAAATGATGCAATCAGAAAATGTTTGACCTGTTTTCCACATTTATAAGACTAACTTAGTAAACAGCAATGTGCACATAGGTAGACAGATTTTTTCCATATTAGCTGAAAATGAAGTGTCTTGGCCCCGTTTACACAACGAGGTTTCATTTAAAAACGTTAAAATGCAGTGAAAACGCAGTGGAAAGACCCCCGAAAAGGCTGAGGGAATGAAAACACTGTAGTAAGTATACCAGGCCTGTAGGTGGTGCTATAACTGTCTTGTCCTAAAGCCGCTTTTGGGAGATCTCCACTGAGACGTGGCAAAAGTGTCGGCAGTGTTTCAGAAAGATCCCACTCTGGAGGCTGTTTTAAAAAGTTTGCGTTTTCGGTCAGTTTGATTGCGTTTCCTTGTAAACACGAGGCCCTAAAACCGTTGTTGTGTAAACAGCCCCTTAGGTGCCTCGCTTCCGTTTGTTTTTGTCTGTTTTTGGTTTATCATTAGTGTAGTCCCACGTCAAGGGGTTGCCAGTCTGAAAACAGGCTAAAAAGTTTGGGAAACTCTGCTATGGAAGAACTCTGTTGGGATTTGAAGAAGGTGGCTGCAGCAAACAAACCCAAGAATACTGGTAAACTGGAGGCTATTTCTCAAAAAGAATGAGCCAGTGCAAAAAGGTTGCTTCAAATACTAAAGTTGTTTGTTATGAAGGGGTTGAATAATTTTGAGACCGCAATCGTCATTAAAAGTGACAATTGCAAATGTTTGTTTATGTCTTTACTAATTTTGGGTGGGACTGCATGCATGACAAGAAGTTTTAAACATGTTTGTGGTGAATTTTGTAAAGTTTGATCCACCCCATCCGTCAACACAGCAAAGGGCAGATGTTTTGGTCTCACTTTTTTGTAGTTGTTGGATCATCCATCTTTTTATTTGGCATGTGTTTTTGTTCAATAAGCACAGGAAAATGTAACATAAATATTTTGTTAGCTTAAATAGTCTTATCATTTTGCATGGTAACTTTGGTATGCAGTCCTCCACTGTATCAGTAAAGATAACGGGGCATTATTTTGGCCCTGTTCATTCAGAACCAGCAAATGTCCGTATTGTGTAATGGTGAGATCATGCGGTCTTTAGGTGACATCACCTCCAGACTTGTAATCACAACATTACTTTAAATTCTTAAGTCTGGTTAAAGTCCCATTTGAGTGTGCACAATGGCCTGGAACCAAAGCAATGCTTAAATCTGAAGGCATTTAAAGCCTCACATAGACTCCAGCACTGACTAACCGGTGACTCATCACCGAGCAGTTTGCATGTGTGTCTGCAAAGGTTCAGCACAGTCATTGTCTAAACGCTGATGGGCCTAAACAGGGTTATGTCTTATTGGAACAGTTGCTCAGCTAAAAGCTTCGACTCTTCCCACCGTGCTGCCGGTGTCTTCTGTGATTGTTACTCTCAGGATAAGCTGACGACTTCAGAGTGAGTCAGTAAATTTGATTTCACAGTAGGTGGTGGGGTGGGGGGCGGCGAAGAGGAGGGGCGAGGCGTGTTTTCTGCCCGCACTGTCCTCTCTGCACTCTCTGTCCTTACTCTCAGCCTTCTCTCGGTCCACCTCTCCCTGTTTTCCCTCCCACCTCCTCCTCTCTCACCCACAGCTCCCATCTCCCTTGGGTGGGCCCCTGCTCCCTCAGTCTCACAGCAATCAAAACACCGAAGGCTAACATTCCCACCACTTTCCTGTTTCTCACTCATTTCATGTTGCCACAGTCGGCTCTTTGATTCCACAAAAGTACAGAGATGTTATTTTAATAATAAGAGCTCACATCCAATAGTTCTGGAGGTGTGTGTGTTCGTCTGTACAAGCTGGGTGTGTGTCATATGATAACTTGACTAAGGATGACATCATAGAACAGCCGAGGCGCTCTCTGTCAGAAAATAAGGAGCTCCACAGCGCAACCCTGTGGTCATAAAAACACATTACAGTCAACATTACAGGACAACGATATATATATTTATGTATGTGTGTGTATGTATGTACATAATTTTTTAAAAATATATATTTTTAAGTATATATTTTTTAAGTATATATTTTTGTCATCATCATTATTATTATTATTATTATTATTATTATTATTATTATTATTATTATTATTATTATTATTTACTTGTTTTTCTTTTTTTTTGTTAGCCTTTCACTCATCTATTTCATTTCTTTCTTTCTTTTTTTTTTGTTTGTTTTTTGTCGTTTTTATTTTGTCCATGTATACATATGACTTTAAATTCAAAGCCAAAAATTAAGAAGAATGTGGAAAAAAAAAATACAAGACAAAGCTCTTCCAATCAGTTTTGTATAGAGGAACTGTAACAGGGTTTGGCTATTCATCTGGGCTGCATAAGTTCATAAAGTCTGTCTTCATGAATGATGACTTTCCTAAGAAGTTAACCATAGTGACCTTTACCCTTTCCAGCCTGTTGTACGGTGTGATTGATTCATTCTTATTCAAGTACGTTAAAAAGCAGAATATAAATGAATCTTTTCTACATTTCTGGAATTTTCTTCAACAGTCAAACTGTTTGGCAGGAGGCAAAAAAAATTATGTCAACCAGCTGGAGATGAAACTTACAGAGCTTATTTAACAAGAACAAGACAAGGAAAACTGGATGAGCCTCTGTGTCACAGACTGTTATCTTCATTAGATAAGCGCTGGACATGATGGAATGCAAGTGCTGATGTTGGACTTTATTAAAGGGACTGTGAGGACTATCTGAGTGATTTTGGAAAAGTCTCTTTTCTAGATATATGCCATGATCATAATCCCCAATTTAAAATATGAGTATCAGCACCAATATCATTAAAACGCCACTTCTCAGCTTCCTTATCAGGTTGGAAAGGACCGGATTGATTTACGACACATCAAAGTCTCTAACACAACAACACGTCCACTGACAAAATTTTGTAGTGAGAAGCGAAATCAGAGTTTTCCTTTCTGCTTTTGTGAAAAATACAATTATGTAGTAATGATAGACACTAGAGATTAACTGTCAGACAGGAAAAGGACAGAAAAGCAGAAGAAAGATCCTCCTTACCGCCGCTTGAAGTTGTTCATGCCAAGTCTTAATTGACTCTTTTCTTTTGTAATTTTTATGCACTTACTGAGTTCAAGTATGAAGAAAAATTCTGCAAGCGAAAAAACATTTAAAAGCACACTAAAATTTCTTGTATAGAGCCACATTTTCAGTGGTAAAATGACTTTTTTTGTATACTCTCATGTCAGAAATCAGTACTTTCTACTATTACCAGTCCTGTTCCCCCATACATTTAAAAATAGCCGTCACTTTGCCTTTCAGATATATGGTACGTAGTTAAAAGGCAATATTATCAATTTCTTATTGTGCTGTTGTGGAGTAGGTATGAAAAATACTTAAGTAAACCACAAGTGGCTCAAGATCCTGAAAGGAATTTTTTTTGTACCGTAGACTGTAAAAAAGAGGAAAATTAAAACAAAAAATGGATGTCATCTTGCTACTGCTCCCCCTGGTGGCTGGCTGCAGTATAGGTCAAAAACTCCATCTCCCCAGCCATTCCAGATGGGCTGTCGTCAAACACTGAAAAATGATTAAACTTCATAGAAATGTTTCTCACGTCCAATTGTTGTGGCGATTTGAAGATATTATTGGCTGCCTTGTATTCAAGTCCTCTTTTTTTTACACTTGTTTAGTTTTCATTGTAAGAGGTCAAAAACAAAGCTTCACATCAAGTTTAACTATAAGTGACAGCTGCCGTTCTCTAAATTCCAGGATTCTTTCATGGCATTGAAGAACAAATGACATCGTCAGCATATAGATTTATTATTTTAACATAGTCACTTTAGGGTCAAAAACTGGGTGAGGTTAGTGATTTTAAAGTGGAACGCCCAGAGAAAAAGACCCACCATGCCTCTTTTAGTCGTACTACAATCTGCTGGCTCACAGTCTTCCAGCCTCAGAGTATCTGAGGAGTCTCAGAGGACTTTTCTCTCCACCGTGGATTCAGGGGTAAACTGGTCTTCAAAGCAGCTCTGCCTCAGCCAGATTAACCTTGTGCCAGCGGGTTTATACCTCCATGAAAGAGGGTGCCACTCAGGGCTCAGCAGGGGGTGTGGGATCAATTGATCCAGGACATCATCTCAGAGCCAGCAGCAGTGGATGAGTGTCCGTGAAGATAATAGGTTCTCTGTTTTTAGCTATCAGCTGAGTTTGGATGTGATTTTCTCAATCCATGACTTTTTTTTTCATTATCTGTGTGGAAAAACCTTGCAGCAAATTTACTGTTCAATTTCCATGAAATTCTCTCCTGCTTTAAACAAATGTAAGCCGTTGCTGCCCTCTTGTGGCCAAATAGGCTAACTGCACATATTCTGATCTTTTTCCATGCACAAGCAACAAGCAAAACTACAACCTTTTTCACAATGAATGAAGCCCTTTATCCACAATCGTTCAACAACTCCATCATGTGAGACATCCAAATCTTTACTAGCTCGCTGTGCTGCTGAGAATAACACCCAGAGGCCAACACATGACATCAGCACAAGACCTGCTCAGTCATGTGACCAGCCTGCAGTCAAACTGTGCAGAGGAAGCTTTAAAGCACAGCCCTGTCTGCCCATCATGATATAGCTCTTCCTCAAAACCCTTCCTCGGATAGAGATGCTGATAGTGCAGTTATGATACTCATTAAATATTATCTCTTGAGCTTGACGTGATCGGTGTGATAAGTCGATTTTCTGGCCTGGATGTGTCATGATTTGAAAGTTTGATGACTTTTGGACACTGAGGACTTGCATAAGTGATATTAAAACAATTATCCTTATCTAAGAACATGTAAAAAATACTCTTTGAAGAGATTCAAGTGAGGAAAAAAATGCTTTATTATTACAGACTACAACAAAGAACCATTAGTGCAAATTGGCTTTTTTCCCAACATTCAAAGACAGTGTACAGAGGATTCAATCTTGTGCAGAATCACATTTGAGAAAGGATAAAATTCTGTTGTTTTTGTGGCTGCTGATAGTACAACAAAGTCAAATTGTACTTATACTTGAGGAAATTAAAGGATAATTTCCCCTAATTTAAGCCTTGTATGTCCCTTTTTGATCTGTTTTTATGTGCCCAAATTTATAATAATACTAAGAATTCCAATCGCTAAAAACATTTTAACATTTTAAAATAAATAAAAATGACTACTCTTAATTATTCAAATCCCATTTGTCTAACTGAGTGGCAAATTAACTGAAAATCTGAGCACTGAAAAAGCACCTTTCATGGTTGAATGCCTTCAGAGTGTTTTGCCATCTCTGGGCTGCTGGTTGTTAAGGCTCTTTTACAGACTGGCACAATGATGCCAGCTCTCCTTCTGTTTTCTTGAGCTCTAACTTTTACCATACAACAGTTTCTGTCCCGTTTTTATATCAAATTTGAGTCTTAAAAATTCTTGAGGATGTAAAAAGAAAAATTGAGGTATACAAAGTTGAATCCCATTGGAGTACACTTGACTTAACCTTGTTAGAAAAAGACAAAACAATCTATACTGTGTCATCTATATAAAAATAAAGTTCAGACTTCTGAGTGGAGGTTACTGCTTCTTGAAAATCCTCTTGGCATCCACTCCCTCGTAGTTGTAAGTCTGTGGAGGAGATACAAAGGTGTTATAGAGATACTGATGAACTAACACATAAATGTTCTGAATTAAGATGCTTCTGTGCACACTGACCTGCACCAGCTCTCCTCCTACCAGAGCTCTGGTGGTGGTCAGGACCTTGCCGTTGTCTTTCCTGGTGAATTTGCCGTTAAGCATCTCGCCCTCCATCTCCCACGCTCCCTGAAAATCAAACAACTCGTCTTATGTTGGATAGATTCTGTCTTCCGTTTGTCACAAATATATCCAAAGTATGCTGATGGTTGAATGCACCAAGGTTAGCGTTTGGGTTGCACTTTCAAATTTAGCCAAATGTCTCAGTAACAAATCCATGTCAGGAACATTCAATATCGATAGTTAAAAACTTGGTGGCACTCACTGAAACTTCAGTGCCATCAGCCAAGGTGTAGTCAAACTGGACGCCCAAGGTAAAGTCGATGTCCTTGGTGCGGAAAGTGCTGGACTCCTTGATGTGGAACTTATCCCCAGTCTGCTCGATGATGATCTTCAGGTTGTCGTGCTCTGCCAACTTGCGCTTCATGATATTAATACCTTGAAAGTCAAACAAACAAACAAGAAAAAAAATTAAAGAATTGAAGTTAAATTTTACATCTTGTCATCCTCAGCTCAGTTTTTTTATGAGGTTTTCACTTGTCATTTTGCCAGGTATTAGCCCGTGCCCAGTCCAAAGAGAGATCTGAATGTAACCGCTGCTATTAATATGTGTCACACCATAAACAACTCAAACATACCGACACATCTCTGTTCTATTTACTCATACAGCAATGTCCAACTGTATGGAAACACATGATACAGTCACACAGATTGTCATCATAGCTCAGACCAGACTCATTCAATAGGAGGTCTGTGGACCAAACCAGGCCTTAGATCTATTGGATTCTTACATTTTCCGCATTGTCTTCAATAATTTCTAAACTAGTGAATATTAGCAAACTACTTCAGATTTCATTAATTGTATCATACTTGCACCTTTATTCACTTCAAAGCATCTCTATGTGAAGATTGTGAGTTTTAAAGAGGCAGCGTTTTTTTAAAGGCTTTAGCCAACTCAATGATGTCAGGTGTTAAAGACAATCTGAAAAAAAAAAAGTCAAACTACAGCCAACTTTAAAACTTTTTAGCTACAGAAGAGAACTATGTTAGAAGTTTGTTTTTGACTACTCCTTTGTCAGAAGCTCACCCATTTGCTCCATGAACTTGTCATAGTTCTCGTTGCGGTCGGCCTTCCAGGTTCCGTTAAACGCCATGTCTGCAGGCTCTCTGGGCTTGAAGGCAGCTAGTGATGAAGCACAAACAGACCGTGGGATTGTGAATGCCCATTGGCCTCCACTTATATACACCCCTCCCTTCACCCTTTCAACCCCCGCGCCACCTCCACCCCTCCCTTAGTTGGCATGGAGGATGCTCTTCTTTATCTCACTGATTATCTGTCTGCTGATGTGGCCATTTAAAGACTGTGTCAAATGTAGGGCGATTGCTGCACGACCTCGTGGACACACTCATAAATAAACGCAGGGCAACCTCTCTGAGTGAATCTGGCACAGTTAAACACTGACTCATTGTTCTGCAGGGGAGAGAAAAAAGAGGAGGGGGCTGTTGGTATGGCTGCCCGTGGTAGTCGCCCAACTGAGCCCCTTTCTGTTCCTCAATCCTTTCTGTGCCGCCCTGTTTGTGACTGGCATGGAAATGAGTTGTAGAGGACTGGCTGTTAGGGACAACTAGAGCTGGCATGCTTACAAAGAGTAGTGACCCAGCCGGGGGAAAAAATGGTGTGGAAACCCCCCACTAGTCCAAATTCCAAAAACCAAACCAGTAGCACTAAAAGTGTCCATATTATATAATCAAACGCACCTATCATTTTTAAATTTTGATTGTTCAAACAGGTTGTTGTACAATTTATTTCTGTCCTTGAAACTCACATTCAGTATGTCAACTACATACAGCTGTCAAGGCCATATGAAGACCTAGCTTACTTAGCATTAGCTGCAAACTCAGAATCTGTGACAGTTTTGCCCATAGCATTACTTCTTCAAGCAAATATGCTAGAGTCAAAGACACAGCTAGCATAGCATGGAGGCTATAGTAGCTAATTTTTTTTTTTTTTTTTTTTGCACTAATGGTGCATTCCATTTATACTCACAACTCAGGATTTCCGAGTTTCGAGTGGGAGCGCCCAACTGGTCGGAATTTCTGACTTGGTAGTCGGAGCACCAACACCGCCCCTGAGTTCACAATATGAAATTCTGAGTTTAGGGATACACAATAATAAGTCTGTTGTTAGAGTATTTTTATTTCCGCATTTTAGACTAGTGTTCGTGGCAATAAATCAACAAATGATCGGTATTATTTAATGTTAGGGTTAGGGGTTAGGGTTGGGTTAGGGTATTATGGTAAGTTTTTCCGACTTGGCAACTGGAGCGCTGAACCCGAAGATGACGTCATTCCCACTCCTGACACCTCGGTTCTGAGTACAAATGGAACGTAGCATTACACTCACTATTTTGAGTACATAACTGTGTTCACACTAATAGTATGGAAAAATGCAGTGCACTTTGATTTCTCAGGTGACACGCTTAGAGCTGTTGAGCGTTGAGAGCTGGACATTTCTTAGACTCCATGGTCGCCATATTGACTAGAGGATGGGGCAGGAAGGGGTGGTTGATGGTTGAAATCAATCAATTACAGAAGATCACTTGTTAATTGTTGTAAAATGTTGTGATTTCTGGCAAGTGCAAGGTTGCAGTGTTTAATTTGAGACAATACTACTCTGGGGGTTTACATGCACTCTGTTTTACTGAGTGTACAGTGTATGCAGCGCACTTCATGTAAGTGTACTTACGGAAGTATGCAATCTTTGTTTGATACATACATACAAATGTAGAGGGTAAAAATAATGAGCTTTATTTAAAAACAACAAAAAAAACCACAAAAGATTTGCAACAGTCCGTGCCAGGCTAGCTGTTTTCCTCATCTACACAATTTATGACAAGCTAATCAGCTACTAGCTAAAGCAAAAAAGCAAAAAGAAGCAAAAAAAAAACAAAAACAAAACAAAACTCTTATTTATATATTCAAAAACCAAATACGGACACTGAATGACTCTGCTCTCTAGTCTCCTCAGTCAAACATGACTCTGTAGTGGAAATCGCTGCATGGGCTAAAATGAGTTTATTATCTAACTTTTGACAAAAGAGCAAATCTGCATAATTCCAATATTCTACTTATGTTGAAGTTCATTCTTGGTTTTTAAAAAAGTTTTGTCATATACTGCTATCTCTAATATGAAGAAAAGACCTAGCGATTGCAAAGATATAGAAGTCAAGGGACACAATTCAATGTCTTGAAGGGTAACTTCTCAAATACTGCAACACTGTTCTCTAATATTTTAGTCATACCAGTGAGGTACCCTGGATTTGTAGCTAAATGAGATCGCATGAGTTAAAAGACAACATTGGTATTGTCTTGTAGAGTAGCAGAGTAGTTGTCATTCAGCTTGTGTGCTCAGACAATGGGGCACTATGGCTGCATTCTTGAGGGGAGAAGCTGTGTACTCAGAGCTGGACTGTTGGATCATGGACACGCAGAGAATACTGAATACATTGTTCAAACTCTGTCACCACACGGTTTCCCTCCCATTTCATATAACATTGTTACAGGAGCAGTTTGGGAATGTGGCAGCTAGAGGTAACACATAACAGCAAGAGAATGACACCCATTGGTGATAGTAGCAAACTTGGTGTTTAAAGCATGTTCCACCCACGCTGTTTGGCCAAAAAATAAAAAATAAAAAAAATAAAAAATTCAGGATCCAAGCTTCGATTAAAGAGAGTAGAGCCATTCAGCCTCGCACAACACAATGGCTATAGGTCATGATGTACAAACATTAATGTTACATAAGCTAATGCTAACTGATCTCAATTCCTTACATTAACATTGGCTTAGATTTTAAGCTCTGTTTATCTACAGTGCTCCTGCCTCAAGCTAGCTAATGTGGAATAAAACCTTTAATCAAACGTAATTTAATGCTGCCACTCTCAAGCTAGCTTAAAGGCTATTGAAGATACAATGAAACTGGATGTAATGCTAAAAGTCCCAAGCTAGCTAACAGGCTGTTAAACATTTAATAAAACCAAATTAATGCTAGCAGTCTTTAGCTAGCTAAAATGCCGTCACACATGTATTTAAGAAAAAAAATGGCAGTTTTAAGCTAGATTTCGTGCTTTTAAACATCTTATGAAACCCAATATATGCTGCCCGTCTCTAGCCATCTAGCCCAAAAACTTTCAAACATTTAACCATACAACATGAAATGCTATCAGTTTCAAGATAGCTTATAGGCTATCAAAGATGTCATAAAACAAAAAGCCAGAATACAAAGAAATGCTGGCAAACTGTAGCTAGTTAAAAGGCTATCAGACATGTAATGAAACTCAATGAAGCATTGGCAGTCTCTAGCTAGAGAGCTAAAGGGCTCTCAAGCATTTAATTATACTATAAAAGTCTCAAGCTAGCTGCTGGGCTATTAAATATTTGAACAATGAAACCCAAAGTAATACTGCCAGTGTTGATGCTATTGCTACACATCAAGCAAAATTAGCTTTGAAATACTTTATAGCTAGCATTAGCGTCACATTATAAAGACTTTTAATTTTCATTGTATTGTAGGTTCAAACAGGTGTACGAATACACAACGTAAAAATGATTATCTTGATAAAAAAAAAAAGTCAGACCTGCCAGCAGGCCTGCAGTTAAATTGCATAAACACTGTGCTTGCTGTGTATCTAAGTGACTGTCACTGATCACAATGTGAGTTAGTGTCTGTTAATAGCTGTGTCACCTCTCCCAGAATAATCCCTTTTACTGCCGTCATTAAACACAGCTTGTACTTTGACACTTGATTGGTCTCACCTGGAACGGTATGACCGATGGTTTGTTGGTTTGTTGCATGTATAAAGTCATAACTGAGATTAAAACAGATGTAATTAGACTGTTAACTTTTTTTATGGACTGGTAGAATAATCCCCCTGCACCCATGTTGTTTCTGGTTATGTTGCAAGTGCAGCCTGCAGAGACTCCTCTCAGTGTCTCTGGGGGTGATGTTGCCATTTAGTGTCACACACTGATGTAACTCTATGTAATTTCCCTAATGACCTTTAAAAAAAACATTAAAACAAACAAACAAAAAAAACAATACAATCTGATATTCCCTGATTTTATATTTTCTTTTCCCAGTGGCAATATGCTGGTGTGGTGCTTTTTCAGTCCCTGCTGTAATGAAGAGTTAATACATACATTCATACATTTTCCATATATGTAAAGAATCAATTAGCTTTTAAAGTACAAAAAATCAGTTAGAGTACAAACACTCTAAATTTGGCTTGAGCTGAGCTTTTGATTGAAATAAATATAAGATAGATTTTATTACTGGCTGATAGTAACCCCAGCATGTTTTTTACTAGTTCCATTTGAGTAAAAAGATGAAATTAATGAAATTAAACTCTCCAAGTCTTTGAAACATGCTTACAGTATATCAAATTAAAATAACAAATGTAAGAGTCAAACAAACAATCTTTCAAAATACAAATTTCATTGAACTCTCAGTGGTTCAGAGAGTTGTTACACAAACTTTTGCCAACCACACCCAACACAAACCACCCAGAGCTGTAAAAGGAATGACCACATCTTACTCATTCAATCTGTAAGGACTGACAAAATCTTAACTGCCTAAAATCTAAAAAAGTTTTTATTTCAGAATAAAATGTCTTATTAGACTAAATGTGAACCTAGCTCTTTAAAAAGTCAAAAAAGTCTTATTTAAAAAAATAAAATAATAGATAAATAAATAAATAAAATAAAATAAAAAAAATAAAAATAAAAGGTGCCCAAATGGCTAATAGAGAGTAAAAAATCAAAAAAAAAAAAAAAAAAAAAAAAACTTCAATGGAGTAAGAAAAACGTACATTTTAAGTTTCTTGTCTCAAGAAATAAATGTGTTTTCATAAAACATTTAAAGAAAAATTTTCTCAATCCACTGCCAGCTGTTTTTACTCTTTACAAGCAGGTCAGGTGTCATTTCTGTCTTTAATCTCTTGAAATAAGACATTTTTCTGGCCTTGTCAGTAAGTTAGGTTCACAGAGAGTCATATAAGATGATTAAAAAAGTAATAAAAAATGATGATTATAATAAAACTGGGAGAAAATATTGCAGTGTAAATATTTAATTATGCTTGAGGCAAGACATGAAGATCATATGATTAACTTAAATCAACATTAACAGAAAAATAAAGAAACCAAGAGGACTTTTAAAGGTCTTTTGAAATATTACATCATAAAAAAATAATCTTAAAATTGTTCCATTACACATTCAATGATTTTTCCTCATTTTGCTCTGAATATAGCAGTATCACAGCCTTAGATCCCAATTCCATTAATATTATATGGTAAAATCTCTTCACATGTACTGTTTAAGTACCCCATCTAGTGGAGCACCAATGCTACTGCATTGGAGACACAGAGTTTGGTTCAGACCCATGAGGAGAGGCCATAAAAGTTTGGTTGATATTTAAAAAAAATTACAAACTAAGCAGTTGTATTTATTTTTGGATATTTTTTTTTCTCTTGGCTGCCCCGTGAGGTTTATTTTGCTAGTTTGTTTTCCTGTGATTAATTGCTGCTCTATGTTGTGTGTGTTCTTCATTAGGAAAATTTGAGGGAAAAAAGTGAAAGAAGTATTTTCCACAGAGGTCGTGCCACACAAAAGATGTAATGAAACATACATAGAAACCAATTGCTAATTATTTCCTGTCTCAACCATGGGCTCCACTTGAGAGTAAGTGAAAGTCAGTATTATCGAGCAATGAGGCAATATTTGAATTTCAAATGAGCCTCAGACAGCAGAGAGAGCTGGCATTCACACAGGTAGAGCAGAGCCAGCTCCTGACACTGCGCTGACAAATAGCAGGTACATTATGCTGAATGAGGAACAGTGTCTCACTGAGAGGAAACGGGATAATTGATCTGAATTAGGAAAGAGTGACCAGGAGTTGTGTGAGGGTGAGAGTGAGAGCTAGAAATGAATGAGGAACTTTCACTTTTGTTTGTGCTCAGAGGGGTCAAATGTGACTTCGATTCAGCTGCAAAAACATACAAGAAAAAGAAAGCTCAAAGTCTGAACGTCCTATCCAGAAGTTAAAGCGACTTTCTTCAAAACTCTACTCCTGAAAGTCTTGATATTACACAGAATCAGCTTCCCTCCCTCCTCCCCTATCTCCCTCATTCAGTGCATCACCCAGCATATTTATTTTCCTGCGCCGATGGTGCGTCCCTGCTCTTAGAGAGGGATTACACGCCTGGCTTGGTCCATATCCTACAGCTTCTGCTGCCACCCACACCCACAGCAGGACCCCGGCTGCTCCGGGGGGCTACCAGCATGGATCTGGGTGTGGGTTTATAAATGATCCAGGACCAGGCGCCATGCAGTGCCACCCTGTGAGAAGACCCCCGAAACAACCCTGTGTTCATGCACTTGCAAGAATACAATAAAGTGTTTCACAAATAGATGAGACAGTGTCTCCAGTGTTATTAGGTCACATCTTTTAGCCTTGGGTAAAGGTCAGTAGATCACAAAGACTATATATACACAATATGAAGACATACAGAAAACCTGATACGTTTTTTTTATATATAAAAAGAAAACAATTACAGCAGATGAAGGCTGCTCTGCATGTAGAAATACTACTCTTAGTTTAAAAGTGAGATTTGTATCAAAAAACATATGACTGAAAACATTTTGTATCAATTTTGACTTATTGTGCTTCGAATTAAAGTTAAGAAAAAATTTAAAAGCGTTCTCAAGAAGTAAGTGTTTTCATCTAAAAACAGTCATGGCTTTAAGTCCTTAATTCCAGGTGTATTGGGAGGTCTTTCAATTAAGATATTAAAACTGTCACATAGAAATTTGAAAAGTGAAAACAAATTGTTGGGAGCATTTAAATATAACCCTGTAAAACCTGGCCCATAAAAAATAAAATAAAATAAAATAAAATAATATAAAACCCACAAACAAACAAACAAAAAAAACTAAAAAAAAAAAAGAAAAATCAGAAAATCACTTTTTTTTGGATGATTATATTTATTCTCATTTTTAACAAAATGCACAAACATTTTGCAATAACATTTTGTGTGATAAATTTTTGTACCACATTTGATAAACTATACGGTTTGAGCAACAATATTTGTTAAGTTTTTTTTAAGTATGCTTTCTCTTAAAGCAGAAAATGCTCAATTTAGATGTTATTCTCATCACAACTTCTTGGAAACTAGCAAAGATTTACCTGAAAAAAAATGTTTGGATGATTTCATGAGAATGGCCATAAAAAAAGGGCAAAAATACAACTTCAGCTGCCTGGGATGATTATCCTCCAAAAAGCGTATTTTTTATTATTTATATTTTCAACAGGTGGATTTCAAGTGCATACAAAGTAACAATGCTGGGTGTTCATACTGAATGCTGATTTTCAAACCTCTACGTGTTACATGTGGTGTAAAAATCCCTGAACCTGTCTTTGAACTGCTCAAAATGCCTTGTTTCAAAAAATGTAGCAGATCTTTGCAAATTTAAATAAGAGTTGTTGTAATGATGACATCATCACATAAGGATCCTTCAGCTGGTTTATGACATGTTGGAGGGTGGGCCTCAAACACCAAGGTCTGCCTAAAGCGCTGCCAATGTGTACTGTACAAAACATGGATGTAGCCTCCGGGACATCACCCGCTGTTTCTGAAACGGTGAAATGAAGCCGATCCGTGAATGCAGCCACATTAGATATGACACCGGCTGTGAGTTTCTTTTCAAACAGCTACAGGGCAACCCACAGTCACGTGACCTGAGCTGTGTCCCTGACTGGAAAATCAAACAACCCTAATAACTTCTTTAGAAAAAAAAAAATCACTCACCGAACAGTGTGGGCCAATAGTGAAATCAGTGTTTCAGACCCAAGCCATTTTTGAACCAGGCTGTTAAAGTCAGTTTTTAAAGCTGGGTGTGTACGTGACTTCCTGACTTTCTGCAGCCAACCTCAAGCAGATTCTCGATGAATGGCAACTTCTAGCACTTCCGTATAAGCTTCATTTTTACTAACCAGATGTTGCCCCTTGGCTGTCAAACAGGCCTCCAGAAGGCTGGCCAATCAGAGGGAAGGGGGCTTGTGGAATCGGAAGCCTTAAAGAGACAGCAGCTAGAACAAATGTTTCTGACAGAGGCGGAAATCTGGCTTGTCTAAAACACCAGTGTGAGAAAAATCTGGATCTTTTAAGCATGTATAGCTGCTACAGAGGCTCAAGAGGGGCAGAGTAAATATTAAAAAAAATCACAATGACCCCTCTTTAAAGAAAACTCATTGTAAAAAAAACGTGTGCGTTCTGGCAGAAAAAGTTTCACCCAAAAAGTTTTCCGTATATAAAGCTCTCAGATCTTGTGGAAGTGATATCATGACACCAAAAAAAGGTCCTCGGAGTTCAGTCATAAACGTAAAACTCAAACCTATAATTTCCACTTGAGTTGATTGAAGAGACGTTAATTAAAATCATCTCATCTCTTTCGGCTGATTCTAATTTCCACTCTCTGCTTTTGACCTAATTTTGTTGTGATGAAGTTGGCATTTTCGATTAAGTTCAGGAATGTGTCGGGAAGAAACTTCTGAGTTTACACATTTAACTTTGTCCGACATTTACTGTAAATTCAGTGGATTTTTATAAAATTCACATTCTTGAAAGTTTTTCCCACGACAACTTAACACCTTTTCTTCTCAGACGGCAGATGTCCTGGTAAGAAAGACAAACATATGGGCGAACAGACAGTGAATTGTTTGTGATGGTGTGACCGGGATGCAGAGTGGTTAAAGTGCTTAATCGTCAACAATAGCTGCTAATTATCAAACCCTCCACTATTTCTCCTCCACAGGGTATAAGGTGACTGTCCTCCAGCATCCTGTAAGGAATATTCTGTGACAAACGTCTTTATTCTCACAAATTCTTGTAATACCCTCGTAGCACTTCCCACTTAATCTTGACGTTTCCTCTCCTCTCCTCGCTGGCTGAGGGTGTTTTTGTGCGGAGAGGATGAGCTCTAAGCTCTTAATTGCAGGTGGTGTGTGTACGCCTTTTCTCCCCTCCAAATCCCAACCCCCTCCTCTCTTTTGTTCACAGCGCTGTGGGAGAAACAAAGCCTCCATTTTTTTTTTCTGCCATGACTCTCAGAAGAAGTGTGAGGAGGTAGGGAGGATTAAGCCAACATTTCTCATGACCTCTGAGGCCTTGTTCGCTCACAATGGGCAACCTGGCAAAGGTGAATGTGCCTGTTTGCGCTGGAGGATTCGCCCAAAAGAATAACCAGGAAATACATCGCATGCTTACCCTTCCTAGATCATTTTATCATTTAAAACCTATCAGTGTCCCGAAAAACTTCCATTCCCCAAGTGGTGATTAAATATGAACATAATTCAGCTCCAAAAATCTTTCCCGCCGAGAAAGAATGAGTCATAAAGCACGAAGCGGGCTGCTACAGTTATCTGTTGTTGTTCATTTGTTTCCCATTACAGAAGCTCCATTTTGGCTAATTAGTCTTGACAGTAGCTTTTCCCTGCGGTGTTGATTAGATCTAATTAATGACTGCAGGCAAGATGGAGGGCTGGTGCCCTGAAGGAGCCATTTTCATACTTCCCAGGGTAATTGAAGCTGTCCTTTTTGCTGCAAAGAGAAAACTATTCCACTGTTTTGCTTTTTGTGCCAGTAAACTTTGATCCAATCAACATTCCGTCATTAATGCAAAGTTGCTGGTATCGTAGCATAAATTTTACCTTTTTATGTTAGCTTCATGTTGCTGAAATCAGTGTATGCAAAGCAGGTGAAAAGCTTTGATTCCAAGGTTAGAGTTTTTTTTAAGTTCCTTCCCACCAAGCCCCTTTGACCTGTTGCTCTTTCTAACATTGCATCACACAATCGTTATCTTTCCGTAGCTACTCACCCCATGGTGCGCACAGCTTAGAGGGATTAGATCTGAGGTGAATTTCTGGTCGCAAAAACACCGTGCCAAACTATGCATGTTGCAGGGAAGGGGGGCTGCAGCAGATCGACGGGACGATCTGATTAAAAGTGTGAAAACGCTCCTTATCGGCGATGACTTGAAACCTGCGAACAAAGGAGGCAACAGACAGAGAGTGGGAGAGCAGATGAGATGATTAAAGTGGAGATAAATTCATCACGTATGAGCATCTGCCAACATGTCAAGGCAACTCTTTTCAGGTCTGTAAGTGGTTGGAGTCACCACTAACTGTTACTCAGCTGAGTTCGCTCAAGTACAGTTTTCAGCTGCAATATACTGATATGATACTAGAGGCTTTGTACATAATGTAAAAAGAAAAATCCCACAAATATACCCCAAAACTTATTCCTGCATACACTTTAATCAATGTGTTATTTAAGGAGATTCCCTCATAATGACTGCCAGTTTAAGCTATTCTGTTACATTGTAGCATCTCATAGCTAGCACCATGTTAGCTTAAGAACATCATGTTCTCAAACTGGCTAATTAGCTATCACCTCAACCAACTTTCCAAATATAGAAAAAAAAAGACATTTCAAGACACCAAACTAGCATTAGCAACAAATAATTCATCTTCTTTTCAGTAAAACTAGCTAAGAAGCTTTGTTTATCTGGAGATACTTTGGCCCAAATGAGCAGCAAATGTATTTGCTAGTTAGCCATAACCTGTTTTTTTTCTAAATAAATTATGATTCTACTGCATCTGTTGAGGACGTATTGTTGATAACAGCCCATCTTTTTGCTTTGATTCACTTCACAGTGTTAAAAACGAGGGATTTCACTTAGCAAAGCACTTAGCCATTTCCTGGAAATGGCTAAAACCAAACAAGATATTTGAGCATTGTTGAGTGGATGTTCTCAATTATTACATGTTGTTGGTTATGTATTTTTTGTGTGTTTATTATGGGAAATCTATTATTTCTTTGTTTGATTGAGTTGAGTTAGGGCCGACTAATTGAATGATTGTTTTTGTGGGTGTGTTTAATGAACGGTGTGCACCTGCAGCTGATTCTGGCTGTTGCTGTCGGGTAGTTGCAAGATGAGAGCATGGAGTCTCGGTTGATCTTTTTTCCTTTTTTGACCGGTACTTGATTACTGTTCTTATAATTTTTGGTTCATAACGCTGAGACGCAGTAGCCTACTCTGCCAACAAGCATAAATATACTGACTAATTTGCCAAATTATGTTAATTGTTTACAGTATTCATTTTGATTACATCTGTTGGACCCTTTTTGTTTTATGGTGTGTTGTAGCACCTTAAGCTAGGGTTTTGTTATCTACAAGACACATTTTCTTCATGTTTTGGTTAATTTGTCACTTTTATCACCTACTATCTTTTTGATGTTAAAATGAAAGCATAGGGCCACTAATTAGCAGCCCAGATACAGATCTGGTTCGCAGCTTCTACATTAGCCTTTAGCTGCTAGTAGCTGTTTCAGAACAAAAAATCTAAAAGTGAGTCCCTGCATTTATTTCCTTGTAAGCCAAGTAAGATATCATCAAAAATGTTATTCAACCCATGAGGACATACTTGAAAAGAAAGCTAATGCTAACTTTATAGGATAATTCTTTTGCTAGCATTCTGATTTCATATTTTTTGTGGGTTGTAAGTCACTCTCTCTTTGGAGGAGGACAAAAATTGACAGCTAATATTGGAAATAAGCAGAACTTAATATTACTTTAGCCCAGGCCAACACGTGGCTTGCAAGCTGCATGTGGCTCTTTGCCTTTTGGTGTGCGGCTCTTTGATCCATACATAAAAATACACAAGTATATATTGTTATGAGTGGTGGTGTGCCAATCAATCTAAAATAAAAAAATTATATATTGATGCCAACATTGGAATCAGTATTGAGCAATACTTGGGTGATGAGACTTATACTTAAGTTTCGGTTTCTCTTCTCTACATGTGCTAGATAGATAGAACTTTGTTTCTTCTGCAGTAAAAACAGAAATTTGTCTTTGACACAGCTCCAAGTACAAATTTAAATACATTTACAAACAAAACAAATCTCGCTTTGAAAACACGAAATGTATTGATTTTCATTTTATGTCATCTTGTTTATGTGTGAGGGGAAGTATGTTTGTAAGACCACGTGTGTCAAGACACATGATACACTTGCCTCTGCTACTTTAAATGCTTTCCAAAGACAGTGCCTTTTTGTAAATATGCTGAATTGTATTAGTCTTTTAATTTAAAAAGTATGTTGTCATAATGCAAATGGCTTCATAAATATACCTCTGCGCTCTGAAATTCAATTAGTGTTGGAAATAGAAATAACTCTTTATTTGGAAGGCTGAAATTGTCAGTGCTGTTTGTCAGATTTGACAGAAAACAATTTATTCCCATAAGGATACAAGCCATCCCCCAGAGGAGAGTCCAGTGTTTTCACCCTGTCCCATCAGCCTGTATATCAATCTTGTATTTTTCAGCAACACGCTGCAAAAAATAACTGCATGGCTGGGGAGAGATACGGGGGCTCCCAGTGAGTGTTGCAGGGACTGGTGTCAGTGTGTTTCCTAGGCCCCTGATGTTTATCAGGAGATACTCTGGAGTCTGATCACGGACTCGCCTGCTTCCATCACCACCTGCTTGCAGAAATCTAAATAATGACCTGTGTGCTAATGTGGGTGGTGGTCCTTATCTGCAGCCAATCGCAATGAAGGATGATGGAGTCGCCACCATTGCTTGTGGCATTTCTCATTTCTTCAAAGATAAAGCGGGGAAGGGAGCTCATTAAGGAGATGAATTAATTTTGATGGGTTGCCAAAACTAACTGTGAGGCTGTGTTGGAATATTCTTTTAGATCCAGCACAGAATCCACTGCAGGCATGTATCAGCTGCAGTTCACTTAACCATACAAGTAACGCAAACATTAAAGTGATTAAGCAGCTTTTCAAGGTCTTTTACTGAATCCAGGAAAATGGTATTGACAAGTTTCTGGAAACAGTAATGTTGTTTTTGTGACTCAAATTTAAACCAATACAGTCAACACATACATCAAGTTCTGGTTCCTTGATTGGATAATAACCCTGAAATGTTAGCATAAAGCCACTGTCAGCTTTTTATTTCTTGACAATGTGCTACCATTGATTTCACATTACTGATGCTACATTAGCGTACTCTTTGCACTTGCAGATAATGCTTGAACCTGTATAAATGTACATTTGAATCTCTTTGTGATGGTTTTCCTCAGTGAAAAATCTGAGTGATTTAGGACAGCCAAAACTTCTAAGTTAACAAATGTCAACAAAAGTTAATGTAGATTCGAGGTTTAGAGTGTTCATTTGAATGAGCACAGTAAATATTTCTTTAAAGCTCACAATGAATGCCAATAACAAACTATAAACAATGGCCTAAATGAATGGATGAAAAAAATAAATAAATAAATAAATTATTAATGGTCAAAAAAAGAAAAAGAAAAAAAGAAAAGAAATATATGGAAGCAGGTAGAAAAATTCTGAAATTTTAAATTGTTTAAAAAACGAATTTTGTTAAAATAAATGTAATAAAAAATAAATATAATAAAAAATTAAAAAAAAATGAAAAAAATGAACTTTGCTTTCATACATAGATTTTTTTAAATATAATCATTAAGTAAAAGATGTCAAAATAGCAAAAAATTGAAAAAAAAAGAATTATGAAACCAAAGAAGTCAATTTATATATATAATTTATTTGAACTATGGTTTCAAACTTTGCAATTTGTTTTGTTGTTGATTTCAGGGTACCTTTTATTATCATTATTATTATTATCATTATTATTTTTATTATTATTATTATGTATTACCACCTTTGACCTAAAGGAAGCAGTTGAAAGTTTTTGTGTGCATGTTACATGCCTTTAAAATGACTCTCACCAAAGATTAAGCCACATAATGTGAACTGTAAGTAGCTGATTTTAGCATGTCAGAATGAAAATAGACACAGGGAGCATTACATAGCAAACTCTCCAGTAACATCACTGTGAACATGGGAGCATGAACATAAGCAGCCTCTCAGTCCTGTTTGCATGGCTAAAGGATTTATCTTCTGTTAAAACAAATACTTCTCTTGTTAGCATATGATTATCTTAATATTTTATAAGTGACGGTATTACGCCTTAAATGAAGCTTTTAAAAGATGGCCAACTCTGCACATCTGGTCCTCCCTGCTCCTGAGGTATCTCTGCACCTGTTAAAACCCTTCCCCTCCCACCACTCTTAACACTCAGCATGACAGACATTGAAGTGGGCAGGTCTCCCTGGGTCTGAACAATGGCGACCTCTCCTCAAAGACAGGGGAAACATTCGGGGATTACAAGGCAGGTTTTTTCATAGTCAATCACCTAGAAAATAGAGCTCCTGAATGGAAGCTCAGAGCAGTGTTTGGTCACCTCGGCACAGAGGGCTAACCAAAGAGCACAGTCAGGGGGATGAATACTGGCATGCGGGGAGCTGAGAATGTGAATTAAAACTCACCCACGTATAAAAAACAGTGGAACAACTTCTCTCACATTTCAAGATGTGCTCACAATAGCTGTCAAAGCAGTGTGAGTCAGTTGTTGCTAAGACATGGAGCAAAAAGTGGTTGTGAGTGATTTGCTTATTATCCTTATTGTGCTGCAGCATAATTTTAACACAATTTGATGCAAAAATGAGAACTCCTAATGGTGATGAGTCTACTTGAGCAATTACTCACAAAGTTTTATCTGCCATCATTATTCTCAAAGCCAGTGAATTATTCATGAGATTGGATTCTCTTGAGCATGTGTCGCCTGCAAACTCAAAATCACATTTTCTCCATTTGTACGCTTGGTGCCAAGTCATGACATCGCACATATTAAAATCGACAGCAATTACTGTTCATCTGTGTTCAGCAGAATTATTCAGAGGACACTAAAGCCACAGATTGATGAAGCCAAATACCTTGGGATGGAGTAAAAACAGACTGTTGCTTGAGCAGAAAACTCTTTGTGTTTATAAAACATGGTTCCTGTCGTTGTTTATTGTTGTTTTCAGATGCCTTCATGACGGTGGCATACACTGCTTAAAGTGGGGAATGTGCTGCATTCTGGCTCCCACACTTCGCTTCAGCCCGTTTAATAAACACTCATGTGCATGGCAGAATCTGATTACATGAGTCTCCCAGAGACCCCCAAAATTTGTGGAATTTCACAATGAGATCATGGCATGACATGTTTGAGTTCCCTAAGTTAAAAACCAAAAAGAAATCCCTCTTTCTGGGATAATACGCATAACTGAACCAACATGACAGGCCAGAACAAATTTTAAATCACAATACTTTTGTTAACAGTCCATCGTAGTTATGGTGTGTAGCGTCTGTTAGCTAGTTTTACTTTAGCTCCACTCTAAACAGACCACTTAGCGTAAGCTGCTGTGTGTTGCATTGTAGCATCTTTAAGCTAGCACTATGTAAGCTGTTTGGTAGTTTTTGGATTGGGTACTCCACTATCACTTTCTGTATTTGAAGACACCAACCCAGTACTGCAGGACAGTCTAAGCAACAAGTGACTTCCCTGAGCAAAGCAGGTAACACCTACATTTTTTTTTTACAAGGCTAAGACTGGACAAGGGATATGAGTGTACAATTTACCAGTGCATATTACTACTGTTTGTGATGTACATCTACTAGTCCATCTGGTTTTATGGTGCATTGTAGCATCCTTTAGCTAGTATTACATTAGCTTGCAGATATATATTTTTCACTTTTTTGATGAACTTGCCACTTCACTGCCCACTGTTTTTTAATGTTAAAATAAAAAGACACAGAACCAGCACCACACCCACAAACAGTGTTAGCGGCTAGTTTTACATTTAGCATTTATTGCTAAGACGCTATTTTTCTTTGGAGATGTTAAATATTATTTATTTATTTATTTATTTATTTATTTATTTATTTATAATTGAATATTTTTTATTTATTGTATAATTTATGAGTAATTATTATTATTATTATTATTATTATTATTATTATTATTATTATTATTATTTAGATTTAATTATTTTCTACAATTGCTGCTAATTACTGAAGTTACAATATATTTTTAACTTCTTTATTTTTGTACATTTAATTTTTTTTTTTTTTTTTTTTTAATAAAATGCTTCGATTAAGGTTGCACCTCCATGAAGTTCGCCCATGAGCAGGTGGCCCATGTTTGAATCCAGCCTGTAGCCTTTTTCTGCATGTCATCCCCCACTCTCACCCTGTTTTCTGCTTTATCAACTATCCTGTCACCTCTGATTAAAGGCTTAAAAAGCCAGGGAAAAAATATCTTTACAATATTCAGTTCAACTACTTTGTAACTGTATCATATCCAACTTTCAAATACATTTTAATCAACAGAAATAACAGCTTGATATTAATGAATTGATTCCCCTGAAGAACTGCACCAAATTATCTCTATAGGGGATAATACCTCAAAGATTTTATCTTCCATTTGTGCTACGTGAGAAAGTAATTTAATCAACATTTTTGAGTTGTTTGGAGTTGTTGTAGCATTCATTTTAGCTTTTTATATTAGATTAACATTGCTGAAATTAATATATGCTTACATTTAATCAGAATAGCTGTGTAATTTAAATATTGAGTGTTCTGTGATTACAGCTACATAGATTTCATGATATTATAAAGCAGTTTTTTGGGGCAATGAGTTATTTGAGCTTATTAACAGAAAATATAGACATATTTCTTTTTTTAAATTTGATTAATTAAAAGATACTAAGTTTGTTTGCAGTGTTATTAAATGAATAACAGCATTGAAATAAATCACATAAGTCAGGTATATAACATTTAAATAGCTGGTACCATAAAACAGTCCTGTTTCAAAGCACACACACCCCACAAAGAATTGAATTCTGATATTTTTAACACTGTAATGAAAGGTATGGCAGAAAGGAAAGAAACAGAAATAAACTGTTGCCTTTAACCACAATGTGCTATTACCTGAAAATCCACCTGCGTTTTTCTCAGTGGGCACCTTTTCAACAACAGGTATATTTTCCCTGACAAAATCGCTCTTTGATGTTTTCCCCATTGTGTTCGTCTTTTGTCCCAGGTAGACAGCCCATCTTTATTCCATGCTAGCAGGGTAGCGGGCCTTCAGAAGCTTTTCCAACCACTATTTTCACGGTTTCAACCTTTCATCTCATTTGCTGGCTGAGGAAGTGTCATGCTGCTGTGGAGTGCTGTGTTGTTTTATTGTGAAGGGCAGCCTCAGCTTGTCTTCCCCTACGGGGGTCAAAGCACCCTGCTTGCTTAAGGAAACCAAGCTGGCCTTAATAGGACAAAGACCAGGCATTGATTTGACAAAATAGTATTTGGAATTAGATGTTGCAGCACAAGCAAGTCACAGCTGGGGTAAAAACAATTCTCCTATAGGGGGCCAGTTATCCCCGAGGGGGGACTACTGTACCCCCTGCCAGCCGGAGACGATCAAAGCCATGTCTCGGAGGAAAGGAAGACATTCATTGAATTTCCAGATGGAAAACTAAGCTGTCCTTTCAGTGGGGAAAGGGGAAACACATGTTAGCTTATTAGCTTAACTGGTGTTAGCTTATTAGCTAAGAGGTGATTTAGGTAACTCCTCTCAGTGGCGTAAGACAGGTTGGTGTTTAATTGTTTGAACTGAATGTCAGATGACAAGAGAGCTTGTAAATAAGTCTTTCTGTTACATATTTACCCCAACCGTCCACTCTTCATTAGCAGGTTGAAAAAAGGCCTTTCATCCTTTTACATCTTCTTGCATCTTTTCTAGATCAAAGATCAGAAATATCTACAAACTTGATGTCTGCGTTTCATGGCAGAGAGCCTTCAGGCAAGCTACTTTTTCTGTTCGAACCTCTCACACCTGGAATTCAATACCAAACCCAAAACGTGAAGCTCCGACTCTGACCTCTTTTACCAAACATCTTCAAGCTTGGAAATTGGAAGAACAACACTGTTGCCACAACCGTGTCTTAACTTGTATATTTGTTTGATGTTGACTAACGCTTGGGGTAGCATCTGCAATTACTACTGAGTACATACATAAACATCACTGCTCTATTGTCATTAGTACTACTCCCTCTTGCCCATTAATATTCCACTGTTTATTGTGTTTTTAAGGACACCTTTTTTACTACTTTTTCTCCTGTGTTTGTCTGGAGATCCTAAATGTAACCATGGCCACATTGTCTACATGTAAACTCAGCTTTAGCAGCCCATAACATGTCAATGCTAACTGGTGCAAGGCCTGATGTTTCCCACAAGGTGAGGAGAAGGAGGTTAGGACGACGTGCTGGTTCTCAGGTGTGAGCTGAGAAGTAACGACATGGACCTGTCCTTCCATCCATCGTTATTGGGAACGTAAGATCTATCACCAATTAGATGGACGAGCCATGCTAACCCAGCAACAGAGGGAATAACAGAGGGCAGAGTAGCATCATGCTATTCACAGACATGGCTAACAAAGCTAACATCAGACACCCACGCCACATTGGAAGAGCTTCACGTGCTGTGAGCAGACAGGATCCAGGAGACAGAGACTGAACAGACTGCTGAAGAAGCTCAGTCCTGGACCCTGTGGAGGTGGAGGCTGGCTGAACTGGAGGATGATGGACAAGCTGTCATCATCTATTTTCTTATGGACCTTTTTGCACTTTCTATACACTTTCTTACTTTTGTTTTCTTGATTGCTGCTGTGACTTCAATTTTGTTGTACTTGTTACAATGTCAATAAAGTTCTATTCTGTTCTATTCTATTCTCTCTTTGTAATTGTCCCTCCTCCCTACTGGCCACAAAGGCTAACTGTTCTACTTGTCACTACTGTTTTATTGATTTGTTGTTGTTTTTTTTATGTTGTTTTCGACATTAAATGTATAGGTCCATTAATATGAACTGTCCTTGTTTTAAATAAACTTAAACTTAAGTCTCTTCACCCAAAGCCTTGAGATTCGTGCCCCCCTTTTTTCTGTGTTAAATGGTATAATTTCAAGTCAAGCGCTCATGTTCCCACAGCTCTGCTTTGAATATATTTTCCCAGGTATTCATGGAAAAAAGCTACTTAAAAGGTGATGAACTGCAATTAAAACAAACACTTGTGGAAGAACATACAATGAAAGCCACTACGAAGTTAATCACTTGTCAAAGGGCTCATTATTATAGGAGAGGGACGGGCCTGACGAGAACTGGACAAAGGGGGAACAGCGGAGGCACTTGAGTCTCAATGAGGCTCTCAGCTGGTGCTGGGGTGACATCAGAGGTCCTCTAAGCTGTCCTTTGTATCCTTTCCTCGTACGCCTTGTAACTGGGGGTGTCCCTCTTGTTCTCACCAGCAGGTTGTTTTCTTGTCCTCTCATTAAGTCCTGATCCCAAAATTAGACGTCCTGACACAAATATGAACGTGTTGGGAAAAGACATGTTTACATGACAACCGTGTCCTGCTGAACTTTTGTCAAAAGGAGTGGAATTCCTTTTAAAAATGAACCAACCATGCATATGCTCTTATGGTCTTATATCCCAGGATGTATCATGTTTGTTAAAAGGTAAATGGGCGCAACAGCAACAGAATTTCAATGCTTGGGGTTTGACTTTGAGGTCACTGTGGTAAAATTAAAGCCAATGATGGTTTGCTTGTGTTCAGAGCTGATACACTGAAAAAAAACTGTATATCTTTGCAAGTATTTCTGTCTTATTCTAAGTAAAAAGTTTTCTTATTGGTCTTCTTGGTCTTAATATGAGCCACATTCACCTCGCAAGTCCAGAAGACAGTCTTACTTCAAGGTATTGATCGAGATATAAATAACAGACAAAAATAAAAACAGAGGGCTTGTGGAATCTGTTGATTGAGTAAAAAAAAAATAAACTTTTAAAAATTTCTCTGTTAAGACATTACAAAATTTTCAAGTTGGTGGATTTTGGTTGTGGCTGCCTGTTGCGGCAGCTCTGTCTTCTTTGTGCGTTTCTTGTAATTATTTCGCCCCCCCCCCCCTTTTTTTTTTTTTTTTGTAATTTTAGCATTTGGAGAGGATCATTACTTTGTTTAGTTCATTTGTTGGTCATGGACACCAATCTGGTTTTGTCTTCAGGGATATTTTTACTTTTCTTGCTCCTGTGTTTGTCTGGAGATCCTACATGTAACCATGGCTTCATTGGTTACATGTGAAATCACCTGTTAGCAGCCTGTAGCATGTCAATGCTAACTGGTGCAAGGCCAGATGTTTCCTCACAAGAGTGCAAAAGTGGTAGCCATAATATCCAGGTTATAGGTATATAAATAATGTCCAATTTTTTCTTTTTTTTCCAGTAAAAAATAGCTTAACGTACCAGGCTGAACACGTTTACTTTTATTTTTCTGTAAAATCAGTTTTGTTTGTGGTTTCGTATGTCTAGAGCATTGGGATCTTCCTTCTGGCCAGTGTAACTTTGTAATAAATGTAACAAAAGATTCATAAAATAATGTTACATGAAAAGTCTAATCTTATTTTACATAAATATTCTGTGTTTGCCCCAAGTATAAAGGGGAGATGTCTCCCTTTGTGTGATCTGAACTTGGATTTTGGTGAAATTATATCAACAGTCTTCTGTGTTTGGAGGAAAAAAAAATACAACACTGCATGACACCCAGAAAAAAAGAGGATCTGTATTACAGAGGAGATTTGTCTCCCTTTAGATTTAGTTCTGTTGGAACCAAACCATAGCAACATGCATCTACAAGGCCTGACACCTGGATATGGTTCAAAGTCTCTGGGGAAGAGCAGCCAGTCAGGTACAGAGTGAGTGAACAGATAACAATACACACTGCAGTCTATTCAGGACTATAGACTGCAAAATGCTGGCTGCATGCAGATTCAACTCAGATAAAGGATAAATACAAAATAAAGCGCTGACCACAGGTGTGAACAAAGCACCATTTCCAAAAACATTTACAAATGGGGGACTCTGTGGATCTTTGGGGGGACTTTTGAAGATCTTACTACCTTGCATCTACAAAAAAACGAAGATAAATAGGATCTTTTATCAGTTTAGATGTTGTATAATTGTACAACTGAAGTCCCAGCTTCAATGCGGGTTTCAGATTCTAAGAACTGCAACCTTGAGTTCACAAGCTTTTGGGAATTTATCTGATCATGACGCCCCGAATTGCAAACATGGCTTATCACGGCCATCGTTCACATTTTGGTTAAGAGTCTCTTTGAGAGGCTTTAGAGAGTGTGAGAAAACACAGCTCTTCATGTGAAGATCTTGTTGTTTATAAATGATGACTACAAAGCTTTGTTGTGAGGCACTTTTATGGGATTATAATATCTGTGAAGTGGATCCAGGAGAGCTCAGTGGTGTTGTGTGTAAATCAGAGTTTGGCAAAGTGAAATTATCAAAAGTTAGCCGGCTTCAGAAATTCAGACAATGACACCAGTGACGCAAATTAGTAATTATTTGTAAGACAATGTACGTTTAACAGCCACCTTATAAAATAACTTTCATGTGTTTTAGGTTGTATCCTGACAGGGAAACATTTATGTTCCATTCAGCCAGGCTGTATATTTTGTTAGAAGCTGCAGAAACACGTCAGTGGTCGATTGTGTTTCATCAAAAATCACAACAATCAAAGAGGTGTCATATGCAAACAAGGGAACATGTTGCTAACAATCGAACTGATTAACACTGTCTAAGTAGGACAGCGTCGTAGCATTATTTTAAAGTTTACAGAAAAGGAAAAAAACACATTTCATATTCATATTTGTCATTTTTATTACTACTTATTTTCCAGATTAAGCCACACTTGTTTTCATAGTTTGGCTGGTCCTGCAACTTAAAGTCAGGTGTGACAAATAAATGAGGTGCTGTGCTGTGTTATTGGATACTTTTATGGAAAAAGGTTGCAAAATTCATACATGAGGAATATTTATGAGGCGATATCTCTACAGCCTCGATGAGGCACTAACTGAGGCTCTGCATCCCCAGCTTGAACAACCAGACACTAACCGGTGTCTCGCACCTGTTAACATGATTTAGACAGAATTAAAAGTCAATGCAAAACGCAAAAATCGAGCATGTTCTGAAAAAATCACAACAGACAAAATTTTGGGTGTGGGTGTGCAAACATGATTAACATAACACTGGCAACAAACTTCTTTTTTTAAGTGCGTCAATTTCAGATGAAAAAAACAAAACAAAAAATAGATCTTTTACCACATGCATGTCCCTCCTTCATTGTCTCTTGCAGTCACATAGACCACAGGGTTAGAGGACATCAAGATCGTGAGTTCACCGATCAGAGGTATGGCTCAGGTGACTGATCAGTGAGCTCTGTGAAGGTGTTAGTGTGGAGGCTCAAAGCCCATTTCCAATATGACCTCTGACGACGATTTGCTTCTAAACTCAGTTTCAAAAACAAATGGGTGACATATGAAGACTATGCCCTTTTAATATAGTCTATGCTTTTGTCTCAAGACATTGCAAGATTAATCCCTAAACATTTAAGCCCTTTGCACACCAAATGTGTATTTTTTGCACATTTATCCCACTTTATTTTTTCTGAACTTACTGTTTTTCAGTGCAAGCTTTCACACCAGCAGCTTTTATATTTTTTTGTACAGAGGTTGATTTTTCCAAAACTTCGCTTGTGAAGTACTCATCTGACCAATCAAAATGCTCGTTGACATGTCACATACTAAAACATTCAACATGGCGGACCACTTGATTGTGTCCCAGCACCTGTTTTTTTTACAACAAATACATAAAAACTACAAAGACAACGGTTAAAGAGACAACGTTTGGAGGAGAATAGCTGCGGAGATTGAATATGACACTTCCAAATGTTGGATGCAATTTCGTGCCGTTTATTGGCGTCACTGTTGGAGTGCAAAGGCCTTTAGACCTTAATACTAAAACTTTATAATTGAAGTCTTTTATCTTTTTTCTTTTATTTTTTTTACTGAGGCCCAAACTTTTTTTTAAAACTTGCTCTTGAAGAGTTTGTGGGTGATTTGTTTAAAAGCTACGTGCGTTTGTGAGCCTCCATTTGTCCTAAAGATTAGTCAGGTCATGCTCTACAGGAGGAAGTCAGGGCAGGTGAAAGGTTAAAATAACTAACCTGAGATAAAAATAAAGAAACTATTGTGATCTGTCTACTCAACTGTAACAGAACTATCACGTCTGAGCGGCTCCGAGAAATGAATTGAAAACATGTGAAACATCAGGTCGCAGGTATGCTGGGGGTAAAGACATCAGGGCAGCTTGGATTGGTACACCACCAGCTGAATGTATCACATATACAAGATTTTGTATTTCAATGAGGAAAACATGTATTCAGTAAAACTTTTATCCTTGAGCAGAATATGTATGAGAGTGTATGTCCCCAGGTCACGCACACACGCTGTTCTTCATACGTCTGTTTCCTGACAGTCTCATGTTTCCTCTAATCTCTACAGCCGCTCACGTCTGATCTGTTGGCTGATTACAGTTACTATCAGAGACAATGTTTAACAATTTCCAAGCTGTTATTGTCTGAAACTGAAAGCTCAGAATATTTTCCCATAACACCCTGACAGAGATGTACAGCACTGATGTCTCTCCCCTGTGTGCGCTTGGTTCATCTGATAGCACAGTCACCTCCTTCTTTATGCTTCACCTCCCCCTTTCCTTGTTTATCCTTTAGTTTTCAACGGTAACTGCAATCTGGATGTTTCTGATTGTTTCACTCTGACCTGGTATCCAAAATGTAAACTGTTAACTATCTGAGACATACGGAAAACAAAGGAATGTAATAACAACACTCATTCAGCACGTAGCTCTTTAAGCTAACATAAATCCCTCAGAATACTCTTGAAAGCTCCAGGAATTTTAGCCAGTTATGGATAGGGTCATTTTTCTCGAATTTTGTCCTTATTCTTTGTCATGATCAAAATTAGAGAGGGGGTATTCTGCTTTCCCGTAGGTTCTTCTCTACAAGAAAATAGCACAAGATATTCATGAAAGACGCAAGATCTTCTAACTGGTCATGACATGTTGAAGGGTTGGGCCTCAAACACCAAAAATCCGGTTTCCACCAAGCTGTTCAGTTTGGTTTGTCTTGGTATGGCACATGTTTTGAGACATTTCTACGGACTAATCCTGGGACAGATCCACAAATAACCGAACTGTACCGTCCCACTTTTGGGGATCCTTCACTTGGGGTGATTGGTGATGACCATTGATTGGTCTAAAGAATCGTCACTTACTGTGTGACAGCGGCTGTATTTCCCCCGGTGGCACAAAGCCTGAAACAAAACTTGATTGTGTTTTGTACCAAAGAGCCACATGGAAATTACAAAGAAGACAAATTGCTGGAAGTCTTCCATCCTTGTTTTTTGTTTACAGTCTAGTGTTTTTTCTTCTTCGATGGATGTGTAAACGGGGTACACTTTGTTGTGCTACTATGGTGTCACGCTATTACGTAACTGACAGGGCAATGGGCATTTGGCTTACATGCTGCCTACCAAGAAGTTCACAGCTGGCTGTGATTGGCACTGGTTGGTGGGGCTACAATTTGCTGATAGCTCTGTCTAGCCTCTAGAGGGTTGACCAATCAGAGGCAATGTGGTTGGTGGAACCTTAAAGATACAGCAGCTAAAAAAGAGGTGTTTGAGAAATGATCTAAAAAGAGGGTTTATTGATTAAAAAAAAAAAACTGTGAGAAAAGTAGGGGAAGTTTTTTTAGCTGCAAACCTTCTGGAGCTACTAAGAGGAGACCAGAGGGTCAGTATAAAGCCTTAATAAAACCACACAACATCCCTTCTTTGTATAAAAGTTTACTACATTAGCTGTAAATAAAAGATGATGTATACTTAGTTTATTTTATTATTTTTTATTTTCTTTTTACGGGCGACTGGTCAGCTAATACCAATATAAACGATTTTCTCACAGAAGTTTAACTAAAATTAGTATGTACAAATTAGCAACTATCTGGTTTCAAAAGATCAGTTTTGTACACTTTTTTGGCATGGTTGCATGGTTGGGACCAAAACTGAGCTAAAAGCTAAGTTAATATTGGTTTTACACTGAGTAGGGTGACCACACTTAGCCAAATGTACTCAGATCTTCAGTGATCTGGTTGGTGAAAAACATGCTTACAACCTTGTGAAAAACAACCAAACTACTACCTTATTTTTGTCGCTAGTGGCAAAACTCAGAAAACTTGTGCTTCTGCTCTGTGAAGAATCTTAAAGACAACTTCTTGACTGCCTTACAAAATAATTCTTTAATTGAAATAAGTCATGTCAAGAACCACATGTTTATCTAAAGTCTAACTTTTTCCCACGTTATGAGCACATTCATTTCCTTGCTCGCATTTTTACCAAAAGAACAATTCGAAATCTGATTCTCTAAATCCCTCACAGGGGGTTGTTCTCATCTGCCACTAAGTTATGCATTGTTGAGCTGTAAAAGCTCTTGCTGCAAGTGTATCCTTAAATAAAGACACTCCTTTGACAGGAAACAAACAGAGTGTAGCCAGGGTGTAAAGTTCAGAATGAGGAACTCTCAGCGTTCAATCCTAACCTGTTTGGACAGTGAAGGTTGCATTCAGTGGCACCTGACCTGAACCTTTCAAGCTACTAATGTTCCCCACACACACAAACACAGACACTAAATAATTAGCACACCGAGACGCACAATGAGCCTGCATCGAAAAGTGAACCAGCATTTCCGTATAGATGCCCCCTTGTTGATGCAGATGTAATATGCATGATTAAAACAGGTACACATGGCTGCACACACATACAACCCACCCACACACACGTACACACACATCTATACCAAGCACTCATAAGCAAACTTGGCTGTCTTTGGTCCACCATTGTTCACTGGCACTGAGGCATGGCCAGGCTAAGTGAGGGCCCCTGATGGATACCTACCAGACTCAGACCACCAGTAGAGGTGTGAGGGGAGGGAAGACAGAGAACAAACAGGAATATTGGAAAGAGGAGAAGAAGATTGCTTTAGATAGCAGATTATTAAATCCAAGGGAGAGGCAAGGGGAAGAAAATCTGGTGTCCTCACCTTTCAGATGCACAGATGTGTGGGTGTGTGAGTGGAATATGGATGCTTCCCTTCTTCTTAGTGTAGGTTGAGATATAACATCTTGGTCACTTATAGAAGATAGATGGATAAAATCTACCTCGTGATTTGAGGGGCAACATTATGAATGGTAACCTAGTATGTGAAAAAAAATGCAAAAAGGTGCAATTCCTTGTGTGTCCACTTGGGGCTGGCCCCAAAAGCCCATGATAAATCATTAACACTTATGTTAAAATACATTCTAACACTTGATGGAAGGGTTTTTTTTATTTTATTTTATTTTTTATTTACAATACTTAGCATTATTAGGCATTTAACAGACCTGACGACTGGCGGGCACAGTGTAGATTGTAGCTGGCCTCAAGTTGACCTCTTGGTCTCTTGCTAACTCATCCAAAACTTAGGTGACTGCCACCATAAAACTTAAGTCCACTTCAGGAACCAATGACTGACATCCCAAAGACTATATCCACTGCTTTTTATTTTCTATTGTTTTGAGTCATCTTTCCAGTCTTATAATAAATAATAGTAGTGCTAGCTATGTGCTAATTTTGTGCAAAATTAGTCATACCACACACACACACAAAAAAAGGAAACAACTTTTTCCTCTCTTTGACTACAGAGTTTAAATGTTGTAAATGATGACTGCGCATGGTTTGAGTTCAGCTTATTTTGTTCTTTTAGTGCTTTTCAGCTAATTGTTTTGGTCGGTAAGTTAAGATTACTGGCTCACTTTTGTGTCATTTTCAGATGTTTATGGGTTGCTGTTTTTATGTTTTAAGCAATGATACACTGCCTTCCCACAAGTTGATAGCATCTCTAAAAAAAAAAAAAAAAAAAAAAAAAGTGGGCAACTTGCTAGCATAGGTACACATTTTGGTCACTGTAAGCTAATGGATAACTCCCTATATTATTTATGATGACTTCTAATAACTGTAGAGTTTCTCTAAAACTTTGGGTTGTAACCAAATACTGATATTTAATAGGGTAGCAAAATTACAGATTTTTCAATGTTTGAAACTTTACATGAATTTTTCTTAACTGAGTCTGATTGTGTGAAAATAAGCATAAATATTTGTTGTAGCTAGCCTCCTTAAATTATACAAATTTTGATTAGCATTTGTTGGTTGAACTCACATCCCCCATAACCTAGAATTACACCATACAATCAAAAAGAAAAAAAAAACTACTTTGACAGTACTTCTAGTCTCCAATTACAGAAATGTGGTCTCAGAGGAATACTGTAGGGTAGTGAAACAGTGACTGATGATGATCGGAATTACAGTTTAATTTGCATTCAATCATGTTGTTTCAACTAAGTTATTCAAGTTGATAACAAAAAAAAACTGGAAAATTTCAATGTGCCAAGCCAAGATTTCCAAAGAATTTGTAAAAAAAAAAAATAAAAAAAAATCATGTTGATGGCAACAAACTGAAAATTTCCATTATTCCTAAGTTAAAATTCCCATGGAAATTTTCAGGAAACTTCCCTGAAATTTACAGAAAATTTTTCAACCCTTTGCCCTTCAGCAAGGGATGAATGTCCATTAAGCATTTGTAGGATTTAGTGAATAAAGCAAAGTATTACTAACCTCAAGATATCAGAAAAAAGGTTAAATGAGGAACTTTTGCATTTAGCTTTCAAATGAGATTCACCGTGCCCAAATTAGAACCAGTGTCACCTTGTGGCGTGTCACATAGGAGCACAACTCTCCATTAACACGTCTCCAAATTTGTGTGGAATGCTCAAAAAGGCATAACTCGCCCTCGACACTGTAATCAGAAAGAAAACAAAGTCCAAAAGCACAGCAGCCTCCCCTGGCATTAAAATAAGAAGCAACAAACAATCCTAAAAGCTCCACTAAAAGCAAAGTTAAAGCCGCTGAGGCCTCAAACATCACATGGAACAACAATCTGTTTACTCCACGACTTTTCTCTTAGAATACAGCAAAGGTTGAGTGACATCTCTCTCTGTAGAGAAGGACTTTAGATGGTTGATTTTGTTGATCAAACAGTAGCAAACTCATCTAACCTGACTGCCCTCACTGGTGACCATTCACCTGTCAGCGCTGGAGTGGAGGGCTGCTGCGTGGCACTTGAGTGACAAGGGTGTGAAGTGACGGATAAGAAAGTAAACACACAAAGGTCGAGACATTTGGCACGCTGACGGATAGGGAAATTTTGATGTAACTTAAGTGATGTGATTCAAAAAGTAAACTTCAGGTCGGATCAGATGAATCTTTGAAGACCTGCAGCTGTAGCAGCAACCCACGTAATTTCTTTTGATTCACAGTGTTTAACAGCCTAATAACCTGTTTAAACCTGCTGCTCTAAGAGAAAAGATAACACGTGTAGCAATGATTTAGTAGAAAATGATGGACTCTCTTCCTCCCCCCTCCTCTTCCTCCATTTCTCCGACAGTGGGGGACATAATCAGGTTTTGTGAGATTTGGGAGTAGATTAGCCGCCACCTTGCTTGTAGATAAGAAGCTGTGCTGATAAAGCCCTGTCCTACGAGGCTCATGGCTGTGATTAAAACAACATATCTGACAGGAGCAGATCTGTTAAGAACACAATTAAGACACTGTCTGGCCATATCTACTCTAATGCACTCGTGTCTGATAATCTCTTCACTCTGACTTGGGTGAGACATGAAAAAATCCTGACTAAATCACAACGTTTGTGTAAACTTGAATAATTTAACATCCATAGAGAGGATTGTAACTGACAGTCAGCTCTTTCAGCATCTCCAGGTTGTTGTTAGTTTCTCTGGGTGAGATTACTTTGAGGCAGAAATACAAAATTCATGAAATAGAACTGAAAACAAAAGTTCTTTATGGTAGAAACTCACTCTTTTTTTCAACAAAGGAGTGCCTCAGGGATCTATCCCAGGTCCTTTTCTATTTAGGTTGTATCAAAATGTACTGTGTCTGGAAGATGAAGGGGTCTGTCCTCTGTCCTCTTGTAGTTACACGAAGCTAACAATAGTTTCTGGGGAACTGCAGCTCTTTCATGTATCATCTCTTTTTTTTTTTTTTTTTTTTTTTTTAGCATATGCAGTTCTGCTAGCTAATGGTGCTGTGGTTGAGCTTAGCCAACAGTTAGTTTAAAAGTATACAGACCACTTCCTGTGTCTGATACACCAAGATCTCCATCCTTTCTCGCCTAAACTAAAGGAGTCATTTCAATCAATCCGGCACCTCACAAAGCTTTACTGTCTAAACCTTACAGCAATTGTGTTTGTGTGATTTTCATTGTGTTGCCGCTGTCTGAGTTGCGTGGGTCCTTGGGTTGCTTCAGACTACTCACTGACGTCATTGAATGTAGGCTTGTGTCCTGGCTCCCATCCCTTTTTTTTTTAAACAGGCGCATGTTTGGGTGATTTTTAACCAATGTTAGGGACCGTTTACACGACAACGGTTCAAGGATAAAACACAAACGTATTGTTGGGTTTCAGCCACTCGTTTGCATAGAAATCGCATTCTAGCCAACCTAAAATGCAAACTTTTGAAAATGGCCTCCAGAGTGGATTTTTTTTTTTTCAAATGCCGTCACCACCGTTGCCGTGTCAACAGTAAGCCAGTGTTTTCAGTGGAAACACTGATGTAACGCACCGCTTTGCCCAAGCACATACAACAACAGTACAAGAATATTGTTGTGACGATTATTGTGAACTACCGTGTTGAGCTTGTGCTGCTCAATCTGCTGACTGTCTTTATACAAACTGCACATCTTTTGCATCACTTCTGCAATTAGCATTCGCCAAAACACCAGATGATCGGCTCAACTTCACTTCACTGGAGATCTACGAAAAAAACACTTCAGGCCAAAACAGTCTTAACGCCATCTACAGGTCTGGCATACTTTCTTCACCACCTTTACTGTGCAAGGCTCACATGTGGGCAATGGATGGACCAAAATAAAGTTCTCAGCTGATTATGATCATTTTTTTAAAGAGTTTTCCATCGATGACTCCTTGATTTTTAACTAATTTTAGAGCCCTACTTTAGGGTCTGCCCATGATATCTTTTTTTTTTTTGCTTGTTTTATAAAACTTTGAAAATGCAAAAAGATAATGTAATAAAAGAAGTGTAA
Source organism: Halichoeres trimaculatus (assembly GCF_033239565.1). NCBI lineage: Eukaryota > Metazoa > Chordata > Actinopteri > Labriformes > Labridae > Halichoeres > Halichoeres trimaculatus. Next base: position 15,864,799 of record NW_027437200.1, on the reverse strand, counting down.
TTCACTTTGCCATGTATTGTACTTCAGTATATTTTGATGAGGAGTATTTTTTTATTGGGTATATTATTACTAACCTTGGGTAAAGTATACCCCAGGTTAGTGATAGTGTTAGTATTACATTAGAGTTTCTTGCTTGTTATTGTTGATCATTGTTTTCTTTTGACCAACAAATATGACTTAATGAGGTAGAAAAAGTGTTTTAAAGGGCCGATTGTTCATCTTACTAAGCTAGGATGCTTTGCACAGTGATGCCAATGCTTGGTTCTTAGAGCGCCATCTTCTGGATACAATATGTCTATCTGTATTTTAAACAGGTATTAGGTTGCACTAGTGTAAAAGATGCAGCTCACTTTTCTAACACATATAAGGTAACAAATTTCATCCTATTCACCAAATTTTTAAACTGACAAAATTAGAAATCAAAGCCTTATTTATGCTGATGATACAATTTTATTCTTTCTTTGCCATCTACTTTGCCAACAACCTTGTGTTTTGGCTGGGTGTTATCAAGTAGGGTAGATTTGGCACCCCGTGTGGCCACTACAATGTGATCACAACACAGGGTCAGTATACCAAGGTTTATGACAAATGGGTATAAGTGCCTTTAATGTTACTGTCTTTGCTGCTTATTTATGCTGTTTTGATGGAGCTAATCTGATTTTTTTTTTCTTTTATTTTTTGTGCTTAAATAAAAACCAGCAGACAAAACAGCAGTTGAAAATTAACCTTGTAACAGGGTGAAACCAATCGAGTTAAAAGACACAACCAGCCTAGTTTAGCCCTGTAGTAATCCTATGATCCAGAGACAAACAGAAGAGGCATTAAATGGGTAAATATAACATTACAGCTTTTATCCATAATCCAATTCATTCAGGCTTTTTCAAAAACATCTATTTTGGTCACATTTTCCACCTCTGGGTAATTAGTAATAACACTGAAACAGAGCCTCTTTCAGAGCTGAATACATTGCGATGTGCATTTGCACAAGCTTTTCAACAGCATGCTGCATCCTGCAAAAAAAGGCTGTAACTTGTCCTTATTATGCGATTAAGTGGTTTGTGTGAGACAGCCAGGTGAGAGCAGCTTAATGTGCTTGGATAAACTTGCCAGCCACAAATCCAAACCTCAAATTCCACTTCACAGTGAATGAAATGATAAAAAAAAAAAAAGCTGCATGTGCGTCCCCACAGCATCGGCACCGCTGGCATTTATTTATGTTTTCAGCCTTCTTTGTTGATGGATGCATTGCAGATTATCTCATGTCCTGAACAGCTGGAGTGAATCTGTACCAACCCCTATCTGCCCAAACCCATAACTTGTGGTCCATCTTTCTGCATATAGCAGTGTTCTGTACGAGTCATTATCAGGATGCTTTTGTTACGACGAATGCCTTCACACTTTATCTCCAGCTTTGTACAGTCAGAGGTTGTTCCTCCTGGCAAACACACATGCTTGGTTAAAAAGAGGCAGGTGTGCAGCTATGCTGCTGATTAGATCCCAAACAGACTTTTTACCAAGTATTAAAGGGTTATGTGGATATCACTAGAAAAAAAGGAAAGCTCGTGTGAAGATTCAAACAGGCTGAATTTAACTGAAAAGTGTTGGAAAATACCTACATAAGCCAAGCAACCAATAGCAGGTAGATAAGATTCTCCCCCTTTTATTCAAAGGGGCTTTGAGGAGTTTGAAAAAGTCTCCCTTCTAGATTTATGCCTGATTGTAATCCACACTTTAAAATGAGATTATCATCGCCAATGTTGCTAGTTACGGGTTATTTTAAATTGCTACTTTTTAGCTTCCAGGTCGGGTCGACCAGGACCGGATGTGTAGGTCTCTATGACAACACCACGCCAGCTGACGAACTTGAGTAGTGAGAATAGATAAAACACAAAGATCTGTATTTTATCTCTTAATTTTGTAGTGATGGTGGACACTGGAGCCTAACTGTCAGACAGAAAAAAGACAGAAGAGCAGAAGAAAGCTAAACAGGAGAGTGATACATCCTGAGCTCAAAGCTAATTAGCCTTTAATACGGGCTAAACTGTTTATGATAATGTCCATTCCAGCCCACATGCAGCAGTTATTCTGCAGTGGTCTGATCAAACTTGAGAGTCTATCAATAAAATAAAGAGTGTTGTTACGTTAGCTCTGCTTGGTAGATGACTGGCAGGACATAACCAGGATTTATTAATGTTACACACTATGGACATGTCCTAGAGCACAGGGCTGCCAGCTGTGCTAAATACAAAGTGCTACTAAACTACTTACAAACTGATAGTGTTTACTTGTTGTTACGTTAGCCTACAGATAAGTCAGAGCACAGGCTGATGATGTGGCTAAAATATAGCCGGCTTGATGTCAAGTTTCAAACTGTAGCGCTATGTAACTGTACTGAAAAATACCTTACCTTGGAGGATTGTATCCAGTAAAAAGTTGTCTTAAACAAAGAGTATTTGTTTTGATTGGATCTCTGTTTAATTCCAAAACAAACACATGCCTCACTGAAAGTAATTTACAAAAGTGTGCAAAGACTCCGGGCCACAAGGTGGCGAGGGAGTGCAATTAAAATAGATCCTCCTCATAGCATCCTTAAGTAACTTTAAGCACATACATTCAAAGATAAAGTCAATAAAAACAGTCTATCTTCACATTTCTTTCAGACGGTGATAAGTTTGACTGTAAAAATAAACAAAGATGAGATACTTAAATCAGCAAAGAAACAGGGGTACTGATTCTGTCCACAAGGGAGTGCCAAAATTGACACAAACTGTAAGGTTAATTTTAAGTATAAATTGAACACATAGTATATCTCTTAGTTTGACACTACTTTTAAGAGTCCTGTTGTCATAACATTGTGGTGCCAGTATCTCTTTTTTTTTTTGAAACCAATAGATATTCCCATTCAAACAGTGAACAAATGGCTAGCCAAAGACAAAAAAATATCACTTTCAAAATGTAAATTTTACAAATTGTTTACACACATTTAAGATTTTGACATATATTTGAGAATTTTTGTCTCATTTTACTTTATTCATTACTTTAAACTTGAAAATTTACAACTTTTTCCATGTAAACTTAAAGAACTTAAGTTTTTTAATATTAACTACTTAATTTCTGAACAGTTTAAACTTTGTCCCAGTGATATTGTAACATTTCTCTCATACCTTTATAACTTTTTTGTCTTGCAACTTTATTCTCATTCATATGTCTGGTGATTTTTGAAATTTTGTGCCTTTATTTTTTAAATGTGAACTTTTTCTGGACAGTTTGACACTTTGCTCTGGTAGTGTTGTAACTTTGTTCTTGTATGTGTATGACTTTTTTTTAGTTACTTTTCTGTTTTTTTTTTCTTGTGAAATTACAACTTTATGAACAAAATCTAAATTTTTCAACCTTATGTGGCCCCATCTTCCTATTTTATTCACATCAAAAACAGTCATCTCCTTTGAAAGTCTTCCCACTCCACACTAATAATATCCATGTCTGCATTCTATCAAAGTATTTCATACTGTTTATATCTTTCCTGGCCTGTGCTCTCACAGATCTTGCCCATGAGATGTTCTTCAGGGAATCATTATCTCGATAAAAGAATACCCACAAGGGGTTGAATGCTTCCATTCACTGGCTCTTAAACCCACATCCATTATTCAGAGACGGTTGAGTGGAGCTACACTGATGCCCAAGTAATACAAGCAATAAGCAATGTCTGAAATCTAAGATAGTCTGTCTTAGTTACAAAAATAGAGTCTGCAGAGGAACTTACAGACATACAGATGCTGAGAAACAATGTTTTAGGCATTTGTAACCCTTGGTGACCCGCGCCGTGTTTGTCACATTGAGCTGTTTCCCATTTAATAACAGTAAGACAATCTGCTGCGTGTAACTGGATCCTGTCTGAGTGCAGAGAAATGAATGAAACATGTGACATGGTGTGATTAGTTACCCACCAATCTTTCTGGGTGTTTGTTGGCAGATGGGTCTTTTGTTTGGGTAATTTGTTTGACAGAATAACCAGGTAGATAATTACCTGTTGCTTTTGTGGCTATTGTTGTGTTAAAATAATCCTTATACTGCATATTCATTGCTTTGTAGGGCAACTAAAGGGGTGTCATTGAATGAAGCTGACCTGAGGCAAAATGTTTTTTTTTTCCTTTCTGTTTATCACGGTTAACTGTTGTGACACATTAAAAAGGAAAAATCTTTAAGACTTTAACATGAAAGCATTTTGGCTCCAATAGTCTAGATTTATGAAGATAGGTTAAGATAAGTCTGATATTTACGGGAACTACTTAGTCTCACAACTGCACATAGGCTCAGTTGCATCAGATTAGCGCACTTGATCATCACCCTTGATGCAAATTAACATGATAGGGTATTAAGAACCTGGAGCGGAAAGGGGTGGGACCAGGGTGTTGTGTTTCATGTCAAACCACCTGGAGAGGAGACACTTAAGGCGCGAGGGTGCAGGGTGCCAGCGTCAGTTGAGAGCACAGACACGCAGAGAAGGCCACAACCCTTGAATGACTGCGCCTGTGTAGCTTAATTCGACTGCAAACCTTCACGGGAATGGACAGCAGGATCAGACCGCTCGGCATACCCGGGCACGCCGCCAACCCACTCGGTGGCTTACAGGTGCCACCTTCCCTCTTGCGCCCTCCGCCCCTCTTCCTCCGGGCTTGTAACCCCACGCTGGAGAGGGGATACCCGCGAACCCCGAAGTGTGCCAGATGCAGGAACCACGGAGTTGTATCCGCGCTTAAAGGCCACAAGCGCTTCTGCCGCTGGAGAGACTGTGTGTGCGCAAAGTGCACTCTGATAGCGGAGAGGCAGCGAGTGATGGCTGCGCAAGTGGCGTTGAGGAGGCAGCAGGCTCAGGAGGAGAGCGAGGCCCGGGAACTACGGCTCTTGTACCCTGGGTCTGAGGCAGGGATTCCTCAGGGGTCACCTGTTGGCTCTGGGGTGCCTGTCGCAAACAGCAGCACTCCATTGTCTCCAAGTTTTGATGTTTTTGGAGCAGAGAACCCAAAAGAAGGTAAGTTCAAACACAGAAGTGGTGAATTCAAATTATTACCGTGTTTTTTCCTTGTAAATATTCCCTATGTTAAATGAAACATGATCAAGTTATGTCTATAGTGGTACAAAGTTATTTCAAGACCGCAGTTTTACGCATTTTACGCACAGATTGGATAAAGAGAAAGTGATCTGAACCACCTGTTTTCCTTTTTCTCATTTTAGATGACAAATCCAGCAAGTATAACTTTTACAACGGACTCATGAGCCGACCTCTTTTTGCCCCCCACGCCCCGCGCCTTCATTCTCCAAACGACAAGAAGGACCTGTCCCCAAACAGAGATAAGACTTCATTAAGCGGCGACAGCGAAAGCCCATCACCGGTGTTTGATCACACACAAAGCCCACAAGGTTCACTGTCCTCCTCCGATCCAGAGTCAGGCAGTGAGTCGGAGAAACTCAAAGACTACCCGGGCCTGGATCGGGACCCCACTGACATCATGGCAAAGATTTTCCCCCACCAGAAACGGGACACTTTAGAGTCAATGGTGAGAACGTGCAAAGGAGACATTGTCAGATCTATTGAGCTTGCACTCAGCTCCAGAGAAAGCAAAAATGACTCTGATGTCCCCAGGCCTTCTGCTGGTTTTACTGGAGCGCTCAGTGCTCCCGGAAACAGGTCTGCCTTCTCCCCGCTCCACCTGCCGCCAACGCCCGCAGGTGGAGACAGTTTATACGGACTTGGGCCTCGTCTTGGCGTCAGCCCTCTGCGGATGGCCTATTCCTCTCCAAACGGTGCCATGGCAGGCTTCATGTCACCGTACATGACACCAGGACTGATGCCTATGTTTCCACTGCGTCCGCCTTTGGACTCCTACTCTTTCCCGGGCATGATCAGAGACCTTGCTTACCTTCAAAGCAAGGAGTCACTGTGCAGTACAAATCTTTACGCAAGACTGAACGCAGAAAAATGACAAACACAACACAAAAAAATGACACTTTTATATGTTGAACTACACTGGCTTTAAATTTTTATGCTTTAAATTAACTCGAAGTGCCTGAAAACAAGCAGATTGTGTTCAAAATAACTGCTTATACAAAATATTGCCTAAAATATTGACTGTTTTATGGTGTACGAATTTGTTGTATGACGTTTTATTATAAATAAAGATATAAAAGGTTCTCCTGTTTGTGTGATCTTGATTTAATCTTATTATATTTAATGAAATTTTGTAACAGATACATAAAAGTGCATTAATGACTGCTTAAGTTGCCCTAACTAAAATAAAAACTAATCTTTAAAATTACTAAGTAATAAATAAATATTTTTTTCATGCAAGATGCAAATAACTGTTGATAAATACTAAAATCAAACGACATCTTTTATAATAAAAGTTTAAGTCTAATTATGAAGGATTCAAACGGGCCAACATGTTTTAATTTTCATTTTTAAAAGCTCAATACCACTTACATGAAACAAGTGTGCCCTTTTGTTTTTCATATGATCTCCATGCCCGCGTGCTCGCGCCTGATTGGTTGCACAAACGCCTGCAGTACGAACACAACCAATAGAACCCCATTGCAGCGTCACGTGACCGCATGTTTCAGGAAGTCAGCCCGGAGCCGATTTGATCGTTAGCATGAGTTTGAATCAGCTGTGAGCGGGTTGTTGCGAGTCAGGAGGTGCAGAAGTTTGCAGTTTCGCACTGTGACATGCGTCTTCACATTATCACCCTCGCTGTCTTTTGCTGTGCTCTCGTAGACTCGCGGAAAATAAGAGGAATATCCTCGTCCTGTAAGTTCCCTGTCCCCTTTGAGCTAGCTTTAGGCTAAGGAGCTAATGTCCTTCTGAGGAATAGCACTGCATGGTTCATGTCAACAACGTAAACAACACGTCAACTTTAACACAGACATTATGAACGGAGCTTTCATGATACTGCCATTTCTTGATTTGGTTATAACAGCTGCAACGGCATATGAAGATGGTAGCAATAATACCACAACAACAGTGTATTTAATATCCCCTGCAGTTTCTTTTTAGACTGAAACACTTAGGCTTTGATAAGACGTAAACGTTGTAAATAAACATTATTCTAACCCATTTGTGTCTGTAGAACAACGTAATAAGCTTTACCGTTCACTTTGTATCAGATAAGCGCTTCTACAAGGAGAAAAGATCCTTTCTGTGCATCGATGGATCGAAACTGATCCCCTTCGAGCGGGTGAATGATGACTACTGCGACTGTGAGGACGGCTCAGATGAGCCAGGTGAGAAGCCAACTGTATTTCTTTCACAGGCTTATACTCTGGGATCTGTGCTCTGTCTGTAACCAATGCCTACAGAACCACCAATTTGATTGTCCATTGTTTCTTCAATCTCACAGTGCGGCACCTGTGTTAATGGCAACTGGCTCTCATGCTTTCTCCAGTTATTTAGAATATTTTAAATTAAGTACATTTTTTTCAAGTCAATGGTAAAAAGAACAGCTTTCAGATACATACTAACACTGTCTAGTGATTATGCCACATTACAACTAGGGCTTGTAAAAACTCAAAAAGTGCTTATTAAAACTTGAAAGTAGTTACATGAACTATTAGATTTTTTTCAACAAGCATTTGAACATTCCACAAATCATGAGTAATTTCTAGTATCCCTTGGAGTTTTAGTTTAGCAAAACAATTTTCCATGGAATAGCCCAGTCTTCTTCTAAACAGACTTGCTAGAGTGTGAATTTTCACAACAACCTGACATGTGATTAAAAATGTGATGAAACCTGAAATGTGATAACTGGTTGATAATGTAACAAAAGTGCTCAACCTGTAATGAAATAAATTAAGAAATGTCATGAGGTCTAAGGCAGTAAGGTTGAATATGACAATGCTTGCCCACCTGTCATTTTCCAGAGTCAGTTTTCTTTGTTGCCTTACTGCCCTCTAGTGGTCTGTTGGCGTAGTGCTACTTTTATTTTTTTCCTCCGCACATGCCAATGACTTGATTTGCGGCAATTCCGCAGGACATCTGACCTTGATGGAAACACAGTCAGGAACTATTTAATTATTGGGAGAGTAGTTCCAGGAACCAAAAGGTGGTCAAAATGCACCTGATGGTTCTGGTTTTTCAAAGCTCATGTGAAGAATTTTCTGTATTGGTTTTGCTGCCTGCGGTGATATGAAGTGGTATCTCTTATCAATGACTGTTGATGTTTGCTGTCATTATTATGTCAGACTCCTGCCTACTATAGCATTTTCACACCACAAAAGGTGGTGCTTTTAATTCCTCAAAAGTCTTAAATGTGTATTTTAGTTTGTTTTGTGTTCCTACCCTCCTGTAGGAACCTCCGCCTGTCCTCGTGGTCGATTCTACTGCACCAACCTTGGTTTCCGCCCACACTACATCCCATCATCCCGAGTCAATGATGGCATCTGTGGTAAGGCTGTTTATATTTTATTCCAGTGGATGAAATATACCCTCCTTCAGATGAGAGGTGGCTTTAATAAACTCCATCACTCTCCAGAAATAAGGCGATGGATCACTGTTTTCTGCTTCAGCATTTTCCAAGGACAACACTTTTATTCTTGTTGAAACTCAATCTGTCTTATTTGTTTGAAACAGCAGGTGGAGAGGTTTGATGTCGAGTGTACTCGAACGTGTTTTTTTCCCCTCCCTTTAATCAAAATTGTTTGTGTCCCTTGTTTTTGTATCAGGTTAGAAGTTTTCTGTTTACCTCTGCTCCCTTGTGTGCTTTGCAAACACGGACAGGAATTCATATTTCACATTCTGAGGAGCTGACATGTTGGTGTACAAACTGTCACTTCTTAAGAAGTACAAACAAACAGATGAAGTAGTCACAGCAAACAAAACATGGCCCTCAAACACACGCATGCCAGTGTGAGCTCTCTGCACACAGTTTTCCTTGAAAAAAACGCCCTGTCCTCTCCTCAAGGCTGTCCTCCATTCTTTCTAGTAAAAATCTGCCACTCTCCACGCCTAATCAGATAGTTTCTCAACCCCCCTCCTTCTCGTCCACTTTTGTTCTCTGCTGGCTCGGCACTTTGGTAAATCAATACATTCTGTCGTCGACATCTGCGCTCCGTCACCGCCGCTTTCAGCAGCGGGAGACAGTATGTTACCATTTCAGGTCTGAAAACTTGAAGGCAAGAAGAATAAAAGAGGAGCAGTGGTGGAATATTCCTCAAAGCCGCCTTCTCCCTGTCCTTTTTCTTTTCTTCCACTCCCACCTGTCCTCCCACACCTTCCCTGCAATGAATGGAGTCACTTTAGTAGCCAACACATCCCTGCTTTTCCTCGTCTTCTGTGCTGTTGAGAGATTTTTATTGGCCACCCTTTTCCAGCGGTTACCAATGGGGTTCTGGGTAATTGAGAAGTATCACACTGTGCCAGCTCTCTTGGGTTAAACATCTAAGCTAAAGTTAGATCTGAGCGCTGATGGAACGGCACACAGCTGGTTTCTAATAAGCGGATGTTCTGTAGAGAGATCCTCTTTAGAGTGGAGACGGAGAGAGCTCATGTAGACACCAACCGTATTTTTAAAAAAGAAAAAGAGCAATCTCTATCACTAAAAACTGCAATCAAGAAGGTATGGTAGTGCCAGTTTTATTGGTGAAGACATTTGGAGTGAGTTTACATTCGATGTTAAAAGTTGGCACACAGTTGGTGCCCTTATTTTGCTGGGCTGGCTTGATGTCCTCTGATGAGTCGTGTTGTTAAGAACACTTACCTGATATTGTGCAGGAGGCCTTCTCATTGGGTAAGGGGGCAGAAACTTTTTTTTTTTTTTTTTAACAGTGGCCTTGAGAGACGTACTGAAACTTAAAAAAATAACATTTGCAAAATGCAAAACAAGCAAATGAAAAAAAAAAATATCTGCATCAATTTAACAACACATAGGCAGCATTTGGAAAAACGGGCTACAAAGACCACAACACAACACATTAGAAAAACGCATCACAACAGAAGTGTTTCCACAGGACACTTAAAAGTGATGCACATGTCTCAACATGCTTGTTGTTGCCGTGGATTTTCAGTCACAGGTCTATTAAACATACTGTAATGCAATGTTAAACTAATAAAAAACATGTAGTTTTTACCTCATTTTCCAACACAATGGACAGATAGAGATCCATAACAGAGCAGTGACTGAAAATCTGGACATGTGCATCACTTTTCGGTGTCCCCTGGAAACACTTACCTTGTCTTGCAGTGTATTTACAGCACATTTTTTCTAACGTGTTGTGTTGTGTTCTTTGCAGCACGTTTTCTAAATGCTGCACATGTGTTGTCAAATTGATGAAGATGGTTTCTTAATCTGCTCATGTTTTGTCTTTTTGCATGTGTTTTCTAAGTTGCAGCGCTGTGAGCTATAGGGCACCTGCTCTTTTCCCCAATGAGATGATCTTCACCACCACTATTAAGCACAGATCATTGAAGGACCTCCAAGGATTTTACAAGTCGTCTGGATCGTACTTTTACATCTGTCAGAAATTATGGTGACCTTGTGTTGGGTTGTTTTGCAAAGCAATCTGCTCATTTATGGTGGAGTTATATTCACATATGGTGAAAACAGCCCTATCGCACAATGATAAAGAATCCTTTAAAAACATCCTGGATCCAGACAGTGATCCAGATCACCTCCAAAATTTAATCACTTCTTTCTCATCCCATTTTGAACATGTCCCGAAGATGTCATCAAGATCCATTTGTTACTTTTTGAGTTATGTTGTTCACAAACAAACAAACAAACAAACAGATAGACAAACTTTCCCAAAAACACAACCTCCTTGGCGGAAGTAACTAACGCCATGCTGTCATAAATTAGTTTAAAAAGTAGATTTTTGTAACAAAAAGTCATTATGAAAAGGGCAATTTTCTCATCTGGTTCAATGTTATTTGTTCAACAAACTCCTAAATCAGGTAAGTTTCTCCCTGCTGGCTGTTTAAAAGAATGCAAGCCAGAAGGCACCTCAGAGTTACACTTCATTCACTCCTTATATTTTGTATTTTATCTGTTTTTCTTCAATTAAGAATACTTAATTTTAAATCTGAAGCCAATGATAGCAGCCTGTTAGCTTAGCTTGGCTTAGCTCAGCTTAGCTTAGTGCAAATCCTTATAACGGGACTCATTGCCTTGCCCTTTTGTATATATATATATTAATTGAAATTTATTGACAAATCTAAAGTCTCTTAGAATATAAGTTAGTGAGCCTTAAAGATGTAAATTGACAATCTGTCAATGAAATATTCAGCTGTTTTTTTACTGTTTTAATTTCTACAAACTATGTCAGGGGTGGCCAACCAATCAGAGACCAAGAGCCATAAAAATTACAGTGGTACTACAAAGAGCCACATCACACACACACTTCCTTGCACACATAAACGAAAGGACATAAAATGAAAATCAAAAGATTTCCAAATTTTGAAGTGACATTTATTGCTTTTGTAAGCGTGTTTCAATTTGTACCAAGAGCCGTGTCAAAGACAAATTTTTGTTTTAATTGCAGAAGAGACAAAGTTTCATCCATCTATCTATCCAGATAGCTATGAGCACATGTGCAATGTAGAGAAAAGAAAATGAAACTTAAGTATCAATCTTATTACCCAAGTATTGATCAATACTGATCACAACATCAATATATCAATAATTTAGATTGATTGGTACACCACTACTCATAACGATAATGAATGGATCAAAGAGCTGCATGTGGCTTGCGAGCCGCAGGTTGGCCACCCCTGAACCATGTGAACACATTTATCTAAGCAGTTTTGTGCAAAAGTTCATGTTCAGTACTATTTTTTTCTTAAACAACCCTCCATCAACTACATTTTAGGTGGAAAATAAGTAGAATTATGCTCTGAAAGTACCTTACAGCAAATAATTCATGCTCATAGTGTGACTTTGTTGAGGACTTCTTTGACTTAAAACTGTTTCTGTTCAATTGCCAAACTATTTATAGATCACTCCATGTAAAAAAAACAAAAAAAAACAAAAACATATTGCTCACCTCTCCTTGCTGTTAATCTTCTTCTGTTCTGTCTCCTCTATGTGCATTGGATCGGTTCCTCCTGGGTCTCGTGCCAGATTGCTGCGATGCTTCAGATGAATACAACAGCCACGCTCGCTGCCAGAACACTTGCTGGTCAGTTGAATCAAAACTGAGACTCAATATTTATAAAATAACACATGCAGATTTTGTCTCAAAAATATGTTGTTGGAGCCCCACGCGTGGACGACGGGATCAGTACTCGAGCAGTTCCCAGTCTGTTTTTTTGGAAAGGTATCACACAGTCAATTTTGGGCTGTTATGAAAACAACCAGAATCTGGGTTGTCTTTAATGTGGCGGTTATTTATCACAGTATCTGTGTGTTTGAGTGTAAACTTCCTGCAGTCATGTGATGGTGAGTCATTCTCTGTGCCACCAGGGGGCATGGTGTCACTATGATTAAAAACCTGATGCAGCTCAGACCTCCACTTGCAATGTATATGAATCACAGCATTGTTTTCCAAGACTTCATCAGGATATAGAAAGATCTGATGCTCCACTTTATTTCAATTCCATTCAAACTGTAGATCTTTCTTTCTATTTTCATGCAAGTAATGTAGACCATACTGGATAGAAGTTTCATTCTGCATACATGTTTGGCCTGTAAATAGAAATGTTAGAAAGAAAACAAGCCTCTGCAAGGTCGTATATATCATCTTCTCTGAGACTGACCCCATAACAATGCCGAAAAGAAGCCCGCTGTGTAAATGTAACTTCGAATACAGTAACCCTCCTCTTTTGTTGACATTCCTCTGTTATTTTACTCCGTGCAATTCAGCCCAAAACCACACAGAAGCAGAGTATATCTCATTATGTTTTCACAAGGTCCACACTCATATTGAGTTTGCCAGACTTCAAAAACAATTTAGTGCAGCCGCAGAGCATCAGCCCCCGTCTTATTTACTCTTCTATTTCTCCCATTTGGATTCCTGCTGCATTGTGGGCCCTTAAAAAAAATTGGATTGCACCATCCGTGCGGCTGTAGCAGGGGTGGCCGATGTTTGTTCTGGGTAATGACGGGCGCTATGCATCCTCTGCCTCGCTTGCTCTTCCACAGGAATCTGGGGCAGCAGGAGAGAGCATACGTGGAGGGCCAGATGAGGACCTTGGATGAGGGTTTGCAGCTCAAGCAGCAGCTGATTGAGGAGGGAGTGCTGCTCTGGAGGGAGAAACAGGTACACGGTATTCTGCCCGAGTAACGACGGCACTGTGGCGTGCATCAGGAACAGGAGCGAGCCATCAGGGTTTTACCTCGAAAGCTTTATCCTGTTCCTGTTGTGAGAAGAAATGTTTGTTTTGCACTGCTTTTCAAACTTTGTTTCACCTGAGCAAAGATACACAAGGTTCATTAAGTGGTTTATCTACAGTCTGGAGGGCTGTTTGTTAGAGATGAACAATACAGCCGTACAAACAGGAACCAGGGACAACATTTTTACCAACACAATGATGCATTTCTTGCTCAGTGGTTGACAGTGTAACAAAAGTAGCAAAAGAACATGTTAGTATGCCTTTTCTACTGAAGGTTAAGTGCAGCCTGTCTTCAAATCTAGATCTCTGCTGAAGACTAGCTGCCTGTGATAAACAAACCTGAGTTATAAACACTTGAGAGGTTTAAACCGTTGACTGTATATAAAGTGGACAGCATGTCCCTGCCATTTACCATCGTATGGTTTTGAAGCCAAAATACCCCATTGGTAATTGTTGAGGCTATGAGGGACTCAGAGAGAATCTGAGGGCAGCCGGGTGACAAAAAACAAAAATATTTTTTCTCTTGAGAGTCTAATCTCTTCTTGGCTTTACTTCCTAACATATTTTACAATCCCTGAAAAAAATACACAAGAACGGCAGCAGTCAATCATCGTGAAATGTGATGTAAAGCCTCATTTTTAACTTCTCATAACTAATGAAAACAAAACTTTTCAGAAAAAAAGGACCTGAATACGAGGCAGCCAAATGGTATCTTCACATCACCATAACAATCTGATATGAGAAACATTTCTACGAGGTGTATTTGTTTTTTAAAATTTGACCACAGCTCATCTGGAATGACTGGAGAGATGGATTTTTTGACCTATACTGCAGCCAGCCACCAGGGGGAGCAGTTTTTGTGGCGACCTCACTTCAAGCCGAGCAGGATGACGTCCATTTTTTCAAAGTCTATGGTTTAAACCCAAAAAGGGGCTCATCCCATGTTAGATTGAGCTCAAACTAAAGACCTCTAGGACATTACTAAAGTTACCAGTTATCAACTAAAAGTAGGGCTGTCAAACAACTGTTTTTAAAAGCGCAATTAATCATGATTAATTACATCTTTCAAACTTAATTATTTAGCATTTAAAAGTAGTTATAGCTTCAGACTAACAATATAAAGTCATTCTCATTCATGACTTGACATGGAAATCAAATGTAAGCAGTAGATTATTAAGATAACCGTCACTTTACAACTTAAAATACACTAAAACAAAACTATTATTACTTCTATGGCAGAAATATCTCAAAATGAACCTTACAGAAAGCAAATGGCTTGATACTTGATACAGTAAGTAACAGAAGACATTTTCTTCACAACCAAACAAAACAGCCTTTATGGGTTACTCATGGTGTGTCATGCAGCTGTAAATGTATGACGAGCCAAGTGAACATGATTCACTCAGCTCTCCTTCTACTCTGAGCTTTGCAGTAGTCACTTTTTGACTTAAATGAGGCAAATGTCACAGCTAGAAACAGTGTTGCCTAGATTGCAGGACAGATTCTTGCACTAATATTGCACTCATACTGTTTCCATATTTTTGCTAATATACTGAGTGTTTAGAGGATTCTTTCACATAAAACATAAAACTATAAAAGCACTCAGAGAGCACAGACCTCCACCAAGCATATTGTAATTGTCACAAAACAATTAAGTCTTACTTTAATGTTATACTCCCTTTCAGGAGACTGTCTGCTACAATTTGGTGTTAGTTGCAGGTTTGTACGATTATTTGTTACCTGACATTGTTGAAAATTATGATGACCCAGTACAAATTTCATATTCCAGATCGTAGCATCCAGAATATTGCCAGGATCTGGATCGTACTTTTACATCTGTCAGAAATTATGGTGACCTTGTCTTGTATTGTTTTGCAAAGCAATCCGACCATTTATCGTGGAGTTATATACACGTATTGTGAAAACGTCCCTATCTCACAATGATAAAGAATCCTTTAAAGAAATCCTGGATCCAGACGGTGATCTGGATCACCTCCAAAATTTAATCTCTTCTTTCTTATCCCATTTTGAACATTTCCTGAAAATTTTATGAAGATCTGTTGGTTAGTTTTAAACAAACAGACAGATAGACAAACTAACCTCCTTTGTGGAGGAAATCAGCCTGGGGGTGTAGATGGCCTGGCGGTCTAGGTTGCACCCCATGAAGTTCACCCTTGAGCGGGTGGCCCGGGTTCGAATGCAGTCTGTGGTCTGTTCCCCCATGTCATTCCCACTCTGACCCTATTTCCTTCTCTACCCATTGTCCTATCCTCTTTAAACAAAGGCAAAAAATCCTAAAATAAAAAAATTGCAAAAATCAAAGAGCATATTTTCAACTTGTTATGTCACATGATATCTCCACCTTCACCTTCAAAGCCCAAATTCTGGAAGCCATCCAGGAATTCACTCTTGGAGGAACCAATATGTTGATATCATCTCACATGTTTGAATCAACTAAAGTTGATCTTCAACTCTGTCAGCATGATAAGCCTCACTTCATTTCACATATAACAAAATGAGCTGCATTCAGAGAGTATATCTTCACTGATTCCTTTACAGCTCCAACTAGTTTAGTCGTCATTTCATAACAGCACCCTGGGTATTTTTTGGCCAGC
Source organism: Halichoeres trimaculatus (assembly GCF_033239565.1). Taxonomy (NCBI): domain Eukaryota; kingdom Metazoa; phylum Chordata; class Actinopteri; order Labriformes; family Labridae; genus Halichoeres; species Halichoeres trimaculatus. The sequence goes on along the minus strand of NW_027437200.1, from coordinate 15,848,866 downwards.
CAGCTTCCAAATAATGCCAGAAAGCCTCTAAAATTATCACAACACCACGCGTCTCCCTTTTACCTCCAGTGTAAAGACGTTGTTTGAGTTATTCTCAATAGATTTAATTAACTTTTCACCCTGACTGCTTGCGCTGCCACTCAGTCTCTGCAGTGTTATTACCTGGCTCGCTTGCTAACACACTTTGATTGATGAGGACATTGAGGTTAATTTGCTTTTATACGTGTTGTACAGCAAGGATCGCTGCAAATGAGCAGCTTGAGCTCTGTGATATTGTTTTGACCACACATGTTCCCGGCATCTGCTGCTACGGGCGTTTTCCAGCACTCACGTCAGCCTGCTGTGTGGGTAGTTTTTGCCGTGTCGACATGTGATGTTAGAAGTCTGTTTCGTGGTTTATTCGACGTGCCACTTGGCTTCTTTCTACAGCGGCTTACTCTGTTGTATTGCAGTGTTTTAATTAATCTCTATTTGCAGATTCTGACGAAAAAATGAATCACCTAAATCACTCTAAATAGTCTGTAGGTGCACTCAGAGGTTGTTTCATAGCTTATTTATCTTATTATTTTATTCTATCTGATTCTGTTCAAAGTGCATTAAGTCTCCTTTCCAATCATTTCTTGTAATCTTTTACTCATAAACATCTTATTTTTCTTCTCTAGGTGTAAAAACCAGTCGTGAATCAACACTCTCCTTTACACAGCTTCGAAATGAGCAGTAACCACTTCACAGTTTCTCCTCTGTTCTCCATTTGCACACTTAGTTCAACAAGCACCGGGCCAAATTAGAAGCTGCAGCCCTGGAGTTTGGTGCAAATTGAATCGGTAAAATTGGCGGCTGAGGATCTCTTTAGATGTTTGTAAGTTATATTTACTGCTTCAATGGTCTCATTATCCTCACTTAGGAAACACAAGTTGCTCTAGCTACACTGTTTGATGGTCAAGGCTTGCTCACACGCTGCATGTTGCATGAAAAAAAAATCATAGTACATTAGTTTAACATGCAGTCATGGCCATTTCTTAGCATTCACTTAGACTTCTCAGGGTTTATTGGTAGCTAAAAAGTACCGCTGCATATTTAAAGTTCTCCAACTTTCATCTGGCTGCACTCAATCCTTTATATTTCTGATTGATTATGTGTGAAATTACTTTATTTCAAGGTATTACGAAGCACTTTGGAACACCATTTTTGGAAGAAAAGGCATCGCAAGTCGTCTGTAATGGAAGATACTTTTAAAAATATGCCACTTATTTGAGATTCTCTCGGAGCGAAGGCCACTTTTTGTCGCACACACGCTCTCACACAGCCTGTTTTGCCCGCCGATGGTCTCCGAGGATGCACCTTGCACTCTTCTTTTCTCTTCTTTTCTGTACTCCTTTTTTCTCTCCCTCATGTTCTTTTCCGTGGCAGCTGATTGGCAGATCGAGGCTGAAGCGTCACCCAGCACCCCCCTCTAGCCCCGCCGCACATCCTCTCAGCGTGTCTTTGTTGATACGGCAGGGTTACCTCGGGGGGCCTCGTCTCGGAAACCTAACACATTGACTCAAAAGTGAACTCCCTGCGCGGTTCAGGGGTTACAGAAGAATGTGCTGTCAAAGAAACAGGATGCTAGGAAACTTTTAAATCAAATTAGAAGCCTTTGTAGAAAGAGAGCAAGTCAGCATTGTGAACTCTAGATCAGGCAGGAGGAAGAATGCTGTTAATTGAGGATAAATTGCTTTTCAATAAAAAACTTCCTTCAGGAGTTAAGTGATTGTCTATCTGTTGATTGGCCAGTTTTAATCCTATAACTTAAAGAAGTTAGTGTGCGTAGCATTCAATAGTCCTCTATCTTTTTAAATGCTGGTCTCACTACTTTGATCTCAGCCAGGATTATAAATTAAAGGACCCTTTTGCCTTGTACACATTGCAATTCCACAATTTGTGTATCTACGTACTTACACCTTGAACCCAGTGTGATTTGACATTGCATTAAAAAGGGATAATCCTGATTGTTAATTCTGATACTTTAACTGCTCCTGATCTTTTTACTGATATTGATTCTGATACTGGTAACAATACTGATACAAAAAAAGAGAGTTGATAAAGATTTGATATCAACCCTAATACCAATAATGATACAGATCCTAAAACTGATACTGATACTAAATCCAACACTGATACCTACACAGATTCTAATACTGATATTGAAACCAATACTGATTCCAATACTGATACTTACACTGATACCTGAAAATTAATCAAACATTAACAGATCTGATACTGACACCTACTAAACTGACATCAATCCTGATATTGATGGCATGGTATACTGAAACTAAAACTGACACCATGCAATTCTGACACTTATACTGATGCCCATACTGGCACATATACTGATACCATTACTGATACTGATGCTAAAACAGATGCTGATTCAAATGCTGACAGTTTTACTGATAAGTATACTGATACTGACACCGATACTGACACCTACTTTACTGATATCTATACTGATACCATGGGATACTGATACTAAAACTGACACTTATACTGATGCCCATACTGGCACATATACTGCTACCAATGCTGATACTGATGCTAAAACAGATGCTGATTCAAATGCTGACAGTTTTACTGATAAATATACTGATACTGACACCGATACTGACACCTACTTTACTGATATCTATACTGATACCATAGAATACTGATACTAAAACTGACACCATGCAATACTGATGCCCATACTGATACTGCTACCAATGCTGATACTGATGCTAAAACAGATGCTGATTCAAATGCTGACAGTTTTACTGATAAGTATACTGATACTGACACCGATACTGACACCAACTTTACTGATATCTATACTGATACCATAGAATACTGATACTAAAACTGACACCATGCAATACTGATGCCCATACTGATACTGCTACCAATGCTGATACTGATGCTAAAACAGATGCTGATTCAAATGCTGACAGTTTTACTGATAAGTATACTGATACTGACACCAATACTGACACCTACTATACTGATATCTATCCTGATACTGATGCCATCGAATACCGATACCAAAACTGACACCATCTAATACTGACACTTGTACTGATGCCCATACTGATATTTGTATTTTAATCTATATTGTTGTTAGGACCCATTTGTTTTCACTGGTCAAGTAAGTCTTTTCTTTAACAACATAAATGTCCACTTTATTTACATAATCAGAGATTCAGTCCTTCAAACTCACAAAAAAACCTTCTGCTCAACCTCAATTAACTTTTGTCAAAAGTAAATCCTTCAAAGCTCTTTGGCCTGTACTTCAATTCAAAACTCAGAAGAAAATCATTTTCAGGCACATCAGCAGACACTGACAAAGGTTCAGCGTCTTTCTCATGTACATAATTTGCATCATGTCTTTCCAATCTCGGACTGAACCGTCAACCTTCCAATTGGGTGAAAACTAACTATACCACTGAGAAACAGTCGCCCTGAATATCAGCTTTTACTGATACCTAGCTAATATATCAGTGCATCCTGACAGGATGGGGAAATTTCAGACACTCAATACTGAGTTATCGCACACATATTTCATATTTACGTTCATCCAGACAGAAATATGGAATATTTCACCACATTACCACAACTGCCTGTACTGTTCATAGAAGAGAACCTTATTTCCTGCTCTAGTTTTTGTAGTTCATTACAGGGTTTTTTTGGAACATATTTTGGGAAATGTTCTGGGTGTTATTCATAAGTAAATATGCTCTTGTACTCTCAAAATGGAGTCCATAAATCACTGCAGCAAACTGAAGGTGGCTAAGCAAGCGGCGTGCCCCAGAAAGGTAGTCATCCCTGTCCGCATCGAGCAGAATCCATCACTGCTTTATGAGAGTCTCTGAGGAGGGATGAGGCCGTATTGACACACACACACACACACACACACACACACACACACACACACACACACACACACACACACACAAACACACACATACACACACACACACACACACACACACACACACACACACACTAGGCGCTTCTGCTTTCATATTAATTGGTCCATTACAGAGAGTGATGATAGGTTAGGCTTGGTTGTCAAAAGCTGTCGCTTTTGGCATGGCAGCAACACCTCCTGACGCGAGTGATTTAAATAGTCGAGTACAAGTTTTTGAAAATACATGAGCAGGCTGTGGTGTGTTGGAGGAGGGAGATTATTTGTGGGTTAAAAAGAAAGAAATGTAAAAAGAAGATAAAGCAAATTGATTTGTTTTCAGTTTGCTTGTATCTTTGTAGCTACTTTCTACAAACACTTCTTATGCTTTATGTCAGTTTTCCCTCAAAGTTTCTTATTTTTTCTATGTTGCAGAGGCTTCATTAGCAGGATGATATTAAAAAAACAAGTTTGTATTGAAAAAACTTAAAAAAGCTCTGAATCACACTTCACCCTGGTTTTCAGATCATACATAAAACCATGGGTCCAAAAAAGCAGAATATAAAAATGCTCATACATTTATTTTTAACAGCGCATCAAAACACTGTTAATCCATCAAAAACTCATCAATACTTTCTTATTTCCCATAGTGCTTTAAGCTAAATGACAATATCTACAAGCTATCATACCTACAGTGGCAATGCTAGTGTTGATGTAGCGTCAAATCTTTTTCTTGTTTTTACATCAAAGTTTAATCCATCATCATGCTAACATTAGCTGTTTGGGCTAAATTTGAGGAAAAACTAATGCAAATTTCATATCAGAGGTATTTGGTTGTAAACAAGTGTTGCCTTCAAATGGGTTTGTGTTTTCTACGGCTTTGTCTGTTTTTTTAATCAAAAACAGTAAGAGAGACATAAAAGAAGAGTCCACTCTTCTCAGGTAGTTTTGGTGTTAAGAAGATCACAGACAACAGTATTATTTGGGTCTTGAAAGACTGTTGAAGATGCTCTGAAAATGTCCGACCGCTAATGAGTAAATATCGGCCTACTTTTACATATCAGCCGACATTGGTATTGTGCATCTCTTTAAAAAATTCGAAAAAAGTTACAAATTTGCTTTGATTTTCTGCAATGACTTTGGACCAGACACAAATGCTGTGGTGTGCTTGATCTCTCTGGCACATTGCCCTAAATGCTAGTTGGCAGTGAGGCAAAAGTATAAACAAGTCACAAATAAGGAAACGTGTCTTGCCTTTTTTTTTTGATTCAAGTTTAAAATACTGAGAGATACTTAGGGAGGTATTTTGTCTTGTTAATCAATACTAATCTCAGAGTCTTTTTTTTCCTCCCCTGTTTCTCTTCAGGCGCAGCTCAGAGATCTCCAGCAGGTGGCCGAGGACCTACAGATCAAACTAGAGGAGCACCGGAGGAGGAAACATGAAGCAGACAGGCTCAAAGAGCAAACATTGAAGGCACTGGAAGCAGGTGACAGCAGTAAGTGTCCAGCCACCTTTAACCTGCCATGATTTGCTTTGACTCCATCCAAAGCAATTCACAAAGCAGTTATCCTATTGTTACAGCCACCGCGGGGCAGCCTCCATTTTATCTCAGCTCCGCCTCACGTTGAACTAAAGTAAATTGACCTTCGCACCGCAGGCCACACGTTCAAGATGACAAATGGGGCAACATCAGAAACAGCTGGAAGGGTTAAACACAGCTGCCAGCGCTGTAGAAATAAATGGACCAGGAGAGGAGTGCTGAGCTGCAGCATATTGCAGTCCCACAGCTCTTCTTTTCCACGTCGCTCAAACCTTCACACAGACGTTTCTTATATGACTCACAGGCAAAATTCCCTTATCGCTCGCAGCACTAGCTGGCTCGGCATTTAAAGTGACGTTCAGACGTGTGTGTGAGCGTGTACAGAGAAAGTTGAGAGGCTGGAAAGGAAATGTTCTCTCTTTATTTTGTACTGAAGTCCATAAGGATTTAGAATCATTACTGGTGTGTGTTGGAAACAGTAGATTGGCAAAAACACACACCTGATACACAAACTAACAGGGGTTGCTTATGTTTTCTTTTAGTCTGCAATTTGATTTTAAATCCATGGGAAAAACATCAAGTTATTTAAAAAATTGCAAATTTTCCTTCACTTGTACTCCGTCTACCATCATGTTGCTCTCATTTCACTCTGAAATACCACCAACTGATTGTCCGTCTTGTGTCAATCTGTCCCTCAAGTGGAAGTTTGATCGCAATAAAGGTCTTTTGACTTTCCCCCGCTCCTTCGAGCATGCATCCATCATGCTCCCCGCTGTGTGAGCTGACCTTTGCTAGTCATCACAGCCCCCCCCATATTCTCAAGGCTGTCATCCTTTACTTCCATTACTGCTCATCTTCGTGCCTTAACAACCATCAATTTTCATTTCCGTACTCGCGTTGGCATGTCCTGTCCATGTTGGCGATCCATCTAGGCTTTTATTATGCGCTTCTAATGACAGTTTATGAGTGAGTGTGTGTGTGGTATTGTGTGGTGAAGCTGATGGAAGTTTTGGAAGGTACTTATTTTAACTGCTCCTGCTGTTGAATCCATACAACACATGTTGATTAAAGCTTTAATTTGAATTAACAAGAAAACCTCTACAAACACTTTAACTCCGAATGTGTTTGTTGTTAAGAAAAGGCACAACTTTCTTACATTTCTTTATTTTGTTTCATGCATCACGTTTCACATTGAGTTTAGTTTGTCTTTGTTTCACTCATAACAGAAAAAATATCAGTACAATACAAAAACAAAATAAGTCTCAACACTTGATCAGACAAACAAGAATAAGACCAGTATGCCTTTAGCTTTGCAAAAAAAAAAATTTTTTTTTTTTACAGAATGACAATATGCAAAGCAACCTTTAATTGCAAAATTACAAGTGCAAACTCAAGTGCAAAATTACATCGACGAAGAAAAACAGAACGAAAAGAAACACTTTATTGATATAAATGCTAATCATATAATTGTTTATTTTATTTTAGGATATTATTTTTCAATGTTTTTATTATAGGTGCAAAGTTAAGAGTATATTTTTATCCCTGAATTTTTTTTTATCCCTGAATTTGAGTATGTTGTTTTTTAAATGTTTTTTGAAGATACTGAATGATTTGAATTTTTTAGAGTCTTTGTCGTTCCTTGAGTGTAGTCCTAAATGTAGGTTTTTAAATATCGAGAATCCCTTGAAGTTTTAATTACTTCTGCTTTTAACAAATCTACACTGAATGTTAGACAGTAATAACTCTTGGTGGTTTCGAAAACCAAAACAAGTTGATATAAATGAAGCAATCATGGGTGAGTACTTTACTAAAATATTCCATAGCTACAGCCCCACAACAGATGAGAATCTTTTACTTTCTATTGGCATCTTTTCAGCCTATACTTGCGTTTTAGACCTTTTAAACACCCGCCCTAAAATGAACCTTTAACTACAGGGGATCCATCGGGACAAATCTTGCATCATCTTTATTAGGGATGGGTACTGAATTAGGTACCCGTTTGGACTGAGCACCGATTTATGTAAATTCCAAAGGTACCTTGTTTTGGTACCTAAACACATCTTTGTCACTGTGAGGGAGTGGAAGAGTAGCTGATTTCCGTGCTGGACATGAACACAGCATTGCAAGTTTATATAGTGAGAAATAAAAATGTTAAATTGAGAAAAATTGAGATTTTATTATTAAACAAATCAATATTTATTACCACATAAACACACACACAAAAGTACCAAAAGTTGGTATTGTTGAGTACCGATACTGATTGCCAGGCACCAAGAATAGGTACCGTATCATTGGGTTCGCCAAGGAGGTAATATTTTTGGGAGAGTTTTTCTGTCTGTCTGTGTACATAACTCAAAAAGTTATGAACAGATCTTGATGAAATGTTCAGGAAATGTTAAAAATGGGATAAGGAAGAAGCAATTAAATTTTGGAGGTGATCTGGATCACTGTCTGGATCTAGGACTTTTTTAAAGGATTCTTTATCATTGTGAGATAGGGCCGTTTTCACTATATATGTATATAACTCCACCATAAATGGTTAGATTGCTTTGCGAAACAATACAAGACAAGGTCACCATAATTTCTGACAGATGTAAAAGTACGATCCAGATCCTGGCAATATTCTGGATACTAAGATCTGGAATATGAAATATGTACTGGGCCATCATAATTTTCCACACTGGCAGGTAACAAATTATGGTACAAACCAAATTGTAGCAGACAGTCTGTTGAATGGAAGTATAACATTAAAGTAGGACTAAAGTGTTGTGTGACAATCACAATATGCTTGGCGGAGGTCTGCGCTCTCTGAGTGCTTTTTTAGTTTCAAATGGGAAAGGTACCCATCCCTAATCTCAATTAAATAGAGGAACTTCACAACGCAGAGCGGTCCCTGATGTTGCCTTTATGACCTGTCAATAACATGTCTGGAAATATAAATGAAAGCTTGAAGAACGTACAGCTGAGCCTGCAAACTGGAATTTAACAGCGATTCCCTTCAGTGCGGCTGTCGCTCAAACTTGCCCCCGGGGCTTCATGTACAGTTATTGGGAAAGGTTATTGGGAAATCCCACGGTGCAATAATTGTAGGACTTTTAGAGATTGGATGATGTTTTTATTGTGGAAGCAGCAACATTTTATATACCATCATCACATGATTTTCCTCTTATTTCACTTTAATAGATATCCTTGCATTTAAGGCAACTATTATGACTCTATCCTCTCACTCTAGCCTACTCATTACATTCATGTTCCTTCTATTGTGCAAGGCATTCTGGGAGTTCTATTTAAACCCTAATTGAATAACAAAGACTTTGCTTTTCTCGGCCAGTCGGAAAGGACACTGTTCATGCGTGCTTGTTTAAAAAAATCCCCTCTTTTTGCCAACCTGAATAAGCTTCGGGTTCACGTGGAGTTCTCCTCCTCCTCAGATGATGTTTATTTGATATGATCCCCCTCATGTAGACGCAAACTGCGTTTAATGTCTCTTTAATGGTGCGTCCAAATATGCAAAGCTACCCTGGCTCCGGGTTCACCCACAGTTTGAGGGGATTTCCTCAAGTTCATCATTAATCCAGTGGTTGACCTGATTTCTGCAGCCGACCGTCTCTCTACTACTCGTGTTCTCCAAAGGTACACGAGTGCAGTGAGGCACCAAATGGCATAAATTAAATGTGCTGAGATTTCAGAAGGCCCCTAGGAGTCAAACTAACTCTGGTTCACCCCTGGGGGCATAGAAAATGAGTTTTTATGTTGTTTTGTTTTCTAAAACATACAGCACAAAGTGTGAGAGGGCTTCACCATCCTTTAAATTTTTGGAAATTGGGCATTTTCACCCCACAATTTCAGCATCATTTCATCATGTTGACTCATGTTTGCATCTGGATTTCACTGTATTTGGAGGAGTCTGATTCATGTAGAATGATAAGACATTGTCAGTCACATTTATTTTTACATTATTTATCAACAGACTTCTTCCTCTTTTTGAATATTGTGCATAATTTAACCACACAAAACTGCAACAAATCACCTTCTTTCCTCTCAAATGGTATTTTCAGACTGGCCACGGAAATTTGATGCATACCTAAATATCACATTAGGTTATTTATTTCAAATAAAAAAAGCTTTCATAACAGCTGTATTAAAATCCTAGTTTAATCTTCACTATGAGGATATTCAGCTAAGGCAAGAAAGATCAACTTTCCTGGTATTTCACCAAATTTCATGTTAGGGCTCATGTGGTGGCACTGAGGGTACCACTTTACTGTTATTATTATAATCACATAGTAGAATATGTAATATGGTATATCATTTAATACCACATCACATCATGACTTATTATGTTGTATAATTATGTATCAAATAAAGCAGCACATTATTGGGTATTGCATGCCATTTTATCACATCATATTGTATCCCCTAACATGTATCAGGTCATATGTGAAATCAAATCAAAAGAAATTAAATGGGACCTTAATGAGCAGCTTACCTCCTTTAAATATCATATAGTAAAACGTATCATATCATATGATATCATATCATATCATATCATATCATATCATATATCATCTCATATCATATAATATCATATCATATCATATGGTATCATATGATATGATATGATATCATATCATATCATATCATAGCATATATCAAAACATTTCATATCATATCGTATCATATCTCATATCATATCAAATCAAATATATCACATATGTCATATCATGTCATACAGCATATCATATAATATCAAATCAGGTCATATCATATATCATATCATACCATACATCATTTTCTGTCATGTAATATCATATCATGTCATGTCATGTATTGTCATGTCATGTCATGTCATTAAGATCAGAGTATATATATCATATGTCATATCAAATCATATAATTTCATTTTATATTATATCATATTATATCATATTATATCACATTTAATCATATCATATCATATCATATCATATCATATCATATCATATCATATCATATCATATCATATCATATCATATCATATCAAATCAAATCATATATATCAAATATATCATACAAAATCATATCATATCATGTCATGCCATGTGATGTCATGTCATGTCTTATCATGTTATGTCATTAAACATATATCATCTATCATATATCATTTTTCATATCATATCATAAATGAAAAAATGTCATATCATAGTATATCATATCATATCATATCATAAAACTTATATGATATATCATATTATATGTCATATATATCATATTTATCATACCAAATATCATATCATGTCATACAGACTCAATATTATTGCCATACTTTTTCAGACCTCAAAAAGAGAGATACGAAGAAAGACAAGCAAACCCAAACCTTACTCCTACTAACTCTTTTTTTTTCTCTCCTGGTAGCAGAAACTAATGCAGCTGTCACAAGGTTAGAGCTTTGTGAAGAATGCTAAGAATAAGGCAACGATGATCTCAACCCTGATGAACTTCTACGCAGGTTTAAATTTGTATTATCAGTGTTTTTTATTATACTGCATTGGTGACGCAGAATCTGAATCACTGATGCTGTAAATCCACACCATTTGCTGCACCCTTTAGGGTTAAAACATCTATTTGTAGATTTTGTATTAAGATTTCCATTTTCTCCACTTCTCTGTTAAATAAAAGTTCAATGCCACACCTGCAGCATTTTGATACATTTCCATCTCAAAGCATTTCTCCTCCTTCAGAACGGGGCAATTTCCTTCCTGGAGATATTGCTGAGGAGCGTCTAAAAAGAGAGCAGAATGTGTGTTTTGTTAGCCTTGGAGTGCAGAGCCTACAATAACAAAGGAAAGCTCCGTGTGGATAACATACTCTGTAGTTCTGCAGCCTCCTGCTGATATGTTCCATTTTCTCTGTTCTCTTTGTGCCTCGCTTATTTTACGAGTGTGCCGCGCTATCGCCAGGGCAACATGGGCGGATGAGTGATGGTGTCCATTAGTAAACCTAGCCCCCCTGTATGTGCCATCGGCCTAAAGAGCCACTGTTTTCAGCCTCCTCTTTCTCTCTATTTACTTGTTTTCCACATTCTTCTCCACTCTTCCTTTTACCTTTTACCACCCCCCTCTCTGCTCCTTCTCTCCATCTTTCCTCCTCCCCTCCATCCATCCTCCTTATGGTTGTTTTTCATAGCTACAGCTCTGCAGCAGAGGGGAGGGATGAGACCATTTCTCTTCCTCTGCTGTGCGCTCATTTTTTCTTCTTCTTCTACTTTTTTTTTCTCTTTTTGCAAGACCAAGCGACTTGAGGATGTGTTGAGAATGTCAAGCACCAGGCTGGGAATAGAGCGCAGTTCAAACAGAAGAATAGGCCACTAATATGACAGATGCTGTGTGTAGAGCAGAGGAATATTAGCAAAATCGTGTTTTTCCCCTTGGTTGAGCAGAGGCGGCGTCGGGGACGAGGGATCTGGCTTCTCCATAAACATGTTGTGTAAATTTTTGCATCCGGTTTAACTTCAATCTCAAACAGCATGCTGCTTTTGTAAATAAAGATTTAGGGTTCATTCCAGAAAGGCGTTTTTTTTTTTTTTTTTTAACCAAGCAACACAAGCACTTTACTGTACACTGGCGGAAAAAAATGCTAATTTCACAATTAGCTTTTCTGTAATTAGCACGGGATGGTAATTGCAGCAGAAGTGCAATTAGCATTATGTAAAGTGCTTTTCCCCAGACTTAGGGGCCAATCAGTTTGCCCCTTTAGATTCCTCGTTCTGCTGATGATGTGGGAGACGCTTAAGAGAACTTCCTCTCCCTCCCACTTCCAATTCACAAAAACGAATCAGCCGGGGTCACATGCTCGCTCCTAAAAAGGGGTGCAGGGGAAGTTTTTCACCCTTTTCATCTGAATGGAGAAGAGGGAAATCGCTGTCATAGCAGCCGCTGCAGCACAAAGCCTCCTGATTGCATTCTGGACTCTGACATGCTGTTTTTTTTTCTTTTCCTACAGGGAAACCAAATGTTCTCGCGCAGCGTGACTGACTCATTGCCTGATTGCCCAGCCCCAGCCCCCCACCCCTCCTTATACCCCGTGTTTTTAAATCCCGCTCCAGCTCAGTCCTCTTCCCTCCATCCCTGCCTCTCAGTTTGCCTTCAGATGGATTCCTGTTTATAGCTGTGATTGGTGATTAAAGAGCAAATCCGCACAGCTTTGTGATTATAAAAATATTACCTCTTTGGAAGCATGACTCATTGTGCCCAAAATATGTGGAGCTGGAACATTGTTTTCTAAAGAATTACCTGGTAAGGTTACCGTGTTCACCTGAAAATGTTTTCTCTTTCAGGTCTGAGGCGTCAGAACAGCACAGCGAGCAGCACTTTCAGGTTACTGGACAGCAATAAAGATGGCAGGTAACTAAAATGCTGAGACACATTTAAACGACTTGACAATCTGTGAAACTCCTCCAAAATGCAAAAACCCTGACATCTCAGCTTTGTATGCACTGCACAAAGCAGACAAAATGTAAATCTAACAGCTCTGACAAAGATTTTTCCACATTGGAAATCCACAAAGATGCCACCTCTGACATTTCCATCGAGTCTCTTCTTCAGGATTTGACTCTTCCCAGAGTGAAAAGGCTTCTGTCACAGCACTCAGATTGCTATGAAATCCAATACTAAAGAAATTCTTAAAGCACATTTGCCTCCAGTTTGGGCTTCTTTCTCCTCCTTCTGTGCAGATTTGAAAAAAAATAAAAAAATAAGAGTCCCTGAGTGGGCATGAAAGATGGGGAGTGTGCAGAGAAAAAAAAGGAGCAAGGTTGAAGTCTTCGAATCTTGCTTTGTATTTCATCCGTACCTTTTTATGTCCTTGAACATTTCGCTTCTCCAACTTTAACCACCGGATGATAAGAGGGAGCAAGGTTAGGTGGAATCACAAAGGAAGTGCGCTTTGTGGGCTGCAAATTTAGACCCTGTTGCAACAACAAAATTAAAGTTAACTCAAAAGAAAGCTTGCGTAATGATCATTCACTCACGTCAATTAATGATTCATTCTTTAGAGCTTTTTCAAATGTGAATTCATTCAGCTGTTGCTGGCTGTTTGCAGTGAACAAAATTAACAACAAAAGTATAAAAACTTGTAGCTTCTGGACAGAGCATTGGTGGATTTGTGTCAAAAATCCCAAAATTGATTGAATCAGTGATGACCTTGTGGTAACTCTTTTGGAAGTATCAGGGGAAAACCATTTGGTTCAAACCAAGTAAGATCAAAGGGTAAGCCAGGTCTGTTGAGCACAAAGCCAAAGTTTTCATTTCATCTTTACACCTCATCATGCATTGAGTTTAAAGGCATGCTTAGCTGAAGCTGCTTTTAATTGGCTGTAGAATTCTGTTTTCCCATTGGTTCATGTTCGATGATGCTCTATGGAAGCATTCCTGAGAATTGCTAAACTGCAGCATCATGTTTTTAATAATAACTAGAAAAGCACTAAGGTAACGCAGACCTCCACTGAGCATATTGTGATTGTGACGCAACACTTTAGTCCTACTTTAATGTTATACTCCCTTTCAGCAGACTGTCTGCTACAATTTGGTGTTAGTTGCAGGTTTGTGCAATAATTTGTTTCCTGACAGTGTTGAAAATTATGATGACCCAGTGCATATTTCATATTCCGGGTCTTAGTATCCAGAATATTGGCAGGATCTGGATCGATCTTTTACATCAGTCATAAATTATGGTGACCTTGTCTTGTATTGTTTTGCAAAGCAATCTGACCATTTATGGTGGAGTTATTTACACACATGGGAAAAAAACTGCCCTATCTCACAATGATAAAGAATCCTTAAAAAAAGTCCTGTATCTAGATGGTGATCTAGAAAGATAAATCTGCCAATGGAAGAAGAGAAAAGTTACTTGTATTAAGACATTATTCTAGTTTTAAGCACATTTTCTAGAAAATTTTTCTTATTCCATTGGCAGATTTTTTTCTTCAGACCTCATTTTTGTCTTTAAATAATTTGTAACTTCTGGACTAACCAGTTGAATTTGGCTCATATCAAGTATAAAAACACAATTTTACTTAAAGTGAGACAAAAACACTTGATAAGATTTTTTTTTTTTGCAGTGCAGTACTTCCAAGTTGTAAATAAATTTTCAAATGTTTCCATGTACCCCCTGCAATGCGTGCACCCCTGGTTGGGAATCACTGTTCTAAAAAGACTTTGGTCTATGTGCTGCAAAGGCATTTGTGTTGAACACATTAAAATACTGAGAAACAGAATTTAGAAATGATACCAATATCGATTATATGTAGTCAAGGAGGCCGATAACTGATATTTGAAGCAGATATTAATTTGCAATATGTGAAAATATTGGTGTCAAGATTTTGAACAATACAAACTCCAACACTTAACTGCATTCAAATACCTCTAAGCATGGGTTTATTAAACAGCTCCCAGGCTCAGCAGCACGTTTTAAAAAGTTCAGATTAAAAATCAGGCCGATGCCGATATGCCTCAAAATGCCAAATATTGGCCCTGATAATCAGTGTGATTAATAGTCGGTCTATCACTACAAGTGACCAATTTTGGTGCTGATAATCTCATTTCAAGCATGGATTATGAACAGGCAACTATGTAAAATTTATATTTTTTCCGTACTTTCTACTTGTGCATCTTCTTGCTGATGTGTGTCTCTCTGCTCTGCTCTCTGTCACAGCCGCAACACTTTAACTCTTCACTTTTAGGTGTATTTAGTATCTGATAAATTCACACAAAAGGTTAATTTCTACTCTGACAGAGAACAGAAAGGAAACAGTCTTTACACTGGATATCAAAACGTACACTGTGAGTGTTCAGGTGACTGTGGAGCCTAAAGACTTAGCGCTCCTTCTGCTCCATGAAACCCATCATCTCAAACTGTGGCTTCAGACTCCATTGAGCCAGCTTACTCAGAGAAACCTGACAGTGTTGAGGCTGCTTTGTGGCACACACCTCCTCTTCCTTGAGATAATTTCTGCAAATGCAGCAACGTGTAACAAAAACAACCTAAATAACAACCAGAATTAAAATAATGACTCATACATTTGCGCTCACCTCTTATGTTGCTCACCCTATAAAATAAATGGATCTTTCTTGAGTGCCTAATTCCCATCAATATGTATTATGTTCTACAGTCATTAGTTCCAGCCTGACTTCTGATGCATTGAAGTCTCATCAGTCTGAGCTGAGTGCACACGTCTCATTCCCCCAAAAACTCCTACACTTATTTGTTCTCCAGCGAACTCCAAAAAGTAATCCATTGCCTTATTTGCATTGTTTAATCTCCAACTCTCGACAGACTCGCTTGTCGCCCCCTCCTCTACACCCTTACAATCTCCCAGCCTCCCTGTCAGCCACCCAGGCTTTCTAACTTGCTGTAGTGAGCAGTGTTTAACCTCGGAAAATGGCATCCTCTTTTTGCTTTCAAGACTTAAATTTGCTTGTGCCTTGCAAAAAAAATAGTCCCACTAATATCCGATGAGACTCCCCCCTCTTATGCGTTTCCTCCACTGCTGTCCTCAACCTTCCCACACCATGTCTGGGAAAAAAAAAATCAATACTGCTTAAGCTAACTGGGCATATTCTCCCGGAAAGGAAGCAGGGCCGGGCATAGCAAACTGAAAGCGCTATAAAACATATGGCCGCATCGAGGACGAAGTGCTTGTGTAGCGGTTTTCTGGGGAGCGCTATGTGCCCACTTATGCATTCCTGCGTCTGGATGTGTACCATTATTCAGCCCTTCTGCCCTCCCTCCAATCCCTCCCAAGCCCTGACTCCATCCATCCTCTCCATCCCAAGCGGCGTCTGCGCTTAAACAAACACATTACTAAGCTGAAATATCTGCAAGTGCCGCTTCTTTCCACACAGCCATTGTTTTTCAGCGCCGTCAGTCAATGGGATTCTCGGGGCAGGACGTGTATTGATGCCCATTTGAATAAAGCAAGGTGCAGGCTTTTGTATATGTATGCTACATCACCATTTCTTCTCAGCGGCTCTGCGGTGCACACGCCCAAGTGTCAGACTTGATTTAGCCGCCGTTCTGATA
The DNA here is from genome assembly GCF_033239565.1 of Halichoeres trimaculatus. Taxonomy (NCBI): domain Eukaryota; kingdom Metazoa; phylum Chordata; class Actinopteri; order Labriformes; family Labridae; genus Halichoeres; species Halichoeres trimaculatus. The sequence goes on along the minus strand of NW_027437200.1, from coordinate 15,832,346 downwards.
AATGCAAAGTCCAAAGTCACCGGCATACCTGATGCTTGCACATTGCTAAGCAATTTGCTGACTTTGAAGCAGATTAGCATGCACATTGCAGACTCTTTATCTTGTACAAAAAAGCTCTTGGCTTTGTCCCTAATGACACTTTGCAAAACACTACCCCGTTCTTAATCCACTCCATTGGAATTGCTAATTATCTTTAATGCAGATTCACAGATAATTGTTCGCCCGTTTATGCGGCGAAGTAATCTCATTTTCGTGTCCATTCAGCCACCAATAATTGCTTCATGACAGAGATGGCAACCACTATTTTTCACCCAGGAAGTTTTGAATCCACTCTGGGAAACACAGAGGAATGTGTCAGGGAGCTAACATGCTCCTGATTAGCATCATAGTTGTATTATAATGCAAATATTAACTCTGGGAATTAGCGATGTTCCTCTGATTCGCAGGAAATTCAGCCACATTCATTGAAGTGGAGTAAAGCTAGCAAAGTTTTACTCCCAAAGTTTCCTCCTTTCAGTTGGATCTGCAGGGGAAAAAAGTCCCTCGTTCATTGGTCATTAAGGTAGCTCCTGGACTTCCTCGCCAATATTTCATCCCGAACCTTCCCAAGCGCCACACACACACACAAGTGCGACCTAGTGTGCCAGCTGGCAGGCAGTTGGCAGCCCAGTGCAGGATTAACTGGTACCAGTATGCCGGTCTATAAATAGAGTCTACCAACTGCTTCAGGAAATGAACCATGATGGAGCCTCCCAAAGGCCCCCGAACAGGTTGTGCTTTTTATCCGATCCTCTCTGTCAGGATTATGAGCGTGTGTATGTGTGCGAGCGAGTTCCCGAACATTTATTACTGTCTCTTTCAGTCAAATCACCGGCAGGTGTGTGTTCTGAGGCACCTGCTTTTATGCTGCCACAGTCTATATGCATAAAAACGCCCTCCGTGATTGGGGCCGGAGCCAGTTTTCTCTCCAGATCTGCTTCTCCGCAGCCTCACAAAAAGGAAAGAGCCATTGTTTTTCTCCTGCACTTACCTCGAGCATTGATCCTCTGCAGTGGAACAAGCCATCCGCTTTGTATGTTTGCCTGCTCTTCTGCTTTTGATGGACTCCCGGGATTGATCCAGGGCCGTGCAGTCATTATCTCAGCCCAGTAATGTTAGTTTAGGTTGGAGCCTGTAGAAGAAAGACACCAGCAGGGAAGAATGGTTGAAGAAAAGGATATAAGTGTTCCTGGATACCAGATTGCGCTTGTGTGTGTGTGGTTTTGATTGTGCTTTGTTGTGTGTGCCACTCATTGTGCTGCGTGCCACTTGGAGTGAGATGGACTGAACGGACAGGAAATAGGAGCCAGTGAAATGTCACCCAAAAGACTGAGCTCCAAAACTTTGCCTGTAGCAGTGGAAACATCATAAAAGTTTGTTTGCACTTTAATACAGTGAAGTGCTGTTTCTCTCTGTTATCTCCAGAGGAAAACACATGAACCACCTGTTTCAGTGATAACTCAGGTAAATCCAAACAGCTTGTGCACCCTAATCCATGTTTGTGAAGCCAAAAGCCGGTGCTTTGGGTTCTGAAGTACAATATTTATTATATTTTCTCTACAGTGAATGTTTCTCTTGCACCCTGGATAAACGCTCTCTGAACAGGCTGTTGGATTCAGATCACGCTTTCCACCACATGGTACGACATCATGGGAGTTCTCCCTTTTTGTAATTTCGACTACTTAATAAAAACTTATATGCCTTATAATGAAAACAAGTAAACAACCAAGCTGCAACCACTTGCGTTTGGAGAAATTAAGCTACTGCAGGAGTGCTAAATAACTGCAGTACCTGAAGTGTCCACTTGAGGCTGGGACCAGGAATCTCCATTAACAACCATGTTAATGTGTCAGTTTCAACAGCAGGCTTAAGTATCTTTACTTGGGGCTGCTAACCCCAAGTAAAGATACTTGGCCTGCTCTATCCACCCTCCTTTCCTCTGTCATTAAAAGCCACAACCCCCCCCCCCCCCCCCCCCCCCCAAAAAAAAAATAAAAAATAAAAACTTTCAAAAAATATAGATCTTTACTTAAACACACTTTGCCAAAGGTGAAATGTTATAATATGTTCCAAAGATGTGTCCACATTGCTCTGCCATTCTCCTCCCAAACACACAAGGGCAGTGTGATCTATACTTTAATCAGATTGCCTCTTTCTGGTCTCACTACATTTTCCAGCTTGCTTTTGGACAGGGATTTTGAGCATTTTAGCATAAATTGAAGCTGAGACATGTTGCTGTTTATTATACAGCAGCTATAACAAGGACAGAGAGGAGATGTCCTTGGAGATTAAATGTATGGTCGCTGTGTTCAGAAACTTTTCAGGCCCTTCTAGCAACTCTTTTTACTAAAAAGCAGCTAGCTTCACCTAGAGTTTGGGTACACTGACGTAAAAGTACATATTAAATGGGCTGTGAGGAGTTTCAAAGTGATCTTGAAAAATACCTTAATTTAATCCACACATTAAAATGAGATTATAAGCGCCAATGTTGCTGGTTACAGTTTATTTTAAAATGCTACTTCCCAGCTTCCAGTTCAGGTCGACCAGGACCGGACTGGTTTACAGCACGTCTAGATCTCTATGACAACACCACGCCGGGTGACGAAGTTTAGTAGAGAGAAGAGATAAAACACAGAGATCTGTGATTAATTTTGTGGTGATGTTGGAAACAAGAGCCTAACTGTCAGACAGAAAAAGGAGAGAAGAGCAGAAGAAAGCTAAACAGGAGTGTGATGCAGCCTGAGCTAAAGGCTAATTAGCCTTAAGGTAACAAGGATTCACTAACGTTATGCATTACAGACATGTCTAAGAGCACTGGACTGCCAGCTGCGCTAAACATAAACAGTTACTAAAAACTGACAGTGTTTACTTGTTGTCACGTTAGCCTGCAGATACGTCGGAGCACTGGGCTGCCGATGTTGCTACATATAGCCTGCTACATATATATTGTTGTGCTAAAACCACTAGGCCATTAACTTATTTATATTACAAATTGAAATGATTAGAGTTCTAAAAAAACACAAAAAATAAAAAAAAACTTGGTGGCGTTGTTCTCAAAATATGGGGGAAAAAAATCATTAAAATTGAATTAGGTGTCATAGAGTGATGTTTGTCCTGAAGATGATAACAGGAAAAGCACCATGTTTCATGTTTGTATGCATGAGACAAACAAATGAGGTGTGGAGCAAAAATATAGTTCTATTTAAAAATAGTGGTTCATTTATTTTAAGTGATTATTTTGAAAAAACAACACTGGAATCTATACCTTAATTATTGATCTCCTGCTGGTGCTGAGTCATGATGCCATTACCGGTGCATGGCAGGTAGATTATTATTGTGATGATGAGGTCACTGAATAACCAAAAACGGAAACTCTCCAAAAAGAGAGTGAATGAGTTTGAGAAGTCAATGAAAGATTCATGTGTTTGGATCTGACTTTGCTTGGAAGTTATTTGTATTCATTAAAATTCATTAAACCTAACCTTTTTTGTTTGTTTGTTTTAAACAGTATCACTGTGGATGAAGTCCAGGCTAAAGTGTCACTCGTCCACGATGAAGAGCGGGTTCTCTCTGAGGATGAGGCAATGGTAAGTTGCCTTTTTTGTACAGTTTTTACTACAACGCCTTGAGTTACAACTAAGTGTGCTGCAGCCAAGAGTTCAAGTTGCTATAATTCAGTAGAGTTTTTCTCACGGCTTGAATTCACGTCCTATTAGTCTTTGAAGTATTTTGTCTCTCTGACTGAAACAAAGTACTGTGCAGCAAGGCCCCATAACAAACAGTATTTTATCCAAAGCAAGTGTTACACAGGATGGAGGAGATTATACCTTAAAGCAGGAGGGTGGTGTTGGTGCAATATGTCTTTGTCACCAATACAGCTTCTAAAATAATGAAATATGCACTGGGTCATCATCATTTTCAACACTGTCAGGTAACAAATTGTCGTACAAACCTGCAACTAACGTTAAATTGTAGCAGACAGTCTGCTGAAAGGGAGTATAACATTAAAGTAGGACTAAAGTGTTGGTGACAATCACGATATGCTTGGTGGAGGTCTGCGCTCTTGGAGTGCTTTTGTAGTTAGTTTCTGTTTTGAAAAATTGAGTTTGGTGACAAACGGAAGAAAAAAATCACTCAAATCAACTGTATGTTGAACCAGGCACCAAAACTTGAACACTAAAAGGATTTTTTCTTGGCTTATGCCGCCAGACTCAAGTGGACATTGAAGGAAACTCAGTTTATCTAATTCCACAGTAGCTTCCCTTATGAACACCAGAGGTTACTGTTTGGTGAACCCCAAATAGTTTTTATTCAACATAAGTTCCCTTCTCTGACAAATATAGACAATTATAAACATGTACGCTAATTATAGATCAAGAATGTTGGGGTTGTCAATGAGGTTACAAAGGGGGCACATGCCTTTCCCCAGCTATTCCTTTTGACGCTTTTCCATAGAATAGAACCTTCCTGCGGTAGCTTCCAAAAGTTGATTTCATCAACGAGGAAGTAAAAGGAGATATTTGAGCACAGTGAATTTTCATTCCATGCCCTACATCTTCAGTGGGAGATTCACAAGTTCAGGCTTTGATATGTTGTAAGGCAGTCATCCGTTCAGTTCAGTCTTGTACTGTTGTCGGAAATGGTGAAATGAATAATTGAGATCAAAAAGTACTTATTTTACAGCGTAAGCGTTATATTTCACAAGTTATTTTTCTGTCTTTATTTAGACAGGACAGGACAGTTGATATGAAACAGAGTGAGAGTGGGGAGTGACGTGGTAGCTCTGCTAAAACATTGCTAGCAGTATTAGTATTTGTATAGAATAGAATAGAATAGAATAGAAAATACTTTATTTATCCCCGAGGGGAAATTCAGGAGTCACCGCAGCATTTAAGAAAACAAAAGTAAGAAAGAGTATAGAAAGTGCAAAAAGGTCCATAATAAATTAGATGACGACATCCCGTCCACCACTCTCCAGCCCAGCCAGTCTCCACCTCCACAGGGTCCAGGACTGAGCCTCCCCAGCAGTCTGTTCAGTCTCTGTCTCCTGGATCCTGTCTGCTCACAGCAGGCGAAGCTCCTCCTATGTGGGGCTGGCGTCCGATGTCAGCTCTATCAGCCACGTCCGTGAACAGCATGATGCCGCTGGGTTAGCACTGCTAGCTCGTCCATCCCCCTGGGTTAGATCCCACGATCCCAACAACGATGGATGGAAGGACAGGTCCACGAATAGAATAGAATAGACTTTATTTATCCCATAGGGGAAATTTAGGAGGATTTACAGCAGCAACACAAGAAAACAAAAGTAAGAAAGTGTATAGAAAGTGCAAAAAGGCCCGTAACAAAATAGATGATGACAGCTTGTCCATCGTTGTCCAGTCCAGTCCAAGTGAAGCTCTTCCAATGTGGTGTTGGTGTCCAGTGTTAGCTCCGTTAGCCATGTCTGTGAATAGCATGATGCTACTCTGCCTGCTGGTATTCTCTCTGTTGCTGGGTTAGCATGGCTAGCTTGTCCATCTTATTGGAGATAGATCTTACATTCCCAATAACGATAGATCAAAGGACAGGTCAATGTTGTCACTTCTTAGCCCACACCTGAGAACCAGCACGTCGTCCTCACCTCCTTCTCCTCACCTTGTGGGGAATCATCAGGCCTTGCACCAGTTAGCATTGACATGCTACAGGCTGCTAACAGCTGATTTCACATGTAAAGAATCCAGCCATGGTTACACGTAAGATCTCCAGACAAACACAAGAGAAAAAGTAGTAAAAAAATAGTGCTCTTTCGGACAGCACCAAGTGGCCACTCTGGAGACAGCAGTTTTTGGCATTATAATGTTGGTCTTATATTTCAGTCTGAAAAGTGGCAGTTTCTTTTCTTTCGACGCTTGTTGTTGTGTTTATAATGAATTGAAATTACAGCACTTGAAAATACTCAGAAGAAACCTTCATCAAGTCTTGTTTTCAGGCTTGTTTTGCAGCTTTTCCAAAGAAGCTGATCCACTTTATTATCCACCTTGCTGTGTCTTTGTTTTTTGTTTTGCATCTTTCTGGGTTTGACTGTCAGCCAGGGTCCACTGTGCTTTTCACTCGTACCACAGGGTCTCCTCCACATTCATTTGGATTCTGAACAGTATGAGCACAGTTTCCCTGAGCAGTGATTTTCGCTCCAGCTGCACGGCTGCGAGAATACGTCTGTCTGTTTCACTTTAAACTTGTTGAGCCTCCCTCTCAACGGGCAGCAGGTATCAAAATCTCTGGCTGTAAACAAAATAGTAAGGGCTGAGCTCCTTCCTTCTTTAAATTGGTAATTGGTATGCGCAATCTCAGGTACTGGAAGAAGAAGTCTGCTGGGTACTTCTGCTGCAGGGCAGGAGAAGTTCAGCTTCTGAGAGGGTTGTCACATTGCTGAAAATCTGTTTATAGAGACATCCAGGTTTTGGATGAATAAGGAAGGTGTTACTTATGGTTAAAGTAGAAATGTTCTCCCTCTGTGTAAGGGTTATACTGATATACATTCTGCATTTTTTACTTCCTTTGCAGCTTCAAAGCGTTAAAAAGAAACATGTTAAGATTTTTCATACCTACACTCAGCAAAATAAAAGCCTCCTGTTCAGGAAAATCTGCACTCTTGTTTTTTTCCTGCTGGCTAACAGGGAGGCGTTCCTGATGATTGTAACTGCATTCTAGGAGAAAGGAATACTTTGAATATGCATGAATATGAAAATGTGCACTTAACTGCAACCACAACAAACGGTGATCAAGCTGGGCAAATTAAACAGGGTGCCTTTGTCAGTACTTAACAAGCAATTTGCATTAGAACTGACAAGCAGCCCTCTGTTGGCACCTTAATCAAGGTCCAAGGGCAGCAACAGTTGCTCCCTTTGAGAAGTTAATTCTTCTGTGCGCTGGGAGGGATTAAAAAGCTGTTTTTTTAAACTCCCAACTTCAAATTCTTGGCCATTGTGTCCTTGGTATTTTGACAGTGGAAACTTGTTTTCTGTTGACCTACACAGTGTACTTCACAGAGTGGATTGCACAACAGGGTTGGGTATCATTTTGATTTTATAGATTCCAGTTCTGATCCCAGATCTACTTGTTGACTCAAGTTCTTATCGCAAGATGAGTCAGATTCCATGTTTTTTCGAGAGTGAACACTAGGGGTTTTTACCTGCACTCTTTGCTACTGGATTTGTTGCCTCCGATGCACTTGCTTTGTTTTTGCTGCATTACCAGTCTATAGGGTATGAAAGTCTACATTTGAAAATAACTTGTGTACATTCTGAAGCATTGTTTTGATGATAAACATTTAAACATTTCATAGTTTAAATAAATAGTAACTTCAGTAATTCCATATACTCATTTTTTGACTTTTACCCAAAACATTACCAGTTTTATCCCACAGTAGGGCATGCAGGTAACTATTTCACACTGGTATCGGTTGATACCAAAGCCCAGGCATCAGTACTGTATTGGAACCAGAAAGAACCAGAGGTGGTGGGAAGCTCTATAAACTTGTATTTTACTGGATAGTGCAATAGTACCAAAAAGGAAACAGCGTTTAATTTGTATTTCTGTCTCAGTCAGTTTGGAAAGTTTAAGCACTTTGTTGGGTGTTGTCGCTCTTGGAGCAACAAACACCACCACACCAAGTCATAGGAACATACACATTCAAATTTCACTTTACTTTTTCTGAGTACTTCATGTGGAGTTGGATTTTTTTTTTTGTTTTGATGATTTAATTCTTAAAAAAAAAAAAACTCACACATTTCAAAACTTGCCAAATTCAGGTACATGCTGCATGCTTAATACCTTTGAATTGATAAAAACTAAATGTTAATAATTTAATTTTTTACCATCAAAAACAAAGGTTTGTAAAAAAAAAACAAAACCAACACTTTTTAGTTTTGCAACTTTGTTGATGCACAGGTCATGTGATATAATGTTACACCTATACAGAAGGCTCTGGTTAATACTTGTTTAAAAAACTTAAAGTAAACTGCAAAGTTTCCTGCTGGAATTCTTACTAAGGTTTAATCCTGCAAAGTGTTTGTCAGACTTTCAGGAACTAAAATTGTCGCGTATTATCAAATCCATGCATTTTCAAAAACAGAGGTAGTTATTTATACTTGAGCCCAGTGCACAGTGGAGTTTCTTTTTCTTTATCAATACTTAATAACAACCATCTGCTGATGACAGATGTCTTGCGTGGGGATTGCTGTCTCTTTAGCCACTACTACTAAACTTGTTTATTTTTGCAGCTAATGCTAGCTGCAGCTACCGCAGTAAACAAACTCAAAGAATCCCTGCACCACAACCTTTGGAAAGTTGCAATCGTGTAACCATCAACTTCTTCTCATCTTAACCCCCCATCTACTGAGCTTAATAAGATTTTTTTTTATATATACATATCAACCGGACCAAATAGGTATAGTGACATATATTTTGTGCATTCTTATTTCTTCTATATATGTGGACAAAAGGAAAAAGTCTTTTTCCCTGATTTCTTTTTCGTCTCAGGGTTGGGACCATATTTTTTTCCTGTATCTTTTTGCACACTTATTCAATTTGTGTCATATCAGCACCTTTTTATTACTTCCCTCTTCTTTTTCCTTCCCTCTTAAGAGGCTTTGGCCACCACAGAAAATTCAGTTTCCACTTCAGCGGCCCAGATAATTCAAGAACAGAGAGGATTTTCAGGAGAACAATTTGATGATCAAAGGAGGCACTCCACGCGAGAGAGGAGAAGGGGATATTCTGACGCGTCTTCCCCTCAGTATTCAATCACGGTGTTAAGGCACTACACTCTGTAGATCGCACTGTTAATGCAGATTCAAGTTCGCTCACATTTGGGAGGTAATCACTGAGATCCAGGAAGAATTTTGTGTCATTGTCAAAAATAACAGCACCATTCTTTTTGATTTGCCCCCTTTTTCTGTCCGTCAAACACAGCTGGAACCTTAGTAGATATAATTTCAATACCCGGGCTGAAACATTTGGAATAAATCTTACAAAGAGAAGGCTGTTCGTCTGATACATTCTCAGGTTTGCTGATCTGTGACCAAGCTAGGACTGTAGCTTTGTGCTGGTGAACAGAGCTGCAGGAAATTGCCTTCTCTCAAAGAAACAGGCATTTGTGCAGAGGTGAATTTCACTTATCCATCTACTACCCACCCACCCACCCACCTCCCCTTGAAGCCCCCGTTACTCAGTCTACCAGAAACTGAAAGAGATTGAATATATAATGTTTTTTTTTCCCAAAAGAAATCCTCAGATTTAAAAGATGAAAAAGTCCACCTTTGTTGCTCAAGCACTTCTTGGAGGTGATGAGAAGAGAGCAAAGATGGAGGGGTTTCACCTCTTTTTTTAAGCGTGGAGATGACAAAAACACAACCCTGGAACATGAAAGGTTAGGGATTCCCCATAAAAGCTTTCTGGAAATCTTTCGTGTTTCACAGTTTAATGGTTGTGGCAGTACCTCAGGGATTACCATATACAGTAATAGAGCTGTCACCAGCTGGTAACAGGGCAGAAATGAAGACGCTGTATTTGGGAGGTGCTGATGCATGGACAAAGAGGGAAAACAGAATCACAAAGATTTCATAAGAGTGACCATTATGGTATCAATAACTGCCTCAAAGGAGTAACTCATGTAAAGTATGAAACCAGCAGACCAGATAGTGCATTTGTAAAATGGTACCAAAAAGGAAACAACTTTAAATTTGTATTTCTGTCTCAGTCGGTTCTGAAAGTTTAAGCAATTTAAACAAAAAAGTTTGGTGCAAATCAGCCTCTGAAGGATTAAGCTCTTTGTTGGGAGTTGTCTCTTTTTGAGCTTCAAACCACATCAAGTCATAGGAACATACACTTTATAATTATACTCTACTTTTTCTGAGCACTTCATGTGAAGTTTTGTTTTTTTGTTTGTTTGATGATTTAAATCTTAAAAAAAGAAAAACCCCTCACATTTCAAAATTTGCCAAATTCAGGTACTCGTTGCATGCTTATACCTTTGAATTAATAAAAACTGAATGTTAATACTTTCAGGTTTACTGTCAAAAACAAAGGTTTGTAAAAACAAAACAAAAAACCAAAACATACAAAAACAAAACAAAAATAAAAAATAAAAAAAAAAGCCAAGAAGGAATTATTTTTGGTTAACAACAAAATGTGTTTAGCTTTGAGGATTTTCAAATCTAAAAAAAAAAAAATTATAATAAATAAAAAAATTTAAAAAAAAAGAAAAAAAAAAAAAAAAAAAAAACAACCTCTGCTGCACAAGCATACATTTGTCAGGAAAGCTACTAATAGTTTTTTTTTTTTATTAAAGTAAAAAAATTAAAGCTAACCCAAATAAATAAAAAATAATTAAAAAATAAATAAATAGATACATTCTTTAAATCTGTATTTCTATCATTCTATTTATTCCAATTTTCCTTCTTCATGTAAGGTACAAAAAAACGACAAAGGGGCTTTGTTGTTTTTCACAGTTTTTATTGAAACATTATTGTTTTATACATGTTTTTTGTAAAATTGTTTAAAAAAAAAAAAAAAGACAGTATTTAAAAAAAAATTACTGGTCGGCAATTAAAAAAAATAGTTTGGTGCAAATCAGCTTAGAAAGAACAAACTGAACTTAAACTAAAAAACTGACTTGTACCTTGACTTGTTTAGTTTAACCCATGTTCCTTCTACTAACAAAAGGAGGTGCAGTTGATGACAAATGCTGCAGCCAATCAGCAGGGGAAGCTCTGAATATTTACTTATTTAATAAACAGTCTGAGCAAATCATCCGTCAGAGGAACTTGAGATCAAAGTTGATTTTGGCGATCCCCATGTGGATCAAGTGGTCCCCCTCTTGCCACGTTGCTAACTTTATTCTACACATGTTGTGTTTTTAAACAAAATATTCTCAACCTGGCCTCTCATAACAGTAAATGTATCACTTGTCAAAAAGTTTTCTTTTGGAAAAATGTTCAAAGAGTGTTCTGGTAACGTTGTTTGACACCTACCCCCCTGTAATGGTCTAAAGCATTAAAAAAAGAAGCTATATAGAAATAGTCGCTTTTTCCTGAAAAGTTCTGGTTTGGTTTTCTAGGTCACATGGAAACATCAGTGTTTGTTCAAATATGTTTCAGAGCTAGCTAAAAACATCTTCACTGGAGCTTTAAATCAGATTTCACATATTTTAATTATACAATGGCTTAAAATTACCACAGGTAATTCTCAATAGTTTGCTTTGATGTCATTAAGATGCTCAAAACCAATCTAAAGAGGTTTAATAGGTAAAATAAGACCCAAGGTAAAAGTTAAGCCCTTAAAAATGATTGCACTTTTCAACAGTAAAAACCTCTCCTCCTCTGTTTATCCATTCCCAACATTACTCTGCTCAGTGACAGATTGACAGCATCCCACAGCGCCCCCAAAAAACACCTGCAAAGCGAGCCGGTCTGACGTGACTTCACCTTTTCTCTCTCTTGGCAACAACATCGAGCTCTCTTGATGTTCACAACATCCTCTGATACACACTCTCAAAAACAAACACCCGGCGCCTCACGCTGCCCTCCCAATCCTCATCTCCACCAACCAAGGTCAGCCGCTCGGCCCGGCTCTTCACACCATCTGTTTGGGCTGGTTGACATTTGGCCTCAGCCAACACTGAAATCTCACTTCAGAGGGGGGGAGCCGGGTATTTGCATTTTGTTTTTGTATGTTTTTTTAGGAGGGCAGATCTTGTCTGTTTTCTTTCTCATTGGCTAGAATTTAGAGGTTGTTTGAGGTAGAAGATAAAAGTAAAGACAAAGATTGAGAAGTGGATTTCTTATCATTGTTTGGGCTTTTGAAGTATTAAGTCTTCTCATGGCACATATAAAGTGCCTATTACATCAAAAGCACAAACACATCTGTTATTGTTGCACATTTTCAATCTCAAAAATCTAGTTTTTAATTCAAATCTATGCCACATGAATAGAAAAAGAAGGCGTCAGTCTTCACATTGCTTCAAGATGTCCCACCAGCCACCAGAAGGGGGCAGCAGGCCTCTTAATTTCAGCGTGAGCTAATGGAAAAAAATGGAAAGTCACATTCACAGGTCATTTAATCTCTTTGTTTTGTCATGGGCTGGGCCTCCGGTGCTGCCTCCCTGCCTTGCTTTCTCTCCTCTGTCTCTCTTGAAAAAGAGGAGAGAGAAAAAGATCCCTCCTGTTCAGAAAATGAACAATTCTCCATCTGCCTCCAAGAATTTCCTTTTTCATGCATTTGGATGGAGCTCGCAGTGATTCTAGGATTTAATGTGTGTGTTCTAAGAAGAGTTTGTCTCTTGATGGGACTTTGAGAGCAGTTCTTTTCCCCTCCCATCTGTACTTTACTTTATGAAATGCCTTTTTTTAGAGCAGTGCATCCTTTTGCGTCACCGAGAGTAACTTAGAAGTAGGAAATCTGCAAACCTAAGCTGTACTTAGGGTACTGGTTATCCTGAGCTGACTGTATGCATGTAGGCCATGGTGTTGCTTTACAGTGTAGGCACAGGCGTGCTGCGTTTGCATGTAGATTATAGCGTAGTTAAGGTATTACACTGTATGATCTGGGATGGTGGAGTGAGGTACGTGCAGGAAAGCGGAGTCACGGTAGTAAACACTGGCAGCCATATTCGGGTTTTGCATCTCATTTCCTGTATTCCAACAAGATTATAGTCTTGTGCTAAAAGCCTTCTGGGTATCTGAGGCTCACGGGGCTGATGGAAAAAAGTGGGTTGGGGGCCCCCCTCCCCTCAGCACCATTCATCACCTCCCCATCACAAGCGTAATGTTTTTGCTTCCCAGCTGGAGTGCTTTCAAGTTATATAATGTGAAATGACAGGCTGGAGTGATCTGCAGTTTGTAGAGAAAACTGACCTGCTAAAAAAAAACCCTGTAACGTGTCATGTTCTTTTTGAGATAAGACGACAGAGAGGAGAGACAGAGCAGGGGCACGTCTTCTGGAAGTGTAAAGAATTCTTTATTTTGTTTGTAGCTGTGCACCTCACACTCCTCGATCTCTTGCCCTCTTTTTCCTCCGCACCTCTCGTCTCCTGCACACTCTTTTTGTTATGTAACTGTTTTGATTGGATGCATTGGATGCAGGGTCACGAGGGGTATGTGGGTAATAGAACCAGTGGGGGGTCAGAGGAAAGAGAGGTAAGGAGCAAAGTGAAGAGGCATCATTTTCTGCTGCTCCTACAATCTCTGGCGCAGTAGTCTCAAACCAAGAGATGTCAGTGAATCTGTTATCTGCCTGTCTTAGTTTTACAGTGACAGTTTGTTGCCTATTTTTCAGAAACATTGAAACACTATTCTAAAAATAGAAAATGATGTAAATGGTGACAGCGTGAAAGGCCAACATGTGACATATAATGATGTGATACCACACAATGTAACATGTTACAAAAAGACACGATACAGTGTGATATTTTCAGGTTCAACACAACATAAAAAGATGCGATACCACATAACGCATAAGAATGTGGCACAATACGATGTAACCCTATAATATAGGGTAACATCGTATTGTGGTATCTCATATAGGGCCTATATGATGTGACAGGATACGATGTGACACATTTCGCTGTGACACATTAAAATGTGACACGTAAAAAATGTGACACGGTACAATGTGACATAATAAGATGTGACACGTTTCGATGTGACACATTGGAATCATGATTCAATGTGACACGATACAATGTGACACGATACAATGTGACACGATACAATGTGACAGGATTCAATGTGACAAGATTCAATGTGACACGTTTCGATGTGACACGATACAATGTGACACAGTACAATGTGACATAATAAGATGTGACACGTTACAATGTGACACGTTTCGATGTGACACGTTTCGATGTGACACGATACAATGTGACACGCTACAATGTGACAAGATTCAATGTGACATGTTTTGATGTGACACGATAAGATGAGACAGGTTTTGATGTGACACGTTAAAATGTGACACGGTACAATGTGACACGGTACAATGTGACACGGTACAATGTGACACGGAACAATGTGACACGGAACAATGTGACACAGTACAATGTGACACGGTACAATGTGACATAATAAGATGAGACAGGTTTCGATGTGACAGGATAAGATGAGACAGGTTTCGATTTGACACGTTAAAATGTGGCATGTTACAATGTGACACGTTACAATGGGACACAATAAGATGTGACGTTTCGATGCGACATGCTATGATGTGAAGCAAAATGATGTGACACGATACGATGTGGCACGATACGATGTGACACGATACGATGTGACACGATACGATGTGACACGATACGATGGGACAAGTTTCGATGTTCCCTGATACGATGTGACACAATACGATGTAACGCAGTACAATGTGAAACAATAAGCTGTGGCACTTTTAGATGTGACACAACATGATTTGACACGATAAGATGTGATGTTGTGATGTGACATGTTAATATATGTCACATTTTGGTGCGACACGATTCGATATGACACGTTTCAATGTTCCACAGTAAGATGTGACACAATACGATGTGACACGATATGATGTTCTTGTTTTGATGTGAAACAATACAATTGGACACCATTCAATGTGACATAATACGATGTGACACGGTACGATGTGACACATTACGATTTTTCATAGTAAGAATTGACGTAATAAGATGTGACATGATATGAGTTGACACACTACAATGTGACACATTTGGATGTGACACTATGTGATGTGACATGATACGATGTGATACGTGGCACATAAAAATAAGGGTGTGGTCACACTGGCCTTCAAAACCATGCCAAACTCAAACATGATTGCCACCTTTGGCGCCGTTCCTCTGCTGGAAAGTATGGCCAACAGTCACACTACTCCAATATGAACCAGACTTCACGCAGATATCACACACCCCTGACCTGCCACATCATTGTGAAGCACACCTGTCTGAAGCATGCCAAAGAGGAAAAGTGAACTGAGCTAAAGCACGGTACACTTGTGGTCCTACTGGCCAAAGAAACTGGGCTGTAGGGTTGAAGCCTGCTGAAGCACGGCACGTTTTTCCAGTGTGACCGTGTCCTTAGTTACACTGGACTATAGTTTGCTTTTATCAAAAACGAGAACTATTCACATTTAACTTTGATAAGTAAGCATTTGTATATTAGGAGGTTTGAATATTTTTCCTATTTTATTTATATTTTGGCCACAATTCTCCAGTCACCCACCTCCTCCACAGGGTCCAGGACTGAGCTGGACTTCTTCCCCAGTTTGTTCAGTCTCACTCTCCTGTATCCTGTCTGCTCACAGCAGCTGAAATCCTTCCAATGTGTTGTTTGTGTCCAGTGTTAGCTCAGTGTTAGCCATGTCTGTGGATAGCATGATGCTACTCTACCCTCCAGTATTCCCTCTGTTGCTTCTCTATATGACTATACTGTTAGGAGCTTCAAAGGGTAACAATGTTGTGCCATTACATACAGATACGGTGAACAAAAAACAATTCAGTCTGAAATAGAATTAACAATATGATGTGAAACTCCTTTGACTCAAGTGCTGCCTACACAGTCGAATAAGAAAGCAAAAACAGTTGAATGCACAACAATCCTCACCAACGTCTTACCAGAACCACAAACAAATTCATCTTGGACCTTTTTCCTCACACCTTTTTTCGTCCAACTATCTAAAAATCTCTCAATAACAATAATAAAAAAAGATCAGAAAAAACACAGCATGCGTTGCATCAAAACAATCCTTTGCCCGACTGGAGAAAGTTGAATCCCTCAGCTGTGTTTGCACCACATTGACTCCATTGATGCAAATTCTCCCTTCACAAGACGGGCTGACAAACCAGCCTAAAAGCAAGCTCAAGGCAACAATTTGTATTCTTATCAGCTTTAACCACTTGACAAATACTATTGATGTTGCACCCGTGTAACTGCCGCTCCCAAGAACAAGGTACACACTATGCAATGAGCAGCGTCCACAGTGAATAGACATCCGTTTCCTCTGGGACAATCTATGCGAGTGCCTCCCAGGCAAATGCATCGATCACTGATCTTATGCTGCATCACAGGAACAAAAGGATGTCTTAACTGTTTGAGCAGTCTCCAAATACCCCCAAACATGCCAGGGATATTGTAGAGGGATACTTAAAACAGAAAAATAATTACCAACACATTTATTCATGAATTTTATCAACAAATAGGAAAAAAATAAACAAGGAATGATAAGCCTTGAGGTAATAGCATAAACAATCAGCTTTGTTTGCATGTATTTCTCCTCACAGTGAAGTCAGAGTGGGTAATACACACCTGTAGTTACTTTTGATAACAACAAATGCAAATTTATTCTGCCACATATATTAGTTGAACATCCATATCGCAAGAAACACAACAACAGATCAACCGTGCAACAAAACGAGCAAATAACGTGATGAGTGAAGACAGATAAAGAAATCAATCACAGCAGTTGGTTACAATACTCAGAAGTTGGATGCATGCAGCATTGTACTAAAAACAGTTTGTTGCCTTTATGTGTTGTTACGTTTTGATGACAATGACAAATGAGATGCCAAAAATTCTATTCACTTGTTTTTCACTGTCATCCATTTTCCCCCTCATGTTGCAGAGCAGAAAAAAGGAGTTGCTTGTGCAGTAGCAGCAACTTACTACAGCTCTGACAAAGCTGTGAACTGTAAAGCTGGATTACAAGCTGCCTTGTTCCCTCTGACTCCCGCATAGGTTGAAAAGCAATTTTGATGCAGTCAAAAAAAAAAAAGAAAAGAAAATGCAGCAATGCACAATTCAAAAAGTGGCGATTACAAAATGCAGACACATATTTTAAATTACAAATGCTACAGATGTGGTGTAAATGGATGGATTTGAGCAGTAATTTAAAAGCCCTTTGAAGGTCCAAGAGCACTTATGCAAGCACTAATTGATTCACCATTCACTTTATCAAATACATTTCTTTAAGAAGATGCTAAGAAAATTATTGAACGTTTCTCCTACCAAACTCTAATAACTGATAGTACAATTTGAAAAGTCTTTCATTCGTGGTCCATTTTGCAAAAGTAGGCTTAATACTATAAAGATGCTATGAGGAGGATCTGTTTTAATTCGACTACCTTGCCACCCTCCAGCCTGGAGTCTCATACACACTGTTGTAAATTACTAAGCATTTGTTTTGGAATTAAATGGACAACTTTTTACTGGATACAACACGCAGAGGTAAGGTATTTATCAGTACAATTACGTAGCGATACGGTTTGAAATGTGACATCTAGCAAAGGTTGTAGTAGCCCGCTATATGTAGTGCTATCGGCAGCCGGGTGCTCCGACGTATCTGTAGGCTAACGTGACAACAAGTAAACACTGTCAGTTTGTAAAAAGTTTAGTAGCTGTTTAAATTTAGCACAGCTGGCAGCCTGGTGCTCTAAGACATGTCCGTAATGTGTAACGTTAATAAATCCTGGTTAGGGATGCCCTGCCAGTCATCTACCAAGCAGAGCTAACATAACCTCACTCTTCATTTTATTGATAGATTCTCAAGTTTGAACAGACCACTGCAGAATAACTGCTGACTGTGGGTTAGAATGGACATTGTCACAAACAGCTTAGCCCCTGTGTTAGCTTTTAGCTCGGGCTGTATGACTCTTCTGTTTAGCTTTTTTCTGCTCTTCTGTCCATTTTCTGCCTGACCGTTTGGCTCCAGTGTCCACCATCACTACAAAATTAATCACAGAAAAAGTTTTCAGTAGAGAAAAACACAGATCTCTCTTCTCTTGACTAAACTTTCGTCAGCTGGTTGTAGTGTTGTCATAGTGACCTAGACATGCTGTACAACAATCTGGTCCTGCTCGACTCCATCAGGAAGCTAAGAAGTGGCATTTTAGAATAACCTGTTGAAGGTTAGAGAGCCTTTTAGGGAGGTTGTAGAAGGAAAGGAGCCTTTTTCAAGATCACTTTCAAACTCCTTACAGCCCCTATAAGAAGTCTAAACTTAAAACTTTTCAACTAGTAATTAAACCATCTCAAATTTTTACAACACAGCTTCAATGACAACCTTTTGAAAGAGTTTTTTTTTTTCTACATGATTAATTAAAATGCCTAGCACTCCAGCCATGGGTTAAGTGCCAGATTCTAAGTTGCATGTTTGACCTTTCATCCCTGTGGAACACCCTTTATTTACAGTAGAAGCTCTGACACACCTTGAGACCTGTCAGATAATACTTGAACCTTCTGCGAGCGATTGATAGCGATGAAGTGAAAGCCGGCATTAAGAGGGGTCTGAATGAAAAGAGCATGGTCAGTGCTATCAAAAGCCTTAAAAATGTGGTTAATGATAATAATAGTGATGAATGCGCTTTATTCACAACACATAACACAGTCAAATCATCTTTCTGCGGCTTATTCTGTCGGAAGCATCACAGATCCAGTAATGAAAACGGCTCGAGCTTGTGCTCGGATGAATAACAGCATCCTGTTCTTTCTCTAAATATCAAGTCACATCCAATATCCTCTGACCCCAAACAGACCAGTGGCTCCTGAAAGAACATCTTGTTGAAGAACCTCATATCCTTTGTGGCGAAACGGTTGATGTGTTTTGTGTTTCCATGGTGACCCCCGCCGCACAGCACATAAGACAATAATGAAAGCTCTCAAAGGCCGCGGGGGCACCAGAATAGCGCGCGCATCCTCAACGTTTCAGCTATTGTGGCACTTGGAGGAGTTACACAACCTGACGTTCACCCTGAGAATGTATCCTACCCACATCATCTCGGGGGCTTTTTGAGACCGGCAAAGATTGGGCTCGCTAGCAAAGGGATGACACACGGAATGACAAAACTCCTGTGTCTGTCTGTCAGGCTTGGTCTTTATCCGACTGACATTTGCTGGCTCAGGCTCATCCAGGCTCTAGAGGAGCCAGGGATAAGAGTCAGACACAGATGGCTTTTTCCCTTGCAATTCTGTCTAGCACAAGACTCAGAGGGGAGAAAAAATGTTTCCAAATCTTCATCCTGTTTTTACAGACTCTCTGAAATATAATTGCCTCCACAGAAGTATAAGAAACCAGCAAGTCTTCACATACTGCAGCACTGTGCTGGAGTTTTCTGTTATATGTTCTTTTGCAGCCTTTTTTCTGCTGACCCTATTGATGATTAAGCCTTGATGGGGCTACTGCTACTTCAGCTGAGACACTTCTTGTCCTCCAAGTGAGTCAAAGAACAATGCAAGAATGTCTTGTGCCATTTAAAAACTGATAAGCCGGAGCCAGTATGAAGGAGGAGAGGGGAGGTGTAGGTGTTAAATTGATTGGCGAGAGAAAAAAGCATCTGCTTTGCAATAGCTTAACAGTTGCCTCAGAAGCCCGCCTGCTATTGTTTCCAAACAAGAATACCCACTTCTGTGTGCCGAGGAGTGTCGCCTTCAGAAGAAATGTGTGAGAGGGATAGAAATTGTTGCATAAGAAACATTTAGAGACATCTTTTTTTTTGCAGCTTTCCAGGACCTTGATCTATTTTTCCATTTTTTTTCTTCCTTTCAAAGCCGCCTCAACTCCGCTTCTCTGTTCTCCAGGCAGTTCAGAGTTAACACGTGGGCAGAGAACAAAAGACAAGGGGGATGCAGGGCTGGAGTCAGCAGCTGATCCGATGACAGAAATGGCACCGAGGCGAGAGGGTCCCAGGTGTAGCCATGACTCAAGTAGCACTCCAAGATAGGAGGTGGTGGGGTGGTGAGGGAGGGGGGTTAGGATTGAGGGGAGCAAGGAGCGGAAAAGAAGCAGAGGGGCGTCGAGGAAAGTTGTGTTCCTGTGTGACAAGCTGCCTGTTGTGTGCATGCTCCCTGACAGCAGGGAAAGCAAAGAGACAGGACACCAGACCCCTCTGACCCTCACCAAAGTGAGATGGGACTCAGACTTCTGTGAGACTAAAGCTGTGTTCATGACTCATCTCCACTTTGTTCTAGTAAACTTTGAGCAGTTAGACACTACTGTAGCTCAGGTTAAAGAAGGAACTCGCGGACTGAAAGGCCAAATCACATCTGAAAAATGTCTGTACATATACTCACTGGCCACTTTTATCAGGCACAGAATGAGGAAGAAAGGTGATTGGTGATTTAAGGGACTTTGAACGTAGCATGGTTGTTGGGCTGAGTATTTTAGAAACTTCTGATCTACTAGGATTTTAACCCACAACCATCTCTGGGGTTTACAGAGAATGGTCCCAAAAAGAGAAAATATCCAGTGAGCAGTTCTGTGGGCCAAAATGCCTTGTTGATGCCAGAGGTCAGAGGAGAATGGACAGACTGGTTGGAGCTGATAGAAAGACAACAGTAACTCAAATAACCACTGGTTACAACCAAGGTCTGCAGAGGAGCATCTCTGAACGCACAACACGTCCAACCTTGAGGCAGATGGGCTACAGCAGCAGAAGACCACACCGGGTGACCCTCCTGTCAGCTAAGAATAGGAAACTGAGGCTACAATTCACACAGCAACACCAAAACTGGACAATAGAAGATTGGAAAAACGTTGCCTGGTCTGATGAGTCTGGATTTCTGCTCCACATTCAGATGGTAGGGTCAGAATTTGGCCTCAACAACATGAAAGCATGGATCCATCCTGCCTTGTATCAACGGTTCAGGCTGCTGCTGGTGGTGTAATGGTGTGGGGGATATTTTCTTGGCTCACTTTGGGCCCCTTAGTACCAACTGAGCATGGTTCAAAGTCCACAGCCTACCTGAGTATTGTTGCTGACCATGTCCATCCCTTTATGAGCACAGTGTACCCATCTTCTGATGGCTACTTCCAGCAGGATAACGCTCCATGTCATAAAGCTGGAATCATCTCAGACTGGTTTCTTCAACATGACAATGAGTTCCTCGTACTCGAATGGCCTCCACAGTCCCCAGATCTCAATCCAATAGAGCACCTTTGGGATGTGGTGGAACGGGAGATTCTCATCATGGATGTTCAGCTGACAAATCTGCAGCATCTGTGTGATGCTATCATGTCAATATGGACCAAACTCTCTGAGGAATGTTTCCAGGAACTTGTTGAATCTATGCCATGAAGGATTAAGGCAGTTCTGAAGGCAAAAGGGGGTCCAACCCAGTACTAGCAAGGTGTATCTAATGAAGTGGCCAGTGAGTGTAGATGATAGTCTTTTGTAGATCTTTTTGGACTTTTAAACATAGAAATGTACATCATCGGCATACAGTGTCACCATGTATTTCAGCAAGAAACACTCGTAGATTTAAAACAATTTCCACTTATTTGTCTCTTTATTTGCTCTTGTAGTAACAACTTTAAATTGTAGAGAGACTTACCCTGTACTTTGACTTTTCACACATATCAACATGTGGCTCCAATGATTCATTTGGACCATTTTTCCATGAGTGGAATGTACAAAAACCAAGTATTTAATAAAAATGTATTATTCAAAAAAACAACAAAAAAAAAAACAGACAAACTACAATGCTTTGTTTTTGTTAAAATGATGAGGTGGTACTGATATGTATGTATTTTTTATACTTACCTGCAACTTGTGCACCACAGAGTGCAATTGTTTTGGCATTAACCAGGGATCCTGGGACTTCTGTGAGGAGTAAAAATTAGACGCACTGCTAACGGGTGCTCAACATTGTTACTACAGACCTAAACACTGTGACATGGTTATGATACGGTAATTAATTGTAATAAAAACATAGTCGTAAAAGCCAAAAAACAACTCAAAACAAAACAAGAACTCACCAGATGATGTTTTGTGTCATTTAAAAAAGCTTTAACATTTCATGTCTTTCACTTATTTTTGTGAAATTCACATTTTTAAAACAAACAAACAAAACGATGCTAAGAAACTAACAGCCAAAACAATGGTGTAGCTGAACTCTGTCTTCCCTAATATTTCAATAACAACTCATACTCACAATACTTTATTTGTTTTTTATATGCAGATTAATACAGTAAGCTCTTGATATGAGCCTAAGATACAAAAAGGACCAGAAACCTCCTTATCCCTCATTCCCCCAACTCTATGTCTACTGGTCTACTGCTGAATGTTCATGTCACTGTGCTAAAATATCAAAATCTGGAGTTAGAGGACAAGTAAATTATTAAATTCTGGTTTTATAGACCCTGAAATCAAAAGAATGACACGAAGAGACAAAAAATAGAAAGGATATAAAATGAAATAACCTATGTGTTGGGAATGATCCAAAAGTAGACAAGTGGTAGAAAAGGGGAAAGTAAAAGACATGGATTCAAATTGAAATACTAGAAGAAGAGAGTGCGTTCTTTCTCTGATATTCTATGCTAACCCTTCTCCAAAGCAACCTTGGCCACTGCTCCCCTACTGCTTTACGTTGGCGTTGATGTCAGCCAGCGATTGTAAACACAGCAGTCGATCGCTCACAGGTGTGCCACGCAGGTATAACAGTTTGTGTAAACCCCAGCATCACTGATGCAAATATAACCCCGCGTGTTACTGAACACAGCTGCTCTGAGTTTATTTATTTATTTATTTATTTTTCAGTCTAACAGTCTGGAGGATGATCTGAGTCACTCATCTTTTGAAAAGTGAGTGTGTGGTTGATTTGTCACCAAACTGCACAGACCTGGTTATCATCAGAAGTTCTCTGGTCAAAAATGCACCCACACTCGCAGGTGGTTTATGTGGCACACGACCACTCGGCGTCTTGTTTTTTATCTGCTTATTTCAAAGTGAGTTTTGGTAATAGAGTTATTCCAGAAGGGAAAAATAAAAACTTGAGTAAAAAAAACACTTTTTCCACTTCTATCTTTTTAGCTGCGTATTTTATAGGATAAACAAACAACCTGATTAAAGTCGTGTTGTGTTTGTACAGTCTCATTCCTCGCCTTTGTTTTCATCAAGTACATTTCTACGTTATGCTCTTGTGCACTTAAGTCTGGATCTGTATTGTTGTCACTTTGCTTCCCTGCCTCTCCCTCCTTCTTTCTGGTTTCTCACGCTCTCCCCTCACTCCCTCCACAGAGTGACATTCATTAATTAAATATGGTGTACTGCCGCAGGATGTGCTTCCTTTTCCACTATCTCCAGACACTAATAATTACATTGGCATTTAGCTCCGTGATAAGCCGACCCTATGGCCTTTATGAAATGTTCCCTGGGCCCGGATACTGAGCAAAATATAGACTGATGCAAGGCCACATATCGATCCATCTGCCTGTCTCCTTGCTTTTATCTTAAGCAAAAGAGCGGCGTTCATTAGCATGGCTGAAGAATCCACCAACAACACCTGAATTTTGAAGCCATTAAAGGCTGAAATTGAGCTTTGCTGGTATAAACCTGCACAAAGGTTGACTCTGATTAAATGAAGCGAGAGCAGAAGCAAACGCCAGAAGAGCAGTGTAAATCATGACAAATACTCTCCTGTAGCTCTATCTGAAAGGCTTGATCTTAAAGGTACAGTGTAGACCAGTGTTTTTCAAAGTGTGCCACCCTGAGGGACACCTTAAGAGTTGCAGGGGAAGCATGATTGGAGATATGACAACAAAGCACAAAGAAAAAAAGAGAAACGTCTGAACTCAGCAATAAGCACAGAAAGTACGGTGACCAGCGTGTTGTGGTTGTGGCATTATTTTTCCTGACCAAACTTTTCTGTGTGCATTACAGAGAGCAGAGGAGAGTCATGAACGTACAACTCTTGTGCAGGCGCAAGTACACACACATAAAGGAATGAATGAATAGCCCTGTTTTCACCAAGAAGTCCGGTTTAGATAAGTCCAGTTTGGTACGGGTTGGCTTGGTTAAGCCTGGTCCTGTTTGCGTTTCCACAGCCAACCATGCCCCTTCATGATAGGCAGAATGTGAGCCGGATGCTGATAGCTGCATCAGTTAAGCAATACTGTGACGAAAAAGCAGCGCAACATAGTGTAACCTGCTAATAAATCCAACAAAGAAGAAAAACGTGATATGGTAAACAAAGAGCAATGATGGGAAACAAACGGCAAATCAATTTCTTTAGGATTTCCATTTGGCTCTTTGTTAGAAAGTGCAATCAAGCACACTGTCATGAATTACTTTCTGCAAGGCGTGTTTGTTTTGGAATTACGTGGAGATTGGATCAAACAAATTTTCTTTGTTCAAGGCAACTTTTGACTGGATGCACCAAGATAAGGTATTTATTAGTAAAGTTACGTAGCACTGTTGGCAGCTCGGTGCTCCGATGTATCTGTAGGCTAATGTGACAACAAGTAAACACACAGTTTAGTAGCTATCTATATTTAGCGCAGCTGGCAGTCCGGTGCTCTAAGACATATCCGTAATGTGTTACGTCAGTAAATCCTGGTTAGCTATGTCCTGCTAGTCATCTACCAATCAGAGCTCACTCTTTATTTTATTGATAGACTCTCAAGTTTGAACAGACCACTGCAGAATAACTGCTGAATGTGGGTTGGAACGAACATTTTCACAAACAACTTAGCCCCTGTGTTATAGAATGATACAGCCCAAACTAAAGGCTAATTAGCCTTTAGCTTGGGCTGTATCACGCTTCTGTTTAGTTTTCTGCTGCTCTTCTGTCCTTTTTCTGTCTGACTTTTAGGCTTCTGTGTCCACCATCGCTACTAAATTAATCACAGAAAACATTTTCAGCAGAGAAAAACAGATCTCTCTTCTCACTGCTAAACTTCATCAGCTGGCGTGGTGTTGTCATAGAGACCTAGACGTGTCACAAATTAATCCGGTCCTGCTTGACCCAATCAGAAAGCTAAGAAGTAGCATTTTAGAATCCCCTGTAAACTGTACTGTTGGCACTGATAATCTCATTTTAAAGTGTAGTTTACAATCACGGATATACTGTATCTAGAAGAAAGACTTTTTTAAGATTACTTTCAAACTCCTCACAGCCCTTTTTAAGTGAAAATTGAATCCAGGTCCAAATCACATTTTTTTATGAAGAATTCCTTTGACATCCCAAACACTGAAAATGTACCAGCATCTTTTTAAACAAGCACTGGGATGCCACAGATAAGCTAAAAGCTTAGCTTCATCAGTATTTGCTGTAAAATTCCACCTCAGTTGATGATAGATGGGTTAGCCAAAAAAAAGGTGAAGAGTGTTAAATTTGTTTTTTACTTTCATAATTGCTCTGCCTCAGGTGGCCTCATCAGATTGGTGCACTGTAAGATTATTAAGCTGCTTGTCAGCTTTAGGGATGCATCACTGTGAACACTGAATTCAGTTTGCATCAAAAACTCCCTCCTATCAATGATATGATTGTAAGTTGTCAGCAAACGGTATGTCATACCTCTTCTCAGTTATCTTTCTTGTACATGTTAACTTGATTCTTTTCTCTTTCACTGGACTTGGAGGGAAACTGATAACACTCTTTCTTTTTCTTGTTTGCTTTTAACATAGTTTTACTGCAGATGGAAATTGTGCAAAGGTGGATATTGGGTATTGTAAGTCTGTATTTAATATACACAGACTCCTGGTCATCAATATCAGTAAGCTCCTGGAAAAGAGCTATCTTTAGTGTGTTTATTTAATAGGAATCTATTTAAAAGCTGCTGAACATAGTGGCAAATACCCATTGGTCCCTTAATAATGATGCAGCTGCAGGCCTTCAGCGGTTCTGTATTTCTGAACTCCACGTGTATAGTAGTGTATGGTTTCAAATAATCAAATGTGAGGAAAATCTAGCAGTGAAACATTATATGAGATCTGCAGTTGTGAGTGAGGATGGCAGCTGCAACTTAAGAAAAATACAACTATGAAGGTATGTCCCAATCTGCATTTATTTGGCCCCTGATCCTAACCTGACTTTTAATCTGTCATTACCAAGTTCCTCTTTTATGCTTGAAGTTACTGACAATGAATGGCAGCAGAGCAAATTTTAAAATAGCATCACATCACTTTCAGTAGTCAACACCAGTCAGACTGCCTTATCTCCTATAGTGTTCCCTATTAACGCTCCTTGCACCTTCCATTAGTTTGTTAAACTAACTTTGACTTGTTCTTAAATGGCATAGCCAGCTTCACTGACAGTCAAACACAGTTTAGCTAACTTAACTTGCTGGCATCATAAGACCAGAGAGACTCATTACAGTTAACAGGGCTTCTGGCTGCCCTACCTCACTCTGCCTTAAGCCCCATTTCCATGAAGTGATCTGGTATGGATCAGTACAGTGTAGTTATGGGTGTTAGACCTGATCCTGTTTGCATTTTTACGGGCAACTGGCTACTTGGTAGGCGGCGTGTAAGCTGGATGTCAATAGCTGTGTTAATAGCGGCATGGCAGCATCCCACAGTGTACTCGGCTAACAAATCCAACGAAGAAGAAAAACGCGACACAGTAAACAAAGAGCAACGATGAAAGACATCCAGCAACTTGTCTTCTTTGTGATTGGCATGTGACTCTCTATAGTTGGCAGGGTCACGTTTAGGGATGTCCTGATACACAATTTTTTTCATGATATGTTTTGCTGATACCGATCCAATACTGATACCATTCTCTGATAAATCCTGTACGCCGTTGGGTGATTCTGTTGTAAATGACAAATCATGATTGTTGTATTAAAGTCAGCCCTGTTGGTACCTCCTTGAGGAACACTCACTTTATGAACATTGCTAGATGCTGTTTTAATATGTTACTACGTTGGTTTACAGCAGCTGTAAAGTGTGACGGTGCTGAAAACACGTGAAAACTGGACTGGTCTTGATCACGTAACAAAATCTGATACTATCCTATCCTCCAAAAATAGCCATATTGGGCATCGATACTGATCAGTGTACCGGATCGGGACATTCATAGTCATGTAGTTTTTATTATCGCAGTTGCATGGGAGGGGATGATTCTTTCAAACATCAATGGACTAGTGTTTCTAGCTCCATCTTCTAGGGTCATATTGGTAAATCTGGCATCCCAAGACAGTACAGATCGGTAATTTAGGGACCTGGTTTCAGTCAAAGGAAATGCCACAAAGTGATACAGCTAACTTTGGTAGCAATAATCTTTCGCCCAGAAAGTGTTGGCTGCCCTACCTTTTTTGGTTCATTTTCATGTTGCCATCTGTTCCTACACAGCCCTTTTGTTAATTTTGTCACCAACCCATCTTTCAATAGTCTTATAGCTGGCTTTACCAGCAGTCATCATTGAATCAGAGAGTACTGCTGCAGCAAAAGGCCCTGAGCCTGGATTCCCTACATCATTCTGCCTAATGTCATATATTGCCCTCTGATTCCATCACCACTTTTAATCCTTTGGTACCTTAATGTTATCACCACTGTCTTCCTCAAAAGTGATGTCGTCAACTTGAGCAGAGAGTGCTGGAGCAGCTGACAGACTGCTCATTCTGTATGTAACCCTGTTGCTTTCTCTTTCTAACTAAACCAAATAACCAACCAATTACAGCTCATCTGATCATCTGAGCAGAGAGTGTTGTAGCGGCCAATAGCCTGAGTGACTGCCCTCTGTTTTTATTACCCGCCTTCCATTTCCTTTCACTTTGTTTTCGTTAGACAGCCAGTTGGTTTTAGCTTGTGGTCATTTTGTCACTTGGTTTGTTTTGTGCACTGCCTGCCATGCTGTTTTTCCTGCATTATTCATCGTTCACTTTTTTTTTTTTACAAAGCCAAAGAGGAGTGTTTCGACTGACTGTGGTTATTAGCTTAGAAGGCAGCTTTGGCTTTGAGCTCTTTTAGTTTATCTTTTTGAACCATCTATTACAGAAAGCTCTGGAAAGACATTATTTTATCTAAATGGAAAAAGAAAACTACACTACAATGTTAATCCTTCAACATTATAATACAGTTAATTCTTGATACCTTACAGATAGCTTTCCACTGCTTGGATAAAATATCACAATAACTCTGAGGAACAGTGTGAATCAGTGTGTCCAGATTTGCTTGAATAATCTCTGATCACCAAATTAAACTTGAGATTCCATTCTGTCTTGTTCCAGACCAGCTGTAGCTGGAATTATCAGGGAAGGTTTCACCGAAAAACCATCTGGGCTTCAAATTGGACCTCTGCACTCGGGGGATTGTATGTACCATTCAGTATCAGCGAGTGTTCTCGCTACCTTGGGAAATCTGCCTCTGACTTCTATTATTTTGGTCGATGTTTCTGTGCTCGTCTGTCAAAGGGCCTGAAAGGGGATCACTTGCGAGTCCTTTTCTGTCTGAACAACACGCTGTGCTGCTGTATTTGTCGCTGGCTTCTTGTGAAGGATAAAAGCTCAAACTGACTGACAGGGGATGCTTAGAGGAGGCAAACTGACATAAGCAGCCAGCGGCTTTATTACACATGTGACTCTGTGCTCATGCATGTGTATATCCAGTGTGCACACATGCTGTATGTGCTCTAATACTGTGTGGGAGTGGTAATATTTTCACTTGTGTGGGTTTGTGGTAATAAATGTCTCATCTTTTTTGTTTGTTCGTTTTTCCACATATTTGCGAGGTGATGCATTTCATAACTCCATCTAGAAACCCAATACTCTCTTGCCAGGTGGATATAAGTGGTGTTTGTAGAACTGTGCTTCTGGGACCAGCTGGATCTATCAAATAACATAACACAGTATGTAACAATGTTATTTGATCTCTCCTGGCTGCCTCCTCTCTCCTTCTCTCTGTAAGGCAATATCTCTGCATACTGTCTCATCAGCACTCATATTATATAGACTACAAAAACTGTAGAGCTTGTTTGTCGTAACTGCTTGTGAATTTTCACATAACAAAAGACAAATCTCTCAGAAATTGAGGTTCAGATTAGAGGTGTGAAAAAAATATTGATACCGCAATATATCATGACAATATCAATATTTCAACTTGTATTATCAATATATTTTTGTAAAAATAAAAAATTCACATTTTTGCCGAGTTGGAGTAAAATTACAATTTCCCCACTTCCCAATTTTGAGTAATACTTAATTTACATTAACATCATGTTTTTCTTAGTTAAATGTGTAGAATGTCCCAGATTCAGAATATTTATTGTCATTGCCAAAAAGAACAATGAAATTACGTCTTGAACATCCATACAAAAAGTGCAAGTCCACATAAATAATAATAAATACCCCGCTTTGTAAACATTTGACTCAGACTGACATCAGTACGGCAATTAAGTGCAGAGCAGGGTCCATAATTAACCTGAGAAGAAAATCAGTTGTTGATGTGGTGCGTGTACCCGTGTGTATGTGTGTGTGTGTAGTCCCTTGTTTCGATAAACACCACTTCAGTCATCAGACAATGTTAAAGAGGGGTTATATTTGTTTTTTTAAGCTCAGGTAATAACCAATTGTGATTTACTGTTACTAAAAAAGTCCCTGTTTTTTCACACTGGTGGTTTAGAAAAGTTTAATTTCAGCCTCTGTCTTAAACGCAGCTGTCTCTTTAAGGTTCCCTGCTCCATAAACCCCCTTCCCTTTGATTGGTCAGCCCTCTTGAGGATTTTGGGGGAGCTGTGTCCAATGTCTATGAAACTGCTATGTGATGACTTATCATCTTAGCAAATCTTGTGACGATCTCATGCATAATTTACAAAAGACCATTCTGAACAGTAAACAGGCAGATTCAGAGATTTCTACAACACATGGATATGAAGCTGTTTTAAAACCTCTACATGTTAAGTGTGGACTTTAAAGCCATGTTTCAAATATGAGAAAGCATTATAACGTTGCTTTAAGCTTGGTTAAACTAGGGATCGGTATTGATAAGATTTTGTTGATATCAGTGGCCTTATTAATTCTGCTTATTGATCTGATTCTTTATGAATTTCCTTATCAATTCCTCCTGTGAATTGTTGTCTTACAAAAAGTAGCTTTACAGGTTTTCTCTGTCAACAACATTTGATTGAGTATATAACGAACAGATATAAAATTGGTCACTAGATCTTGATATCTGTGGTCATAGATAAATAGAAATAAGTATAAAAAATGCACACCATGAGCTCTTGATGTTTTGTTTTGTTCTATGTTGTTGACTTAAGTAGGCCATCTAGTGTTTCAAAGTGGTTATAGCAATAGTTTGAGTTGTTTGGAACCTCACCGTAGTCATGAAGCCAGCCATGAGCCTGCACAGAACTTTTCTTTTGTTTACATGTTACTGTTTTAACCCAGTTTGGCTGATGTATGCTAACTGCCAAGATATCAATGCAATTTCCCCATGTATGTTAGTATCAAGCTAGCACTATTGTGTTTGTATCATTTTTGGTACATTAGGGGATGTATGACTTCATGTAAAACTGCAAGCTGAAAATCCTGAATGGGAGTTTTCTTGGAAAACGTTATCTAACTGCTAAGCTAAGATAGCTACAGCAGACTAGTTGACCTAAGGTCTGGCAGCTCAGGCATAGTTTAAAGAATCAATAAGTGAAACGTTAAGCTTAAAGGCCAACGATATCAATGGATTGAAACATTTCTTATTGATTCTCAACAGGAACCAGTTTCCGATACCCTTTCTGAGGCTACACTGCATAGAAAAGCCAGTTTTGTTATTAGGGCAGTATTAATTTGCTAGCTGGATTCAAGTGACATAAATTGGCTTTCACCACCTGCCAGATAATCTAACCTTTTTAAATAGATGGTTATAAAAAAGGAAAAACAAGATGGTGATGGCAAAATTGCAGTACTCAAGGCTTTGAAAAGGTGGCTCAAAAACCAATTGGTGACAACAACAGCAAAAGCAGAATAGTACTATAAAGTTAGATGCTGAAACTAGCAAGTACTTGACATATTTGATTGCTAATGTCTAAATCAAAGTTAATTGATAATAAAAAGAGCAACTTAATTAATAAGCTGTCATTCTGCCGTGGATTAATGGACCAACTGTTTCTGTTTTTCTACAGAATTGAACTGTCGAACCATAAATTGCTGATTCCTTTACAAAGGTCGAGCTCCAAATACAAAGAGCATGTCACCAGCAACAAAAGATAAAAGGCTGAATGCTGAATAACAAACCGTGAACTTCAGCCTCAAACAAAACTGGCATTCAGCTCATTTCCTCTCAGCGTGCACGGCTTAATTTGTATGCATTTCAAACAAACACATTTCAATTTGGCTTTGAAAAGGCTACCTAAGCACAAAAGAACTATTTTTTTATGTTTTCACAGCACCTGCCTTCTAGTCCAAAATGTCCAGATCCACAGTGTGTGTTTATTAGCTTAGCTTAATTGTGCATAGTATCTAAAGGTCAGTGCCTGCTGTGATGCATCGCTGCCAAAATGGCTTCCAGGGGACACTGTTTCAGATGAATAAACACTGAAAGCTGCACCACCTTCCACCCCTCCATCCCCAGCTCACCACCCAGCGTCACATTCAGCTTTTTCAGGCCTTGCACGCGGTCCTGTGACTGATGGGCATCCACTGGTATGCACCGCCTCAGTGACTTCTATTCCAGCAGGCAAAAGACAGCAGATTAATTCGCTTGTCAATTTTTCACCTCCCTTATTTTTCTGCGAGGTTTTATCCAGATAGAAAGAATGATGTGTTTGTCCTCCAGTGAATTAAAACATGCAGTTTATCTGTATAACTACAGCCTTCTTTCTGATTAATGGTATTTGACTTCTATAAGCAGTAAACTTCTTCCGTTTGGCTGTAAAAGCTGATTTAATGAGGGGGTGACTTGAATAGATAAGCAGATATGGTGGTGGGGATTATCGGAAAAGCGAGCTGAATGGGAGATGGATGCTGTGCTGTTTATTATCAGTTATGTAATGCACTTTTTATAAGCCTATACCTGAGGGGCGAGGAGGCACTCTGAAATAGATGCGAGATAGTGCGCATCCTAAGATATGTGTCAGAATGTATGTGCGCTTTAGAGAAGATGTGTCCACTTGTGATGCAGGTCATGTATTAGATTGTATTAAGAATTTACAAGAGGAGAAAAAGCGTGGTGTGTCGAGTGCATTTAAAGATACACAAGCTCCAGATAATATTGGAGCTCATGTTTGATTCATGTGTTGTGTTAGCGCATTTATGTGCTTTTCTGCCATTTGACTATAAAATGAAACGCTTAGTTTTTATCATTGCTGGATTAGAAGTGCTTTTCTTCCACCCTGCAGGCTTTGCTGGGAGGAGGCCGTCGAATGGATCTCGCCGAGTTTCAACACACACTCTGGGATGTCCTGACAAGAGGAGACAGTGTCAAGGTGAGCTCCATTGTTCGTCCTTCCTCACTACTCTTTCTTTGTCTTGCTGACTACATTGTACATCCATTTTCCCTTCATGTGGTCCATTGATTTGTTACAAGTTACACTGTAAAAATCATCTTGCTTGTGGTATTTTGCAGGAAACTTGAGCACTTTGTGATTAGTAAAGGGAACATTGACACGTTTGAACTTGCTAACATGTATTTAGTCAATCCTCAGTGACTTGAATCAGCAGCACTAAATGCATTAGGCATTTGGAGCCAGTAAATAATATGTTTTTTTTTATTTAGACAGGGCCTGGCTCAAGGCAACACAATCCTTCTATCACATAAACTAGCATGACCTAGCAAGATATTTTGACCCTCAAAATATAAAGGTAGAGTCTGCAGGATTTTCAAAAAAATAAAATGTCAGCTTTTAATGTCAGTGTCTGTGTCTGCCTCAACCCCCTTCTCAGACTGTATGTTGATGTTTTGATTATATTGGAATGTTTCTGGGCACAAGTGACTTTGTATGTTGATGATAGCGAATAGAAGAAGCCATCCCTAGAGGCTATGATAGCAGAAGTAGTCCTAGGTGGGAAAACAACCAAAGTAACCAAACCAAAAGAAACGCCAAACAGATGAAGCTTTGGCTTAAACAAGGGTAAAGCTTGGTTCAACTTTCACTCACTTTTTGGGTATGGGTCAAATACCCCAATGATTAGTTAGTACTAACACATCAAGTCAGATGCACAGCTGTTGAGTCTCTCCCACATAGAAATGTGATGCTGCAAGTGGTTGCTGAGCTGGTAAATATGTTCTTTTAGTCAGGGTTTGAGGCAGTGGGTGTGCGCTGCTGCTGGCACTGAGCCAAGGAGGAGGAGCCCAGTTTGAATGTTGTGATTACTAACAAGGAATGAAAATTACTGCAGACCCTACCTTTAAGCTAAACTGACAAACAAAACTGGCTGTGATATGCCTTCATAGTTTGGTTTAACATTATGGCGTTCATACAGAGAAGGATAACGAACTCCATTTTGTTTTATTAAAGAAAGCAACCGTGAGCCCATGTTCTACAAATGTTAAAGAGGGGGTGTTATGCTTACCTACATTTTAACATTAGTATAAAGAAACGAAGCTGGATGTTCATACTGAATGTGCTGATTTTCAAACCTCTACATATAGCTATTTTATAGAAATCATTGAATCTGTTTCGAAACTGTAAAAATGGTCCATTCTCCGATTAGCACCAGATCTTTATAATACTCTCTGAAATGATCAAATAAAAATAAAATCAAACTTTATTTATAAAGCACTTTTTATACAAAAAGATGTAACACAGTATTTTACAGTCCATTAAAAACAATCCCACGTACTCTTAAACCCAAACACCCTTCGCCCTCATAACCGCACAACCATACAACCCACAGTCAACAGTCACATGCACACTCATTAAAATTCTCACACACACATACACACACTGATGTACATGAGATACATTGGCAGGCGGGCCTCAAACAAGGTTTACCCATATCTTTGCCTCGGCAAGCCTCTAGAGGGCCCACCAATCAGAGGGAAGGGGGTTTAAGGAATAGGGAGCCTTAAAGAGACAGCAGCTAAAACAAAGTACGTCAGACAGAGGCAGAAATAAGCATTCTGAAACACCACTGCGAGGAAAAAAAGAATTAAAAAAACAAAACAAAACAGAAACCATGTATAGATTCTACAGGGGTTACAAAGGGACAGCTAAGACTAGAAAAGGTGCACAATACCCCCTCTTTAATGTTACAGACATTAAAGAGGGGGTATTCACATACCTCTATTGATTCAACAGTAAATGCAGAATGAGGTTTCATGATCTCACACAGCCAATTCTTTTGTCTTTTCTTTTTTGTCCACACTCATTATTGTCTATTTGACAATCTTTAAACATCTACTTAAAAAATTGGCGTCACTTTTGTAACAAACTGTCTGTTAGGCCTTTTTTGTGATTGGCCTTCTGGCACAATGTAACCAGGTACCATCAACTTTTCTTCAGCACCATTCAACCCCTTCTGACAGTCTCATGATGTGATGTTGAGAAGCATGAGTTGACGTCCATACAAGCCTGTGCTTCCTGACGTTCACTAGAACGCCCCTGCCTGAGTAGAAAAGACAAGAGTGGGACATTTATGTTTATCTATGAAGAAGAATGATTCCAGCTTGACACAGGTAATGTGGTCAGTTCTTCAGGTGAGGATTCTGCCTCCAACCATAATTTTCAAAGGACACAATCTGGACACATCACAGCTGGGGTATGGAGTGATTTTTCAACCTGAAGTTCACCAAAGCTACCATAAAATCTTTGCCTTTGTGCCTTAACTCAGTAGTAGCTGCAATTAATTTCAAATTGGTGGACTATTTACATCCCAAGGACCGATCAATCATTGACACCTTTTCTAAACCTTCAAAATCAAAACATTTTATCAGCAATTTAAAGCTTCTACAAGGAAACGATAGTTGGTTATAAAGCAGACTAAAATTCTTTCTCATACTTCTTTATGACTTAAAAAAGTTAAAAGACATGCATTTTTCCCATTCATCGTCATATTAGATTTATCTCAAGACAGTTGTAACACCTCATAATCCAGTGCTTTCTTGGGCCTATGTTAATTCAGACTCCCTAAAATGTGGACATATTTCTTTCCGAGCACAGGTTTATAAACCACGATTTTCATCTGACAGCTAAAGAAGAAATTGTCCGCTCTTCTCTCCATCTCCTGAACCGAGGACGTGGAGAGCAAAAAGATACCATCCTTTCATTTCCGCTTCTCCTGATAAAAAGATGAGGGGGAGGACGGGAGGGGGGGAGAAAGTGAGGCGTATCGCTGGGCAGCAGTGATTGAGTCCCGTCGCTAAGCCACAACCAGGATCTGCTCAAATAACCCACTCTGTCGATAAGAAGCCTGTCATTTCCATAGACAAAAAACACTGGGCTTCAGATTAGATTTCCCCTCCTCGAGGCTTCTTCATGTGTTGAATGTAAATAATAAAGCAAACTCCCATCCACCATATTTTCATTAAAAACAACTGAAACACACCCGGACCTAAAATACAGGGTTTGTTCTTGCATTATTATGACTTGTCAGCGGGGGCAGCGTTGGTCTGGATTTTGATTCTTGTGTTCAACAAAGCATGAAGGTACCTCTTTTTTCACTTCTTAAATTACAAAATTTAACAATCCCTAATCATTTTTCCCTTAAGCTTTTGTTGCCACTTGCAAAATGTGTCCAGCCTCAGTATTATTGACTTTCATGTAACTAACTAGCCTTTTGTTGGTGTAGCAGAGTAGATTTTTACATTAATAGCTTGTGAAGTGTTCAGAAATGAAAAACATTTTTTTTACCTTCTTGAGATTTCTTGATTCTGTTGGAAACACTGAAGCTTCTACATGACACTTGAAGGTCATAATGATACTTAGATTCTCAAGAAGTCGTCCACCACTTGTATGCTGTTCAGTTTCCATACTGCTTCACTCTCCATGCCTCTGCCAAGCATCTCCCTGATGTCCTCAATGCTGGGGTCATACATTCAGTTCATTACGAACAGTCTTTGATATTTCAAGGCGTATTTATCACTAAACCCGATCAAGAAATGAGCATAGTGCAGAAGGTGTTACAAGAAAAACTGATGAAAGATATGACCTTTGTTCACAGATACAAATGATCTGACTGCAGTACGCTAAAACCTTGGGTGGCTAATGACTCCTTACCTTCACCACAGCAACGGCTATGGCGTTTGTCTTCATCCGTCAAATATTGCAAATGAAACATGTCTCATGCAGGCTCATAAGGGGCTAATTATTCAGGCGTTTTCTATAATTCACCACCACTATACCATGCTGTTCCTGCCTCTTTTTAAGATAGCTATTTTCCTGCCAGCCTTGATTACAGATAAAATTACATTTCAGTATGATCAGAATTCAGACATTTTTATTTAGTTATCCTCAGCCTGGATTTTGGGTTTTTGAGATTATACTTGACAGGAACTGATCTGATACCATTACAAATGTGTCACCAAAAGTGAACTGCTGCTAGCAAACAACAGTTTGGTGCTTGAAGAGTCTAATGGCTGTCAAAGCAAAAAAGAAAAAAGTTAGCGAACAGTGGCTACGTTTACATGCAGTCAGTAACCCTTTCATATTCAGAATACTAGCAATAATGTGTTTCTGCAAGGCCATGTAAATACCCCAGACTGTAAAACAAAGGGACGTCCGCTTGCTCAGCTCAAAGTGAGGTCTCCACAAGAACTGCTCCCCCTGGTGGCTGGCTGCAGTATAGGTTAAAAAAATCTGGCTCCCCAGCCATTCCAGATAGGCTGTGGTCAAATTTTAAAAAATCAATACTCCTCGTAGGAATGTTTCTCACGTCTGATTGTTGTGGTGATTTGAGGATATCATTTGGCTGTCTTGTATTCAAGTCCTCTTTTTTCCCAAAAGTTTCATTTTCATTAGTTATACAAGGTTAAAAACAAGGCTTTGATGTTTAACGATGATTGACAGCTGCTGTCAACAGGTACTTTTTGCGGGGATTGTAAAATATGTCAGGAGGTAGAGTCAATAAGTGATTCAACTCTCAAAAGAAAAGAAAAAACTATCATTTTTGTTACCCGGCTCCACTCAGATTCTCTCCCTCACAGTCTCTACTGCGCAGACTCTGGCTGCACATCTGCTACAATGGCTGTGCCAGTGACGGGGGTATTTTGGCTTCAAAAACATACAATGATAAATGGCGGAGCCGTCACTGTCCACTCTATATACAGTCTATGGTTAATACTAATAAACCCTTTTAAAAACAGAATATGCTCATATTCTGTTTTTTAAAAACCTGAAAATCACCCCTGGGTTACTCCTTCGCTAACCCAAATATCTGGTCATGTGTACCCCTATTGGGGGTTCCATTTGCAAGGCATCTTGGTCTTTTTGCATTTTAGGGTTGCAGAAATGACACACATTGTGTTATGATGTTCTCTGTGTGTCGAGATGTTGTCCATGCGTTGCTGTTTAGATGCCATCTAAACAGGAATGACCCTGTTTGCTCACGCATGTAAACAGGTTATTCCAAATGTTTCAGAAACCAGAATATTGACCTTTATCTGAATATTGACTGCATGTAAACGTAGCCAGTGTCTTTCATCAACCATTTTGTATCAGAAGCGTACCTGCCAACATTAGGCTCTGACAAAGCAGATGATCCCCTTCCAACACACTCACACACATTCATGCATATCCTACACAGTATTTATGAACAAGCCTTTAATTGGTATCATCTGCAAACATGACCCTGAGACTTAATCCAGATTTGACGTTAACAGTTTTCTAGACCCCTCAATATCAGTTACTTTTGGCCATAACCATGCCAAAAAAATGAACACTTGGCTTTCTATTTAAGCCTCAGACAAACGTGTCCCACAACTCTCAGAAAACACACAACGCAGAGACGCTAGAGGCTAAACGCCCCATTGCAGGTGATGCATTCACTGAACCTTGTAATACTCAAACACAAAATAAGTCATGTTAACAGTAACGCGGCCTGATTACGGTAGCAACTTGAAAAAATCGGGAGAAATTACAAACTGGGAGTTCAGTGGGAGAAAGGGTTAAAAAGCGGGAGACTCCTGTTGAAATCAAGAGTGTTGGAAGATATGATCAGACGACTATTGTTGAAAAATATGTAATAACTTTACATTCCTTAGAGCAAACTGTGTTAAAATCCTTGATTCCAATTGGATGAAAGCTTACCACAGCGTTTATTTCTTTAGCTACCAACCAACCAACCAACTTTTTTTATAAAGCACTTTTGAACAACCACAGCTGTAAACAAAGTGCAGAACAGGTTGGTAAAATAGACACTCATAAAAAACATATTAAAAGCAAATACAATTAGAAAAAGAAACTTAATTCTTGCTGAGGTTTAAAAGCTAAAGAATTATAATGGTTTTAAGATGTGTTGTAAAAGTGGACAGTGAGGGAGGCCTCTCTAATGTAAAGGCCCCTGTTTTTACCTGTATGAACGTGAACTGGGTCTTAAATTATTTTCATTAGAGTCTTAAAAATACCTCAACTCAACTTCTTCGAACTTGCAGAGAGCCTGTTCAAAAAACCATTGTTAGATAAATTTTAAGACTTGACATTTATTTACGTACCCAAATTACCCAAAGAGGCTAATGTTCGTTGGCAGTTCCTTCGCCAGTTCTTCTTTGGCTACATAGAGAAAATAAGACAGTGTGTTTTTGTGTGTGTAGCAGTTGCAAATGCTGCTGAAATTTTAAAATGTGCAACCTCAGGAAATATCCTGGAGCATTCAGGTGTGTGAAAACAATTATTGTGCTGTTATAATTTTTTCGATTACGTTTTTTTTACAGTGTGCAGTTCTTGATTGGAAATGTCTTCTTAAAGGCGCAGTGTTGTGACATCAGTCAAGAGAAGCGTGTGCTCCCGAGCAGGAACTAAATCAGCCAGCGTTCAGTTTAATTCAGTGTTTACACAACACATGAAATGACAGCTTGACATTCTCAACTTTCACTGCTTGTTTTAAATAAGTTGACATTAGCTTCCATCGCTGAGCATCATTATCAGGTGACAGGAAGCTAACCAGCACATATCAGTAGAGATGAAGAGAACGTTGAGGGGATTCCCTTGGAGGTCCTGAAGATCCTGATCCTGATGGTGGTTATTTCTTCCCCTTTTTGCATTTTAGGGTTGCAGATAGTAAACAACATACGTGCAGAATTGTTCCCTACTTTGTCTTGTGGTAGAAAATTCAGACGCCATATCTGGCAGAGTTCAACTCTGGCACAGCTCTGTATTTGAAAAAATAGATGTCATTTGTGAGAAAAGCAATAATCTCAACTGTTAGAGTGGCACTTGAGAGCAATGAACCCACAGACTGCAATCTACCCACAACGACAGCACTCAGTGCTACAGCAGTATCCAAATAAAGCATCTACATGAAGAATCAAGAGGCGTCTTAAGACTTAGAAATCTTCTGGAAAGGACCCAGCTGTGTCAGCCGAAGCCTGCTCTGGATGTTTGAAGAACAGAGCAGAATTAGCAGAGCATTTTTTTGGCTGGTTGAGGCCTTTTTTTTTTTACAGAGCCTGGTGCTCTGCATTTATGAACATTTAATGGACCCCCTGCTGCTCTCCCTGTCGCCCCTCTTATAAAGAAACCTGACATCAAGAGCTTGTGAGGGACTTTCCATTTATCTTTCTATCTTTCCCCCTATCACAGCACATTCCTCCTCTCACCCTCGCCCTCCTCTCCTTCTTAAGCAAAGACAACTTTGGTGAATATTTCATGTGGGTACATTGCCTCAGTTACACTGTGTCGAGCAGGGAGAGCGGCACGCGATGACGCCTGACAGGCCCACACATACTCCAGCGTCCGCTAGGAGACAGCCTTTCTTTTTGGTCTGTCTTCGTGACACTCCTACTCCTTCTTTTTTTTACCCCTCTCTTTCTCTTTCTCTTTTTTCCTTCCATCACACACACAAATTCTCTCACTGTCGATCGTTTCGCTGTTTCTTTAAATGTTACTTTGACTGCAGAACTTCTGCTGATCCATCTGATTTCTGCTCAAATGCCAACATATGGATACAAATCTGTTTTTGCACAGATTGCAACATTTCGGGTGTTAAATGATATGATTACGCACTTTTAAGATCACGCAGAAACTTTAATGTGCTGCTCTTGGTGGCTTTGATTTTTGCATTTATGAGAGAATTTCTAAATATCAGAAGGGAATTGTTCTTTTTTTCTTGCATTTCAGGGTTTAGTTTTATCAAGGATTTAGTGATTTATAATTGATTTGGAATCATTTAAAATGTATGGGTGCATTACTAGAATAAAGGCTGTCCTCAATAGTTTTTTTTTTGAGGCCCCACATTTCACGATCAAAATCTACTTTTACATCTGAAGCTGACCTCAGCTGAGTGATATGTAATTTGGGGTATATTTCAGGTATACAACATATAACAGGTTGGACCCCCTTTTGCCTTCAGAACTGCCTTAATCCTGGGTGGCATAGATTCAACAAGGTACTGGAAACATTCCTCAGAGAGTTTGGTCCATATTGACATGATAGCATCACACAGTTGCTGCAGATTTGTCGGCTGAACATCCATGATGAGAATCTCCCGTTCCACCACATCCCAAAGGTGCTCTATTGGATTGAGATCTGGGGACTGTGGAGACCATTTGAGTACAGGGAACTCATTGTCATGTTGAAGAAACCAGTCTGAGGTGATTCCAGCTTTATGACATGGAGCGTTATCCTGCTGGAAGTAGCCATCAGAAGATGGGTACACTGTGCTCATAAAGGGATGGACATGGTCAGAA
Organism: Halichoeres trimaculatus; assembly: GCF_033239565.1. NCBI lineage: Eukaryota > Metazoa > Chordata > Actinopteri > Labriformes > Labridae > Halichoeres > Halichoeres trimaculatus. The sequence continues at coordinate 15,791,800 of NW_027437200.1, read as the reverse complement.
ACAATACTCAGGTAGGCTGTGGGGACTAAACCATGCTCAATCACCAGCAGCCTGAACCGTTGGTACAAGGCAGGATGGATCCACGCTTTCATGTTGTTGATGCCAAATTCTGACCCTACCATCTGAATGTGGAGTAGAAATCCAGACTCATCAGACCAGGCAACGTGTTTCCAATCTTCTATTGTCCAGTTTTGGTGTTGCTGTGTGAATTGTAGCCTCAGTTTCCTGTACTTAGCTGACAGGAGGGTCACCCGGTGTGGTCTTCTGCTGCTGTAGTCCATCTGCTTCAACGTTGGACGTGTTGTGTGTTCAGAGATGCTCTTCTGCAGACCTCGGTTGTAACCAGTGGTTATTTGAGTTACTGTTGCCTTTCTATCAGCTCCAACCAGTCTGTCCATTCTCCTCTGACCTCTGGCATCAACAAGGCATTTTGACCCACAGAACTGCTGCTCACTGGATATTTTCTCTTTTTGGGACCATTCTCTGTAAACCCTAGAGATGGTTGTGGGTTAAAATCCCAGTAGATCAGCAGTTTCTGAAAGACTCAGACCAACAACCATGCCACGTTCAGAGTCACTTAAATAACCTTTCTTCCCCATTCTGATGCTCGGTTTGAACTGCAGCAGATCGTCTTGACCATGTCTACATGCCTTAATGCATTGAGTTGCTGCCATGTGATTGGCTGATTGGAAATTTGCATTAACAAGGAGTTGGACAGGTGTGCCTTAAAAAGTAGCCGGTGAGCATATATCACAGTTTAGCCAAAGTTTAAAAGAATTATGGCACAAACATCACATGTAACACGGTTTAAGCGCCCCATGTACAGTTGATCATTTGGATGAAATATTGATGAAGAAGAGTTAAAACATGCCACACTTTTTTCATGGTTCCCACCAAAAAGGATGTGACTTCAAATGATTTAGGTCATGTGACTTTGGAGCGAACCATTGCTGATTGATAGGCCTTTTTTCATTGGGTAGCATAGTTGACACTGATTTCATGGACACACGTAAAAACCAGTATAGTTATTGAAGTAGTTTTTTAAAACAGCTTTGTCTTGTTTTAATGATTATTTTAAACAAACAATACTGAAAATAATTTTCACAAACATGTATTCTAGTGTTAATTTTGAAGAGCAAACTTGACATTTGAGAAATCAACCTTATTATAGGGGCACTAAGCTACACATCATAGAAAACGCTGCATCACCCATAAACCAATACTTCTAAATGACTTCCTTTGTTTGTTTTTTTTTATCAATAGTATTTCTCCTCAAGCCTGAGTGATATCCTCAGTGTTATTGGAAGGCACACTTCATTTCCCTGCATTCAATTTCATGGAGGGATGAGAAGACGCTGCCTTTCCACGCTTGGTACAAAGATTTGACAACACTACACCATGCTCACTTCGCCGCCTCCCCCTTCCTCCCTCTGCTCTTCTATTAAATAAACAGCGTGCTAGCTCGACGTACAGTTTCCACCTTGCCTGGCGCGGTGTGACGAGCAGCTGAGCGGTGTCACAGCTAACAGGGGCGGCTCAGCCGCTCTGTTGTGACAACATTCGTTTGATGTAGGAGTGGTAGTCCTCGGCTGCCATGTTCTCTCCCCTTCTGCTCCCTTTCTTGTTCCTGCTCTGCTCCAATCTCACCGCTGTCACGCGTTCTGGAAGCCAACTGGCATGACCTGAAAGTGTGATGGCGACATGCAAGCTGCTGTTTTTTTCCCCCCTCTTCTTCTCTGTATTTTTTAGCCACCCAGTACGCTGCATACATTAAGAGAAAAAGCACCATTTCCTCCAGATTAAAGAAGTTAATTGGCTCACACTCTTGTCTGAACTGGTGTCCCAGGATGCAGCAGAGGGTGCCAGTGATGTATAAAAGATGTGTGTACGTAAGTGTGTCCCTCATTTGCATAAAGTTGTGTTTTCATCAAACTTAGTCTCTTATAAATCTGCCATATGTCCATGAATTTACAGCTCACTGTAGTTTTCTTCAAAGACAAGTGTGTTGCTTAACAACCAGCATTAAACTCTTCTCTCTCCTCCTTACACACAAACACACTCACATAGACTGTGAAAAGTGCAGCGTCCACCTCAGCTTGGCTTTTGGACGGTATTAGTACCACTTTAAATCCTAACATGCCTTTCCACAAGACGTGACTCATGCAATAAAAGGTGCAAAATGTGCAACCAAAGTTACCGTTTTGATCTTTCCGCGTTTGAAACATGATCCCCACTCTTGTGTGAAAATAGTTCATAGCATGTAACAAAAGACAGGAAACTCTTCTCCTTGTGGAGGAATATTTTGAGAGGAAGTGCCATTAAAATTAATCAAAAGATTTACTTGTTAGACACACGGTGACTCACACCGTCACTCCACAGCGAGCAGGAGATACAGAAGAGGAAAAGCGCCGGCAGCCATGTATGGGATCGGAAAAGGAAAACCACTCAGGGCGTCTTTGTCCTCTGTTTAAACAGCACCACAGAGGAAGGAGGAGGAGGAGGAGGAAGGGGGAGATGGGGATAAGAGAGAAGTTTCTCACAGCTGCCCAGCCTGAGGCCCAAAAAATCTGAGGCGCTCGTCTTCGTCACAGTGTCACCAGCCATCCGCTCTCGCCTGTCATTATTTAACCTCTCGCTGAGCACACACAGATCCGCTCAGATACACTTAAACACGCTTACGCCAACACACACAGACTGTGCCGCCTTCATCTAATCTCAAACACCTCCGGTATCAGATCCTCAAACAAAGCTAACTTAGAGGCTTCTCATTTTTATGATTAAGAATGTAGTTTTCATTAAACTGGTGAAAAACTGCAAAACAAGTCAACTATGTTTGAAGTATATTTGTATATCAGTGCAAAGCTTAAACTGGGAGAATTGAAGGGTGGCTGCAGCTCGGTGGTAGAGTCAAAAGGTTTAGTAGTCTGCTCAGGTTTCCTCTGACACCGAACCCCAAATTTCCCTGGATCTCATCATCAGTGGTGTGTGAATACATATGAATGGAGTCAGATAATACTGATGGTATCAGGAGGCAGGACGTGACATCAAAAACACTGAAGGAGAGCCACAGGGTAACGCCACACTTCTGTGTGTACTTCCTTTCAAAAGATTTGGGTATATTTAAAATGTATCCATATTAGTCTATAGTTGTGCATCAATAAAACATTTGAAAACTCTTGTTTGAATCAAATCATATACATAACATTCATTGTGTAATTTCTCTGTGAGAATTTATCTTATGGAGTTACAACTTTTCAGAATTACAAATATGGATTGCAGTTTTGCATTTGTGTTTCTGTTATTATAGATATGAATCTGACAACCAAACCATATAATATATAGTATACATGATAACATAATAATGAAATAGAATAGAATAGAATAGAAAATTCAGGAGTAACAGCAGCAATCAATAAAACAAAACTAAGAAAGTGCAAAAAGGTCCATAACAAAATAGATGATGATGGCTTCTCTATCATTCTACTGTCAGCCATCTCTGTTAGCCATGTCTGTGAATAGCATGATGCTGCTCTGCCTGCTGGTATTCCCTCTGTTGCTGGGTTAGCAGCTAACACTAACAGCTAGCTTGTCCATCTTACCGGAGATTGATCTTACGTTCCCAATAACGATGGATGGAAGGGCAGGTCCATGTCGTCACTTCTAAGCTCACACCTGAGAACCAGCACGTTGTCCTCACCTCCTTCTCCTCACCTTGTGGGAAGACATCAGGCCTTGCACCAGTTAGCATTGACACACTACAGGCTGCTAACGGCTGATTTCACATGTAAACAATGCAACTATGGTTACATGTAGGATCTCCAGACAAACACATGAGCTAAAATAGTAAAAATATTTCTGAAGACAAAACCAGTTTGGTGTCCATGACCAACAAATGAACCATACAAAGTAATGACCCATGACTTTCAAAAAAGGCTTTTACCTAAAGTGTGCTTTTGGGGGGGTAGCTTATCCCATTTCAAGCTTAAAGTGCACTTTACTGGTGAGCAAACTGGGTTGGAGGAATGAAGAATATTTATAGACAAAAAATGCATTTCTGCATTTCCTTAAAAGGATGAGCAAATAACTAGTAACATGGTAAGACATGGTGGACATGCATTTGCGCTACACTGCCCTCTGCAGTTTGGGAATAGTTGCTAATAGACGCTGCGTGGAGTCTTAAAAAGCTCTCTGTTGTGCTGACTTTAATATGTCACTTTGGGTAGAACCATTGTACAGCCTTGACGCATTGTCCATGTAGGGTCATGGTGGAGTTGAGATGGACCTGGCACAGATCTTGCAGAATTTAGCCATAAAGTAGTCAGGCATAGCAACAGAGACCCACACTGTTTGTATTACAGTTTTTGATTCATTTTAGTGCTATACACAAGCTGCTAAATGGGCAGACATCTTCACTTTTCTGGTTTAGAGTTTGATTTCTCTTCTTTGATAGTAAAGTTTTTTGTTTTTTTTTTACTCTTCCTGTTCGTGTCCCTTTCTGTATTGGCACTAGTTGCAGGCTATAGATAGCCATATTGCTCACTTCCTCAAGATGAATTTTCCTGACTGTTGTCCGTCCCATTCTCAACCAAGCTTCTAGCAGAAATTTTACCAGGACATTGGTAGGGAAAATAATTCCTGAAAAAGTTGGTGTCGATTGGTTTCACACAAGCAACCCAATCCCCCAAAATTGGGATGTGATTTCATCTTAAAACTTTAAATATAAATAATGTTAGAATAAACTAAGCATGCTTAGTATTTATTAGTAGTCCTTGGGCCTGGTAATGGTGCCACAAGGCCTAATGTAATGATATTCAGAAAAAAAAGTTCCTACACCACCAAAGGAAAAGGGTCTCAATGTCAAAGCAGGTTCTGTCCTATTTCTTATTGAATCTCAAGAGAGCTTGCACATGGATGGGTAGCAGCTGTGCCAGACTGAACTGTGATATCACAAAGAGGAGGGTTTAAAGGTTAGCACATACTTGACTTGATACACACAGTATCTTAGATGTTACAACAGAAATCTTTAATAATTACAGAACTGACAGATTACTCTGTTTATGTTTCACTGAATTTCTATTAAAGCTGAACTATTATATCATTTCCTATGAGTCCCTTAACCACAAGTTTTAAGATGCAGCACTAACACTTTACTGCTTGGCATGCCTTTCTACAGAAGCAATATATGTTGCTTGTTTTTTACAATTGCTTGCCAATAAGCAACCTATTGCTACCTTGCGAGTTTCAGCACATCCACTGTGACAAGTGAGAAGTGGTTTTCTCCCACCTGGTATTTAAAATTAAAGATTTTTCACACCATCATACTGTAAAGTCTATAACACAGGTACTGTAGTTCAGAATCTGTTTATTTTTGTGGATTCCCAGTGACGTGTGCACATTCGTCAATGTAAAGCTGGTGTCTTTTCTGAGTTCACGAGGAGTCAAACCTATGAGAGCTAACATGCACAACTAATAATAATAAACAAATGGTTTGAGGATGCTGATCTTTAAGGATCAATGATGGCCGTGTCAGTGACGCAAAGCAAAGCAATATATTCCACAAGGTAGAGATCTTAAATGAAAGGAATGTCACCACGCTCCTCTTATAACCTTGATGTTGATGAAGAGGTGGGATTTCATTGTCGCTTTTGTTCATATAGAATAAAGGTTGTTCTTTCTCTGACCTCGATCAAGTCACATCTGTTCAGCTGAGAGGTAGGAAAAGGTACCAGTGTTTTTTTTTATGTGATCATGCAACAAAGACTACCTACAAGGTGTGAGTGAGGAGCTTTGCAAAAGGTCCACGCAGGGACCCGATCGACCCTTTACTCTACCCTCTTGTTCAAAAGTCAAACTCTGCAGAGACTTCTCCAAAATGTCAAACTCAAGTTCAGTTTGCATTAGTAGCAGTGCCACGAGGCAGAGGGGGATTCTGGAAGCTTGGCAAACAATGTGCTGCTACCACATTTACTATTAAACTCTGTGCCTCTGCGGAGACACCGGTCGTGTTGTGAGTACAGCAGAAACCTGAAGGTTAAATTACTGTAGCAGCTCCTGTTTGATTTAACAGAGAGCTTGTTGGACTTACTCTTACCCTTCAAGGTGTTGCTTTGCAGTGCAGTCTGCAGTATTGGGCTTTGTGGCAGCAGCATATCCATCAAAACTTTGGCTGACGGGAAACTCGATGAGCCATCCATCATCAGATTTCACTTAAGCTACACAAGCTATAACAGTCTGTAAGCTGCTGGCTTTTTAAACCAGGGATAAGTTTTGAAGAGAAATTTCTACTGAGAACACAGCAGTGGGAAGGTAGTGCACCAGAGATTGCTGTGAAAATCATATATTTCTTTTATGCCTCAGTGCAGCTTTTGAGTCAGAAGGTAGTATATTTTGGCACACTACTAATTATACTTATGGCATTCCACAAGGTTCAGTTCTTGGTCCATTTTTTTTTTCCTTTGTTGAGAATGCAACCTCTTTCTTTGCTATGCACACAACTCACAGATAAACTCTCGTGGGATCTGGTAAACTCATTAGCCTGGTTTAATTTTTTCCTTTTTAACATTATAAACTATTTCGCTCTCCTTACTCCCAAAATGTCATTAAAGCCCCGTTTATACAACAACGTTTCATCTGAAAACACTAAAACGCAGTGAAAAAAATCTGCGTTTACGCAGAAACGCTAAGGGACTGAAAACGCTGTATTAAGCATGCCAGGCCTATGGTCGGTGCTATAACTGTCTTGTCCAGAAGCCACTTTTGGGAGGTCTCCAACGAAGTAGAGTTGAGTCGGTCATCTGGTGTATTGGAGAATACTAAGTTCAAAAGTGGAGCAACAGATACACATTTTGTTGAAAGACAGTCAGCAGATACAGCAGATTAAGCAGCACAAGCTCAGCGCGGTAGTTCGCGACAATTCTAACAATGGTACTTGTTGTCCTGTTGTATGCATGAAGCGCAAAGCGCAGTGTGACGTCATCATTTCCACTGAAAACTCTGGCTTACAGTTTACACGGCAATGGTGTCGGCAGCATTTCAGAAAAATCCCACTCTTGAGGCCGTTTTCAAAAGTTTGCATTTTAGGTCGGCTGAAACGGCGTTTCCCTATAAACGTGAGGCTGAAATGCTCCAAAACTTTTGTGTTTTACCCTAAAACCATTGTCGTGCAAACGGCCCCCAAGAGTGGCCTTGGTGCCATATCTGCTAGCGTGAAGCAGCTTAAAATCTGTGAGTATTGTTTGTGTCTGGTCTTAGCTGAACCAAGCAAAAAGTTATCAAGATATGTTTCCTTCAAAAAAGTGCCATCCACATAATAAAAACAGTGGTTTTGCATACTGAAAATTGGGCTACACAATCTGTGAGTTCTAAGCTACTTGTTTCCTTCTTTCATCTGTGCTTGACTTCATCCAGGTAGTAGATTAGTAGTTTTACATAATGATGGTAGCCCTTAACCAGAAAGAAATCCCTGGCTTTTCAATTCAACTTAATCTCATGCTCGATTTGTAGGTTTTTGTCGCCACTTTTCTTTCTCCTTTTCAAAAACTCTGTTTGACTAAAGCTACTCTTCTGCTACTTCTCCGTCTTCTCATTCACTGTACACTGTACATCTGCAGCTCTATGCACAAATGCATGGAACACACACATTGGGTCTACAATGTTTCCGTAAAATGTGACACACACTCACCAATTGAGCCAGCTGCTGAGGGAATTCAACCTAACATAGAAAGAGGTCAGAGCTCTCCTACTTGGCTGCCTTGAATGTAGGTCTGCCAAACTGAGCAACAACAACAGACAAAAACAACACAGAGCGTATTACATAAGGTAGGATTCCCGCTGATTGGAACCTCAAGTCGGCGCACAGGCAGCTATTTAAATTGCATCAGTTCCTCTGATGTAAATGCGTATAGCCTTCAACTCCCTCAGAGCTTTTAGCCATTTATTTTGATTAGGGCTGTATTTATAAGATAAGTCTCTTAAGTTAGTCGCCTGGGAAGCTGGGTTGGCAAAGATGGTGGTGGGGGAACAAAATGAAGTCTGTTTGATGATTATAAATTCTGAAATATCTTGCTTGTCAATTAATTAGGCGCTTCCTGAGTATGCGCGCCCTTCTTTTCATTTACCAGGCCCAGCTCTCGGTGGACAAATACCCGTAGTGCGCCCATTGTATATCTAAGCTGTTTCACACATCTCTGGCAGCTGGGGGAACAGAGAATAAAGATCCTTCAAAGGCAGACAGTTTTCAAGAGCGGGACTCTGTTTCCTTATAGAGGCTGGCTTCTTGAAGCAGCATTATGTGGTAGCTTGAAGGCCTTACTGCACTGGTCAGACACAAACAAGAACCAGGGAATAATGTGGACATGAAAAAACTGGTGGGCTAAAAGGGCTGAGCTTGAAGTGAAACCTCCATTATGTCTGGCCTCTCACAGAGCGGTAATGTGAGCGAAGGGCTTGTCTTGTTGAGGCTGCTGTGGTAAGGTGAGCACTGGCTGTCGTCATTCACATACAACTGCTTGAGTAGTGAATCAAAACCAATGTCTAACAAAAGATACATATATGTATGTATATATATATATATATATATATATATATATATATATATATATATATATATATATATATATATATATATATATATATATATAATATCATTCAGATACTACTGCTTGAATAGTGCAGAGTTACAAAGGAGTTCTGTTCCTATGATGTGTCATAACCTGAAATTCTGCGAAAGTCAGATTTATACCCTAAATACCCCCTTAATCTCTAAATAACTATCCAAATACATTCATTATACTTCATATTCATGGGAAAACAGTACAGACAATTGAAACAGACATTTAAATTAAAACAGACAATCTACACAATGAAGCGACTCGAGACAAAATAGATGATGCTAATGACTGCGTAGCACTGCGTAGCTGTGTAGTATCATACACTTCGTGCGCACTCATGCGTACACCTAGTACGCATCATAGGAGCTTACAAACGGAGCAGTGTAACTTTGAAACCTTCTATATTTTCTTCATACATATATCTATTGCGGTTGTAAAGTAGAGGACCTCCTGTGTAGTCATTCACATCTGGAAACAGCCTTTAAATTCTTCAACTTTTGGACCCGATACACCATTTCTGTAAAAGATGTCTAATTCACAAATAACAAGCAAAGGTTAGATGCTCACATTCTCTTCAGTTATCAAGCCAACAGTTCTTCTTTTGAATAACATATCAATGTCATTGTACATAAAGTCATCTTGACTGCAAAAGTGATTCTGTTTCAAGTCTACAACTAGAGCTGAGGCGCTCAGAGGTACTAATTAAAAGGCCTTTATTTCATAAAGGCTCCATGATCATATATAAATGCCAACATGTTTCAGCCTTATAGGCCTTCATCAGGGCTGTTACAAAAAAGCTGTCAATTCGCTTCCTTTATAGGTTTTGAACAGGTCACATGGTTTCAAAATGTCACATGATTACATTAGCATATTGTGATTGTCATGCAACACTTTAGTCCTACTTTAATGTTATACTCCCTTTCAGCAGACTGTCTGCTACAATTTGGTGTTAGTTGCAGGTTTGTACAATAATTTGTTACTTGACAGTGTTGAAAATCATGATGATCCAGCACATATTTCATATTCCGGCTCTTAGTATCCAGAATATTGTCAGGATCTGTATCGTACTTTTACATCTGTCAGAAATGATGGTGACCTTGTCTTGCATTGTTTTGCAATCCGGCCATTTATGGTGGAGTTATATACACAGATGGTGAAAACGGCCCTATTCATCCATATCTGTTTGTTACTTTTTGAGTGATGTTGTTCACAGACTAACAAAACAGACAGACAAACTCTCCCAAAAACACAACCTCCTTGGTGGAGGTAATTAAAGGTTATTCAGTTCGATGCAGTAAAGCAGCCGTTAATTTGTTAATTCAACGCAAAAATTGTAAAAATTCTTTCAAACTTTGCACTAAACACACACAGGAAGTGTTTTTTAACAAATAATGTAAATGACGGAGCTAGAGAAGCTACAAGAAAGGGGGGAAGTCCAGTTCTCCATTCGAACCAGGAAATTGTGTTCCTTTAAATGTATATATCCAGAAGGACTCTCTTTATAACGGCTTTTTTAAGCTATCTCCTCCTCTGATAGGACTTTGTATATGCTCAATACCTGATATCTTCAGAGAGTCACAGCTACTGTGATTAGCCTCTTTATAATATAACGCCATAGGATATTGTGGATTGCCCATTTTCATTGTATGTTGTTTTTGTTTATGTTCAGCCAATCATGTCTTGTTTGGGGTCTAACCAGGTCTTTTTTGTCTTGGGGGGGAGTAGCTTCTTACTTATTTATCCTTAAGGTGGGAGCTCACCTGAAGCTGATAGCTAATATCTTAGACCACGATACTGAAGGGATTCATTACAGCTATTGCATTGATTTACTCTGAAGAAGCAGATATATGGTTTCAGATGTTAAACATGTGCTGACGGAGCATCATCAGAATAACATTCCTGGATTATCATTTTAGAAAACTTTTTACTCTGACACTTTCTGAGATTTTTTTTTTTTTTTGCTGGCATGACAACTTTCACAACTGGATCCAGTCCCATCTTTTAAACATTTTCCAAACTGCAAATACCGTTCAGGATGTCACAGTGATCTTAAGCAGGTTTTTTTCTCTCCTCAGCCCTGGTGAGTCATGTTGCATTTGGCAACTCCTCTCACTCGCACAGTCGAATTTACAGTCTGCTTTCCAGTGATAGAAAAGAAGTCAGTCTGCAACAATTCATCAGATCGGACCCATACGGGGAAATCATGTTGTTTTTAGTCCTCTTTAATATCATGAAAACTCCGGAAAGATGTGATTCTCTGCTCCATATTTTCATTCTTCTAAAAACTCACAATAGAGAATGCCTACCAGCATCAACAACAGAATATAGCACAACTGTAACAACACACATTTCTCTTACCTCAGGTAGATTCCCAGCTAGAGATAAATGTCAATATTTTGAAGTTGGGTATACCAATATTTTGCAGCTACAGCTTAGCAGTGGAAAATATTTACTCTCTGAAGGATTTAGCGATTATCTCCTTAAAACCTTCCACAAGGTGAGAATCCACAACGTGACTTGGATCTCTCTAAATGAACGTGGCGTCTTAAAAAAGGGAATTTAAAAACCTAAAATTGTTTTGGCTCTGCCTGTTCCTCCCCAGCGACCTTAAAACAGAACGCTTGCATCCAGGCATGTTGTCTTTCATCATTAAACTGTCTCTCAAAGGCTCCTGGGAGCCTCCTAGAGCACAGAAAGGAACCTTTTTTTTTTTTGCAACATCAAGCACACAGCGTCTTTAAACGTCTGCTGGGAGGTTTGTATTAGAGTCATGGACTTGAGCTGAAATGATCACTTTCTCTCTCTGTCACACACACACACACACCCTTTTATTGTGGCTTCATACATTAATGCAGGTGATACCCAAGGTCTTATATGTGTATGGATCCTCTGACCTTGTTTTCTGTCCTTCTCTGCTTCTGTTATGTGCTTGTAGATCAAAGGTGCTCACAATGCAGCAGACGGGCTTGTGGGGGAAGATCCACATGTACAGGCAGCTGACAGAGGTAAGTTATTAAACCTTCTTTCTGACCTTTCTGCTCCCTTGGTCTCAATATAACCTTCCCCCCTTTCTCCATGATGCGTCAACCACAGGATCTAGTTACATTGCAGGCCTTGGTATGTATGTATATTAACATGCAGGAGCTCATTCCTGGATGTGAATGAATGTTTTATTGTGTAACAAACTTGGTGGAACTTTTAGCTGGATTCAAGTGTAATATAATTAGGGTCCTCACCTGAAGGGGGAGGAGCTACTGGTCTAACAGGCAGTAAGAATGTTGTAGAGAGATCAAACCAACGTCAAAATGTCAAAAATCATCTCATTGAGACACACATTTGCCTTTCAAAATAAGACTTTTTCCACATTTTTACCCTTTCTACAAAAATGATCTCCTTCGAAACCATAAGTAGTATTGGCTTGAAATTTGCTCCAATGACAGAGTGGACCCTGTTTCACAAACACTCTGATGGAAGCTGTTATTTCGGACCCGGTTTTTGAATGACAAGCCCTCAAAGTCAGTGAACCCCAAAGAAGCCGTCTCCCCCTCACCCCTTCGAAATGAATGGGAGTAAATGGATCTGCTTCACGCAACCTTTGGCATTTGGGCCTCCCTCTACACAAAAAAATATAAGTAGTACAGATCTAAAAATGACATTGATGGATTCCTGACAAAATTTCCTACAAATTATTGTATTTTTATAGACATTTGGCCACAATTGTGGCATCTATGAGGAGTTCTTTCAAAAAAATTTGTGAATTTCACTGAGAAGCAGTTGATGATGATGTCACACTCTGATTAGGGGTTCCGTGCAGCTGGTCATGTGACTGAGCAGGGGAAATAATACATGAAATCAACTGTGATACCTCTAAGAATGTCAGAAAGGGATGAAAACTTGACAGTCAAGATGAAACCAGCGCGAGGGACCGGCGACAGCGTGAGGACCCGTCCAACGCTGCTTGCCTTAATTCTATCATGGGTTAAACTCCTGGCTAAATTATATGTAGCAAACAACTATCTGGGTAGTAGCTTGTTGTAGTTATACAGCAGTGTTTCTCAAGTTGTGGGCTATGACATGGATGCTCCCGTCAATAACAAAAAAACAGTTGAAGTTTCTTACACATATAGACTAAATTGTCGGCTTTAATTTTCACCAGATATGTCACAGAGTCCAGGGAGACCATCTTAGCAAAGTGTTTTCTGCTGTCTCCATGCTCCCCGTGTCAACCGCTGAGTGTGAACATGGATCTAGTGCCATGAATCACATCCTCACTGATCAGCACAACTGAATGAACGTGTTCACACTGAACGGTCTTCTCTTCATCACTGTTAATCGGCCAGATGTGCATTCGTTCGGTGCTCAGAAGCTTGCGGAGATGTGGGTAAAAGAAGGGAGCAACCTGTTTACTTAGTCTAAGTAGCTGGATTACTCTGACATGTTGTGAAATCTTTATCAATCCTCTGCCACGTTTCGCGTGATTGGCCCTTATCTATGGTCCTGAAACCAACATCACATTCAATTTTTCATTTCTTTTTAGTTTTCATTTAGGATAATTACCCATCTGCTCAAAATGTAGTAGAGACTAGAGTTAACATAAAGAAAAATGAGGCCTGTTGATCCCTTGCTTTTTTTAATGAATAAGCACCCCCACCAATTTTAAGAAGTTGTCATTTTTAGTAGTTCTTGATTCTTGGTCTAAAACAATTTGAGAAACACTGATCTACTGAACCAATACCTTTAAAACGACTGAAAAGCTGAAAGCAATTTAATAAGAAAAACAATATTTGACTGTAAAAACAACACTTGTCCAAGGCTTAATAGACAACCACAGGACACTTTGTAGATGCATTATATGTGACAGTTTTTGAACTCAATGGTTGTTTTTTTCCTTGAGAAAAAAAACTGCAGCCAGTCACTTTAACATTCACTCAAAAAGAGGACTTTTTTGTACCCTTGTGCAGCAGAACATAAGTGGACCCTGAATTGAACCTTGTGGTACACCACAGCCTGATGCGCACTAGAGAGAATCTATTCAAGTTTCTGCTTATTGATCAGTTGTTTTTGGTCAAGGCACTCCATCTTTTCTCCCTTTTTGACTGGTTATTTTTACTGCTAGAAACAAGGACGTTTGAAATTTTGTTACTGGGCTACTCCGTCCATTCACTTCCAGAGGCACTTTCACATGAAGCTCCTGAAGTCTTTTACAGAATGCTGCTAGGAGGTGCCAAAGCTAGAATTATATAAAATACATAGAAATTCAGAATCTGTGCTCAGCGCTGTGGAGTGTTCTGGTTTTTGTGTGTTTAAAGTATGTGTAGTATTGACCAATCATGCATCAGCAGGCTTAGATGTACTGAGAAAAAAAACAGTCAGTATGGAGGGCAACAGAAGGCGGATTGCACAAGTAATGACATCCCAGCTCCTTCAAACATTTAAGCCTTTGAAATAACAAGCTTTTTGAACATCTTTTTCTTTCTCATGAGAAAATCTACAAAGGTTGTAGATTTATTCAGTTAAAAATCTGAATTATGTAGTGATTTTTTAAACGTAAGACCAATTCATTGTAAGTAAACCAAAGGAAAATTAGCTTTCTCATCTGGTTTTATGCTTCTGAAGCTGTCCAGGGTGAAACGTTTGCAGTATATAGGGGCTCCTATATAAGATGCAACTGACATTTTGCAAAATTGTACAGTTAATTACAGAGAAAACATTTCTACAGGGAAATAAAGAGTCTTAATGTTTTCATTTTTTACCACCTGTAATCCTTTGGATATCTCACATTGGTGTTGAAATGTGCAGGCACACGGAGTTGAAAGCAAATCCTACATCTAATAAAGCCCCCCAAAATATTCTGTTGCACAAAGAGAAGTTTTTTCGGCGTATGCGGCGGCTTTGCTATTGTGTGAAAATAAGAAACAGATTACCCATGCATAAGAGAGAGCTTTGTTTACCATACGTCTCTACCTTTGGCCACGGTTCCAAACACATTTGAGAGCGGCTGCACCTCGTGTAGATGTGCGGCTGATGCGGGGAGCCTGTTTGTGTGCTCCGTGTTCTGTTTTCAAGGTGATGCAGCTAGTTTATTCCCCCCTTCACACCGCGAACATATTATCCCGCTCCAGCTGCTGTGAGGAGACAGGCCTGGGTATTTATGGCTAGCATAAAAAGTATGTGCATTCCCCGTCACCTTACAGCCCGAGATTTACCACACATTTGACAAACACACCGAGTTAAAAAAAAAGAAAAAAAAGGTGTGTTCAATTTGTATAGGAGTTTAAAGCCTGTCTGATGTGCATCCTCCCAGCGGATTCAGCTGTGAGTACATGCGTGTCGCTGTCTATGCACGCCCTCCTGCTGTGTGAGAACGTGTCGATCTGTCTACTTGCATGCGTGTGTATGTGCGCCTGTGTGTGCACACCAAGCCCGCCTGCTCTGAAACACCAGCAACAGATAACAGATGGTCCCCCTGCATTAGAAGTGTTTTATTTCCCCGCGGAAGCCAGATATGTCAAAAATAAGCATGTGCAACATTAGTCATTTGGAATATTCATGCCCCTGCCGTCCGACGGTTTCCTTTTCACAGCCAAAATACCACCAGCCCAATTCTCCGAAGGAAGTGAGGGGATTGAGGTGGGGAGGGAGGGAAAAAAGCAGTCATCAGCTGAACTGATGGGGGAAAAGGCTTAGGCCTACTTGCAGCTTTAATGGACTTTTTTTTTACTCTTCTTCTTTGGCATGCCAGAGCCGTAATTAAAAAGGGGGCTACAGTGTGTAGATGCGCTCATATTGAGGACCACATCCCCCCAGCCCCATTAGACACACTGATGTGTATATGCACACACATCCATATGCTTTACACACACTAACCATGATTTGCACCCACACTGAATAACCTCACACCGACGCCTTTCGCATTTCTTCATAGACTCATCTTTGGGAGTCCTCCTCCACTACTTATCTTCCCATTTCTCCTCTCCACCTCCATCTCTTCAATCCTCTGTAGCTTCACTCTCTTTAATCTCCACCTCCTTCTCCTCCCAGGCTTTCCACCCTCCCCCTCCCCCCAAAACACATCTCCCACCATTGAGCACTGCAGCCATCCCTGTCCTTGGTGGCGGACATGAGCATGCATCATTATCAGGCCTGATTAACCATCCACGTAGTTGGCAGCCCGGGCCCCCACCAGGGGCCAATGGCGTGGTTTTTTTTTTTCTAATTTTTTTCCAACCGCTGAAAAACATGAATTTTGAGCAGCACTTTCCTCGCTCGCCGCGGTCCCTCGTGAGCAGGGTTAATTCGTGGCAGCGTGCGTGAATGGTGTAGAGAGAAGAGAGGAGGAGAGGGGAAAAAGGAGGAGGGGGAAAAAAAGCTAGCAAACAGTAGTGCGCTGCTTATCGCAGAAATGCAATATGATTTATTCAGGAATATGCAAATCCAACAATCACTCTGCCTTGTTTACCGAAGGGACCTGCTGATTCAGAGTCTGAAAGAGAGAAAGAAAGGGAAGGGAGGGGAGTAAATCCCAGCCATAGAAGCTAGCTTACAGTGCAAACACTGAGCAGCCACCAGCAACTATATCAGTACTTCCTCTAAGAAGGAGGTAATGAAGGATGTCGGACGATTGCTTGATGGTTTCACACCCTTAAAGAATTTAAGAAAAAGTTTTGAAAATTTTTAAAATTCAGAATATAAAAAAAAAACTCCAATTAATGCATAACAACTCTCACATTCATATACTCGTATACAAATGTCTAGGGCCTGTATGCACGTCCAGTCAATACACAAAAGGCACTATTAGTCATTATGTACTGTTATGGAGCGGCTTATTTGGCTGTAGCGTTAGCCACACGCACAACTGCCAAAAATTAGCCAATTAGCTAAATTAGCTAACCGTGAAAGCAAGGCAGGTGCAGAACATCATATGTCTGGGGGAACTCTCTGGAAAACCCTATTCAACAGATTTGAATTGTGTATGTGTACTCTACTTAAACATCAAAAAACATGAAAAATGTTGCGTCTCCTAAATCTAAATTTGCTGTATATCTTGATATTTTTGTACTTTTCTAAAGGGTTAATTTAATCCCTAAATATCCTATCTCTTTCCATATACTATACTAAACAATAAAGCATAAGCACAACATCCACCATCTTTGAAAAGGTCTTACAGGTGCAGTAAGAGGTTAACTGCTGTTAAATACAGTGTTCTGTTGGGGCGTTAGCCTGGCTTATGCACATAGCTTATCAATGTTTCTTGTTTCCACCACATTTTCTTGGCAAATAGCTTGACATGCATAGAAGAGGTTATGACACATCAAGTAATAAAATTGAGGTTAGTGTAGTGGGTTATGAGAGTGTTGCTTCTGCGTAGCTTAAATGCAAAAAGTAGGAGATTGCAATGTTGCGACAACCATGTGCTTGTCCTACCAACAAGCCAACCCCCCCTTTCAAAAATAAAATAAAATAAGATAAATAAATAAAAATAAATAAAAATAAAAGAAGCACTCAGAGAGTGTAGACCTCTGTCCTACTTTAATGTTATACTCCCTTTCAGCAGACTGTCTGCTACAATTTGCTGTTAGTTGCAGGTTTGTATGATAATTTGTTTCCTGACAGTGTTGAAAATTATGATGACTCAGTACATATTTCATATTCCAGATCTTAGTATCCAGAATAGTGCCTGGATCTAGATCATACTTTATCATCTGTCCGAAATTACGGTGACCTTGTTTTGTACTGTTTTGCAAAGCAATCCAACCATTTGTGGTAGAGTTTCATACACATATGGTGAAAATGGCCCTATCTCATAGTGATAAAGAATCCTTTAAAAAAAAATCCTGGATCTAGACGGTGATCAGGATCACCTCCAAAATTGTATCACTTTTTTCTGATCCCATTTTCAACATTTGCTGTAAATTTCATCAAGATCCATTTGTTAGTTTTTGAGTTATGTTGTTCACAGTCAAACAAACAGACAAACTCTCCCAAAAACATAACCTTCTTGGCAGAGGTAATTAAAACACTAGGATGAAAACACAACAGTCAAAAAAGTGTGATATAATTTTGAAGTTATTTTTCAAATGACCAGATTCAGAGTAAAAGCATTCTTCATGTTCAGATCAAGCAGCAGCCTCCAGTCTAAGAAAATGAGACATTGCTGAAGGGCTAAAATCTTCTGTTACTTGAATGTCTTCTTGAGGCTGGCTTCAGAAATACTAGGAGTCACATACACACCAAGCAAAAATAAACATATTTGTTGCCTGGTACAAAAAACCCATCCCTTGCGTACATCCCTAATTTCATCCAAAGATATCAAGATTTACAACTGTTAATGTCTCCATACGAGTAGAGTGAATGTCTTGAAGCAACTTTAGATTGGCTTTGACTCAGCTACTCTTCTGGATTTTCAGTTCTTTCAGAGTTTGGCTTTAATGCTAAGACCAGACTCAGAACAGACCACAAGCATGGTAAAGTTCTATTCCAGCAAAGGAGTTTGAATTCGGAAACATAGCTAATGCCAAAAGTCCAATTAGTGTTTGTGAACCACAGACAGTTGCTATAGCACCATGTTTCTGTTACCGTTTAATGACAATTAAAGGTGAAGAAGTCTGTTAAAGCAAAACAAATGGAAAGCATTTGTTCCTCTCAACCCACACAGCTCACCTTAATTCACAGTGTGTTTCACCTTTTTATATATTTTGCCAATTATCCAGCACAGAGTTCATAACAAAGCAGAAGAGCAAAGAAATGCTAAAAAAAAAAGAACAAAAGCTGACAACAGTAGATGCAATTTAAAAACCAAAACCAAAACAAAAGAAGTGTAGATTGCTAGGAATGAATTAATAAAATGAAAGTTGCGAATAATTACACTTGGCTGCTTGTAAAGCAATATTGTTACTTTTCTAAAATGTGCATCAACATAGCAAACTGTAAGATGTACAAACACAAATAGTAGCAGTGAATTCTTCCAACTAGCTGCTTTGTTGTTGAAATAACTGAAATGCCAAGTATGAGTGATAATATGATTTACATTTACTCTGTCTCTCTGTTTTTACTGGATGAATTTTTCACAACTGTTTTACAGAAAATGGAGTTCTCTGAGCCTGTACATACTTGTCTTACATGCAGTTGTATCACTGAAAGGTGTGCAGAGAATCCCAGGTGTTGTAAGCTGAGAAGAGTTTTTACCATGCTCGGGAGCTCTGCAGGGAAATCCAGAGATTGTTCGACTAGCATGTCAGCCTCTTTGAAGCAGTTTGCAGCGCTGCTAGATAAGCTACTGTATTATTACGCTGCTTGCCTTCAGTAAGTGAGAAAAGACTCTCTGACCACAGGAGTGAAAAGAAGCAAAACAGAACTGTAGTTAAAAAATTTAAAAAGGCGGTTATGTACTGTGGGTGGAATGGTGCCATATTATGTGCAACAGTGCAGCTGGACAGACTTGAATTCTATCTGTAGCCGAGCAGATAAATCTCACTGTATGCTATTTGCAGATAAGCTTTTTTCATTGGTAACTACGGGATACACAGTCCTGCGTGTCACATTCAATTGCTGCCCTTCATCTTCTCTGGATTGCAGAAATGGGTGTGAGTCGAGGCCATTTCCTCGCTCTCTGCTGAGAGCCCAATTAGCGCTGTTGTACAGAATTGATTTCTCTGTACTATATTGCAT
The DNA here is from genome assembly GCF_033239565.1 of Halichoeres trimaculatus. Taxonomy (NCBI): domain Eukaryota; kingdom Metazoa; phylum Chordata; class Actinopteri; order Labriformes; family Labridae; genus Halichoeres; species Halichoeres trimaculatus. The sequence continues at coordinate 15,772,523 of NW_027437200.1, read as the reverse complement.
GTACTTTTCCAGGTGAGTCCCTACAGCTGGCGCCAGTGTATGGAAGACAACAATTATCCCCTCCAGCAGAATCTCTGAGGCCACACAAAGGAGAGCAGAGCTCAGGGAATTGATCTCTTCAGGCTTGCCAGCGGGTGTGTGGATGAGCAGACAAAAGCGACTATAAGTTTGTGATAGCTCAGGCCTACCAACGTAACTTTAGAGCGTCAAACCCTGTTAATGTATTCTTATCAGTAAGTGAAAAGGACTAGTCTATTATAACATCATATTAAGTAGCTTATAAGAAGCCATGGAAAACAATTTTCAGTTCAGTTTGAACCTCCAGTAGCTGGATGATATTTTAGGTTGAGTAATGTTCCTTAGTCTGAACAACATTGCAGCTCAGGCACAGTAAGTAAAAGAAAGAAAATGATTTTTTTTTTTTTTTTTTTTTAAATACCCCCTTTAATGCCACATTATGTAATGACATAATAAATTTTACCTCATTATGTAATAACGCCGCATTTCGTAATAATCTGACACATTTTGTAATAAAATCCCACAATATGTAACAAACTTTGCCGCATTATGTAACAAGTTCTTATTACATGCACGAACCCGCATTTTGTAATAAGTGACACAATATGTGGCAACTTATTACATAGTGCAGCAAAGTTTATTACATATTGCTTTCAAGGATTTTATTACAAAATGTAGCAGATTAATACAAAATGTGGCGTTACTACATAATGAAGATAAAATGTATTACATTAATACATATTGGGGTATTAAAACATAATGTGGTGTTGCAGGGGGTATTTCAATTTTGCACATTTCAAACATATTTATAAAGTAACACTGCTTGGTGTTAATACCATTAGCTGTATAGTGAACAGTGTGGCTTCACCATTTACCATTGTACGGTTTTGGAGCCAAAATACCCCCCTCAGAGGCGCCAGCATTAGCAGCCGTTGTGCAGCCAGAGTCTGCGCAGTAGAGGCTATGAGGGACTCAGAGAGGATCTGAGTGAAGCCAGGTGACAAAAATATACATTTTTCCTTTCAAGAGACTTATCTCTCCCTCCTGACATATTAAACAATCCCGAAAAAAAAAACACAAGAACGGCAGCTGTCAATCATCATTAAACATGACGAAAAAGTCTTGCTTTTAACCTCTTATAACTAATGAAAACGAAACTTTTCAGAAAAAAAAGAGGACTTGAATACAAGGCAGTCTTGTAATATCTTCAAATCACCACAACAATCGGATGAGAGAAACATTTCTACAAGGTGTATTCATTTCTTGAAGTTTGACCACAGCCCATCTGGAATGGCTGGGGAGATGGATTTTTTGACCTATACTACAGCCAGCCACCAGGGGGAGCAGTATACAAACGTATACAAATTTTTGATCCACTTCTTTTTTATAAGAGGTAAAAGTCTCCTGTTATTCTAGGATTATAGCATGAAATCCTTTGGAGAGATGGACCTCAATCACCAAGGTCTGGCCTCCAGAGATTAGGCCAATCACAGGGAAATGGGATGCTAAGCAAGGAGCCTTAAAGAAACAGCATCTGAAGCAAAGCATTTCAGGAAGAGGATGGAATAAAGGTTTTCTAAACCGTCAATGCAAGTAAAGTAGGATTTTTTGAGAGAGATTAAACTCTGGGTTAAGAAAACCCCCACAAACAATACCCCCTCTTTAAACTTCCTAAAGCTGGCAAAAAAAAAATTAAGGTTTATCAGTATACCATGGTTAAAAACTACATTATAGTTTCAGCACATTTTCTTTTACTCCTTTTATTAAACAACTTGCTTTATTATTATCAGAATATAACACAAGATTCAGCTTTAAAAAGCCATGGATTTGTATCACTCTCAGGGGCTCATTCATGCTCTGCATTCACTATGCATACAGACTCTGCTCTCATTCACATGGTAAAAATGGACACAGATCTCTCAATATACACAAATACCATGTGTGTGCACACTTGACCTTGGATGATGAACTCTAAACAGTAGCCAAGAATCTTTTTACCGTTTAGCTAACTACATCTTATGGTATTAAAAAGTAGATTGTGTGAGAAAAGAAAAGTACAAAGGAGAAAGTCTGTTTTGACAGATCCTTCTCTCTTTGACCTCATTTCTTACGTCTTTGACAGATCCACATAAAACATTGACAAGTGTTGAGAGTGACACGTTTCAGCCTGAAGCTGCTCCTTTTCATTCAACAGAATCGTTCTTATATAAAGAAAACGTCTTCTCTTTTCCTTAACTGTATTAACTTTCAGGGATCTACTTACAAATGACGATTCATTTCCATGTAAGTTTTCAGATTCATCTGCGGGTGTCTCGACAAGCGGACCAATGATATCATAACTGAAATTATTGGGTGGGCGGAATCTATTTGGACAGGATGCTGAAGCTAATTACACGAGGAAACCACAACATAATTTTCTATGTTGAGCTCATGCAGACAGGGATTCTTATTACTTCTAAAATTCACAATCTCCTGAACTGATTTAATACCCATAGATATCCAACATGTGCAATATTTCTGAGTTCTTTCACCGGCCTGTCTTCTAATCGCTCTGCTTTCCCCTCATTTCCAATCTTCATCCTGCAACTGAAATGGCTGGAAGATTTTCCCATTTTCCCTGGGAATATGTGTCATATCAACAACATGATGCTAATCTGTTGGGCTCACACATCCTCCATCATGCTATTTTTTGCCTCACACATGTTGCCCGAGAGGTCAGCTGCATTGCAGGGTTCCTACTAGGTTGAATTGCTTGGAGGCAGAAGTTAATTTCCATCTCAACAGAGATAAATGACTTTGCTTTGACCTCACTGGCTGGCTCACTGGCACAACAAAGACTTTGCGCCTTTGTAGAAGACAGGCAGCTTTAATATCTGTTATTCAAAGCATTTGTTTGCTATAAGTGGTGTGAAGTAAATCATTTACAACAGTAAGCAAGCTAAAAAAGATTTGGGCTCGGCTCACTCTGTATATTGCGCCATGAAGTAAGTCTTAGTTATCTATCTATCTATCTATCTATCTATCTATCTATCTATCTATCTATCTATCTAAAGTCTTTACAATCTTCAAACTTCCATTTGCTTAAAAGGTTTTATTTTGAGACACAGCTTCTTTTTGTTTGTGTCCATTAATAGATGAAAAAAATATTGATAGTATTTCTACAACTTGAGCAGATTAATGAAGAGGGAATACATGACAAACAGCAGTAAACTAATCTCATTTAAAAAACAAACAAACAAACAAACAAAAAAACTGTTAATGGTGTTGGAATAAACAACCAGAATTCTTGTAACTAATCCAGAACTGAATGGAATAGTCCATTAAGCCCCGCCCACTTTTGGGACTATTTCTGGACCTATTTAGCAGTCTAGTGTTTTGTTACACGTGTTTTGCTGTGATATCAGTGAGAGCTTTGCCATTTAAAATACTGTTTTTTTTTAACAATTCATAACATTTAAGGTACAAAGTAGCATCTGTTAGCTTGCTTAGAAGCTAGCTTTTTAAGCTGACTGTTGTAGCGGGGTCAGCAGTAGTTCACTCCATAAGGACTTGGGTATGTAACCAGAGCGTCACTTGATCAAGACTGGGAATTGGGATGATAGCTGGAGAGGTGTCAGCATAATTTCCTGAGGTGCCCTTTGAAACAATGTTGCCTTCACACTATTACAGTGGCTATTAGAGTAGAATAGAAGAGAATAGAACTTTATCGTCATTGTAACAAGTTCAACGAAATTGAAGTCACAGCAGCAATCAAGAAAAAAAGTAAGAAAGTGTATAGAAAGTGCAAAAAGGTCTATAAGAAAACAGATGATGACAGCTTGTCCATCATTCTCCAGTTCAGCCAGCCTCCACCTCCACAGGGTCCAGGACTGAGCTTCTTCAGTCATGCTCCATCTCTGTCTCCTAATTCCTGTCTGCTCACAGCAGGTGAAGCTCTTCCAATGTGGCGTTGGTGTCTGATGTTAGCTCCATTAGCCATGTCTGTGTATAGCATGATGCTACTCTGCTTTCTGGTATTCCCTCTGTTGCTGGATTAGCACAGCTAGCTCATCCATCTTATTGGAGATAGATCTTAAGTTTCCAATAACTATGGATGGAAGGACAGGTTGATGTCACTTCTTAGCTCACACCTGAGAACCAGCATGTCGTCCTCACCTCCTTCTCCTCACCTTGTTGGAAACATCAGGCCTTACACAAGTTAGCATTGACATGCTACAGGCTGCTAACAGCTGAGTTCACATGTAAACAATACAGCCATGGTTACATGTAGGATCTCCAGACAAACACAGGAGAAAAAGTAGTAAAAATATCACTGAAGCTAACAAAGGTTTGGTGCCCACGGCCAACAAATGAGCCATACAAAGTAATGATCCACTCCAAATACAAAGACTATGAAAAAGAGACAAAAAAAATTACAAGAAACAGACAAAGAAGAGAGAGCTGCTGCAAAAGGCAGCCATAGCCAACAGGGAGGCGCCTAGCAACGTGCTTACAGATACAAATGTCTCCTTACAAATGTGCCAAAAGCTTCAGCTAGCTTGCAAAAAGCATAGACTCTTTATCCTTGGGAGAAAACGGACAAAGGACGAACAGCACAACCAGTCCCCTTTCTTGAACCCTTTTCAAATATTCATACATCAATATGTTTATGGGAGTATTCATTTTCTTACAAGAAAGACACCATCCCTGAAAAGATTTTCAAATTGTGTAACTTTAATAGAAACAGACCTCTTAAACTTTAAAGGCTTCAGTGCTTAAGTCTGTCATGCCAAGATACATGGCCAAGCTATGACTGGACACATTTAAAATTCATGGGAGTAGTCTGGTTGCTTCTCACACTATGATTTTTTTTTCATACAAAAAGTTTCTCTCTATATAATGTTTTTTGCTCCTGGTGTGAAACATGTCATTTATTTATGCGCTTGTAACATTGCTACATTAATTATTCAGTTGAGACGTGCTCCCGTGGCCTTTGTTTTGGAGGTTTATATGACATTTTAAACATCATTTGGTATTCATAAGATTTTTTTTTCTCACACCAGCTGTCAGCATTTCTGCTCACTGTGCTGAATCTGCTCAAACATGCTCGGAGAGTGTAAATGTTAACTCAAACTTAAATTGACACAACTGTTATTTGTAATACTGCAGACTAAAATGCGGAGCCGTTGTTTAGTCTGCAGCTGTATGACAAGGAAATCAGTGGTTTTCTAAAACCGTTTGGAAGTCACTTTCCTGCAAGGATATCCTATATTTCTATTTGCACACAGGGTGTAAACAAATCTCTGCTGGAGACCTATCCCTGCATACAAAAAGTAGAGGATTTGTGCAGGATTTCTGTTTCAAAACCGACTAAGAAAAACAAAGGAATGTTTTTTTCTTCTGTTTTTGTTTCTTCACATGGAAAGACAGAAAAATGGAAAAACAGCAACATAAACTAAAACAAATCTGACACCATTTGGTTTTGATTTCAATTTTTGAATCTCAACCTATAGACCCCTTTTGGTGACATTTGAAATACAGTATGATACGAATTTATGATACAAATTTATACAAAGTGATTCGACACGATACAAAGCAAAAGAAAATGATATAATTTCATTTGATAAGATATAACTCAAACAATACAATATGAAATGAAACAAAATCAGACAAAATAAAACTATAAAACATTATGATGTGAAAAAAATATATAGCTAAAACCAAAACAAATAATGTAATATGATATGATTCATGTACAGTTTAATACACTATGACACAATTTGATGTGATTTGTTAAGATAAAACAGTACAGTTGGTAATGGTCGGATTAATTAAGCCTAATCCTGTTTGCCATAACCAACCGTACCCTTGTTGGTAGGCAATGAATAAGCCAAATGCCGATGGCTGTGTCAGGTACGTAATAGTGTGACAGCAAAGCTGCGGGCTGCAGTGCAACCCACTAATTAATCCAACGAAGAAGAAAAATGTGACACAGTTTCTTTTTGACAGGAGTTTTGGGCTATTTTACGATGCCACTTTCCTAACAAAAACAAGGCTAGCTTCACGAATTCTTAGTAGAAAAGCTTGAATTACACACAGATACGCTATTCTTGCGATTCATTCAATCTATTACAATTTTTGGTGTGCCGATTCAATTTAAATTGCGGTTCTTAGATATTTACGATTTTTAGTTTGCTGTCTTAACACCAGACCATGTAAAAATGTTAAATCATAGTGATATTGATGTCTACAGACTATATCATGAGCCATATTTTCCCATAAAACGCACATCACTTGAGTCAGAGAGAAACATTTCCCCCTCTGCTGGAGAAAAATGGTAACTTTTTTCTAACCCAGTTTATGAACAAATACTGAAATTAAGAATTTGAATTTTTTGAATTTGTCATTTTAGAAAAACAGATGAACAGTACAGAAAACTGAACTTAACCAGTTCAAATGTCAAACTTAGTTGCAGTATAGCGCTTTCTGATAGACTCCATTTCTTTCTGTTCTTCTCAGAGATATTCTCAGTATAACTACTTTTGAGTCATAACTCCTGCACTTCAAAACAACTTTTAGATGATAAAAAGAAAGCTCAACTCTAGTTGAACACATTCTTTACAATTCTTATTTGGCTTTATCAGTTGGAGTTGAGTCATAGTGTGTTTTATAAACTCTTTCCATTAGAAGCAGACTGCACTCATGACTTGCAAAGACTCCCACAGTCAGTCCTCATGTGCAACCATGACATGTTGGCCTCTATTCACCTCCCCCACCTTATCTTTTTTACAATGTTTATGCTTCCTGTCAAGTCTTCTAATACAATCTGTTCCTTCAGCCCCATAAAAGATTGAATGTCACGCCACCCCAGCTTTGGTACATGTCAGTACTGCACTTATATGAGTTATATGAGTACAGTATCATTACAGATGTCAGAGTTCTTAAAAGTGCAGAAGCTACACTAAAGTTGCACATTTGTACACAAGGCAACCCTTAAGATTAGGTAATGATGCAGCACCTGCCTCAAGGCCCTTAAAATTTCAGCTGATTTTTTGCTTTAGTGGTGCATATTCCCAAACAAACATGCAATGCAATGAATCAGATTACCACAAGGCAAGTGACACACAGTAAACCCAAGGCTTTGGGAGCCCCTGAGGGTTCCAGAGCTGGGACAGTTGCTTACTCTTTCTGGTTGCTCAGCCAGCCAAAGCTGTAAGCATAAACATGAGCCGCTGTTTCCTTTCCCAAAAATAGCATCCAAACCTAACCAGTAAATGTAAGGTAGCAAGAGTTTCCTATTTTCACATCCTTAGTAGAAGTGCCTCTTTCAAACACAGCCCTGATAGAGGATGCTATGAAAGTCAGTTATTGGAAACCCTGGATGTGCCTGGCTATATTTAACACAGAGGTTGAACATGCTGTAAGTGACCATTATGCTCTCAATTATCAGCACATATTCTCCCCCACTGCCCGCCATGCTGCTTTAGCACTTATTATGGGTGCACACTTGAGGATCACCCACACAGACTCACCTTCAGCCCACATTTGGCAGGTAATGAGCTTGACTGAGGAGACAGCACTAGACACATATCCTGCCAGTGATCATCAAGGTGTGACCCTGGTGAATGGCAGTGTGGTAGTTTGTATTGATTTGCGACTCTACAATGATAGCAATGGACAAAGGAGACACATTATTCAATTACTAATTGACCTTGTTTCCTTCAGGACTATGCAGTGCGAAAGATGTATGGATTATAGGTCCTATACCCATGTCGCTTTGTTACCTAAAGCATCTATAGACTCTTTTATGATGTCTCCATTTTTTTCGATGATTGCCTTTTTGGAGCCGTGACTTTGTCATTTGACCACCTCAGTCTTGGTTTCCTGGAGGTAAAAGTGACCATATTTGGAGATGAGGGTGATTCTATGGAAGGGGAGGGGTTGGCAACCAGCATTTAATTGGCTTGTTAATGAGGTAGTTGCCAGAATGAGATTTTCAGTGATAAATGAAAGAAGTATTTCCATTCGACTCAAGGATCTACGAGAGCGTTACATTCCTGACTCAGAATCTGATTACCCAAACTTCTCTCCTTCAAAATAATGAAAGTAAAGTAGTAAAGGTGTCTGGCTGTGATTAAAGCAACCATGTCTTTAATTATCCATATTAGACTGTAAACAAGTTTTGTTCTATTTAAAAATGGGCATTGTAATAAGGACCCTAATAGAGACTGACTCATTTTTGGAGCTAGTCTCCAGTGGCCACTGGAAGAACTGCAGTTTCTAGCATTGCAATATTTCCATCACCTCATTACCCAAAGTTAAATCATAATGATATGAATATAATAATTTTCAAAATGCTTAACAGCAAAGCAAAATAGATCAAATAAAAATAAAAAGAAAGAAATAAAACGGTGAAATAAAGCGATGTAAACAAGAAATACATCCTCGAAAATTACAGAAAAAAAAAAAATGAACAACTGAAGAAGAGAACCCAGGCAACACAAAAACCCTGAACCCTGAGTCCACCAGAGGTTTATGAACAAGTCTGTAGAAGAACGGACAACAAAAATAACAAATTATATAGATTAAAAGAAGATGAACGTTATGGGGTGGTTGTGGCTCAGTGGTAGAGTCGTCGCCTCTCAATCAGAAGGTCTGGAGTTTGATTTTAGCTCCTGCAGTCCCATGCAGAAGTATTTTTGAGCAAGACACTGAGCCCTGTATCGCTCCCACTGTTGGTCAGTGGTGAGTGGATGGTTGTGAATGTATGTTGTTAGTCAAAACTGATAGTTTCCAATAGGAAACCTCTGCCATCAGTGTGTGAATGTGGTGTGGATGGGTGAATGAGACAGTGTACAGTGCTTTGAGTGGTCCAGACAGACCAGAAAAGCACTGTATAAGTACTGGTGCATTTACCATTTACCATTTGCAATGATCATAAAGGTAGAACTCAAGCGTTTAAATGACAAAATAATGTGAAGTTTTGGTAAAATTATGAAGTGAACTAGTAAAAATGATGAAAATAATGCAAAAATAGATAAATATAAATAAAGCATTTGTTCATTTTCTATACCCCTTATCCTGTTCAAGGTTGCGGGTGGATGGAGGTACACCCTGGAAAGGGACAGACAACCTTTTATGCATACACTCACACATACGGACATTTATAGAGTGACTAATTAACCTGATGAGCATTAAATAGTAGGTGAAAAAAAGTACAAAAAAAGTTTTAAAAAATGCTTAAAAGGAAAGGCAGTAAAGGCAATGAGAAGAAGACAAACCTTAATTGTAAAATGAAAACTAATACAGTTGTAGTTCCTGCTCACGATGCCAAAAACATTGTTTTCAAGCAAACTATTGAAGATAAGTTCAGAAACAAATATGTTGAAATCAATGTCAAACTTGAATTTGTAAACCTTAACTGCAGGAAAATTGGACGACTTGCTTTCATTGTCACCTATTTAAATGTGAAACCAAAAGAGTACTGCCATGCTAATGCTTGCATGTTGGGCTAATGCAGCCAAAGCAATCTGGTTTGGTAGAGCAGCAGAACAGATGCTGCACTCAGTACTGGATATAATCACCAATCCATCTGTTTAAATAAGAGAGGTGTGGTTTATGACCTTTACTGCTGCCGGTCAGCAGGGGGAGCTCTCAGTATTTTAGGTAGTGAACACTTCTAGAGTCCATTTTAATTTGCAGTCCATGGTGTAAATTTCCTACCACTGTGAAATTTAGCTTGACTGTCCAACGCTTCTGTTACAATCTTCCCTGGCAGTTCAAGAAACTGAAATTCTGCTAAAGTCCCTTGTTGCTTTAAAAACTGGGCCACTGGCAGATCTGCTCATCATTAGATGTGCCTGTCAGATTTTATTGGAAGAAAAACTCATGCTTACTGAAGAATTGAAGAATTCAAGCTCAGCACATCATGTAGAAAGTGGTTGCCAGCCTTGTAATGATACATAAAAAACATAAGTTCTCTCCCACATTGGATTGGTGTTAAATTCTTGGTCATTTTGGAGCCGAGGCTTCCCCGCAGTCTTGGCTGTAGATGCGTTGCGAAGATACCAACTCATACCAAGACAATAAACTCTTCTTTTTTTTTTTGCTTTCTCCAGTCAACATATGTTTGCCAAGATTTTACTGTTAGTTGTTGAAGTCAGTTTCTATATTTTGCAAGAGCTGCAATCTCGGGGTCTCAGGGGGTTTGATGGCCGTTGTACACAGACAGACTTTCACAAGAACAGCAGAAATGCCCAGCCGTGGGATTTACCTGTCAACTACACTTAAGCATGTGGGATAACACAGGCGAGACGCTGTGATGGTGAAATAAAAGCTGACACGCCTTTCCTGTGATCTGCGGTCACGGCTTCATGTATGTCAGCGCCTTGGAGCAGAGTAGAAAATAAACTCGTATTAAGAGATGGTTGGATGGATGTCTTTGTTTTGCAGCCATCAGTGTCTTCAAAAGCATGTTATACGACATTTCTAGAGATTCTCACCTCTTTACTTTCTCGTTTTTTTGGCTTTCATAGATTACTCTGCAGCATTAAAGACGTGCAAATTACATTATCATGTCGTGTCAAATTGCAAGGCTATAACTGACCTTTTCTCTAAGACTTTATTAAATGTCACAGAATCTCTGTAGTTTCACCCTAATAAAACCCCCAATAACGTGAGTCTTTTAACTCTGCCAAACTGAAACATGGCCAAAAGAAAAAAGAAAGTTGAAGTAAGAGGAAATTTAAACACGACTAAAAACCTTAACTGTTGTAAAAGCTTCTGTAATGTCTCTCCAAAGTTTGACAGCAAAGTGAAAAATGAACAATCTCATCTACAAGACTTACAAGGAAGAAAGTAGAGATCAGTATTAACTTTTGAAATCTGCACTCCTCTACTCACTTTCAGACTGCTGCGTCTAAAAGTACAGAGCAGAGTTTGGGGATTTAACTAAGCTCAAGAAGTCGGCTCAATTCCCAAAGCAGCCGCCAACCACCCAACTGCACAGCACTTCTTGAAAATAGACACACAGGTAACTGATTTCTCCACTGACAATGCAACAGAAGAAAAAGCTTGCTCTATCATTCCAACCATCTGGAAGTCTGGCTCCGACTTGAGGCTGATGTGTAACTTTTAATTGGAGAGACAGTGGTGGGAGGCAGAAGAGGAGGAAGGAATGATCCCAGTGGATAGACAGGCGGTGCCGGCTGCCAGATGGACAACCTGAGTTTGCTGGAGTGCACACCGTTGCGTTCTCTGGCCAATGTGTTTTATTTTTCCGGAGAGCTTATTGGAGAGTCATAGTTTGGCCCATACATGCCCAATGGACTGCCAATTGAAACTAATCTTTCCTTCTTATTTTAACCTAATGACATGATCTCTGCACTTCATGAAAAACTACTGATGAAAAATTCAAACACAACAATCTACCTTGAAAGTTTGGGATGTGAATTTTACAAGTAGGACAGAAAGTGTATTAAGGTAAAGTGGCTGTGTCTTATGAAGAACATCCTCTTTTTGAAATAAAGTTTCAAATGATAAAAATGATACAATATGACATGTTATAGTCCCTTGCTTTAAAGGTAGGATCTGCAGGACTTTTTGGTACTTGTTAGTAAACACAAATTCAAACTGGACTTCTCCTTGGCTCAGTGCCAGCAGCAGCCCACACCCATGGCCTCCGACCTCGATGACGTAAATGTATTCACCAGCCCAGCAGCCACCTGCAGCATTGTGTTTCTTCATGGGAGAATGTCTGGAGCCGTGCACCTGACGTGACAAGTTAGCACAAGCTAATCACTGGGTTATTTGCCACTTACCTTCTCAGCAGAAAGCCAACTCGCGTCACTCTTCTTCCCATGCTGCTCTCCAGGTGCCCGAAAGCGAGTGGAAGTCGGGCCAAGCTTCACCCTCTTTGGTGTTTGGTTTCACTTTGGTGGTGTGTTTCTTTCTCCATGTTCTCGGAGAACCACTTGGGCTAGTTTCTTCCACTCGCAAATCAACATGCTAAGTCACTTGCAGACTGGACATTCTGTCATTGGCTGATGTAACCATGCTTACTTTTTACCCAGAAACATCCAGATACAACCCTAAACATGATCATACAGGCTGAGGAGAGGGTTCGAGGCAGACACAGACACTGACGCACATGTATAAAGGCCTTAAAGAGACGATTTAACTGGATTATTCTGGTAATTTGATGGGTTTTTTTAAAGGAAAACTCTGCAGACTTTACCTTTAAGATACCATTTGTAGGACAATAGGACACAACTCAGTACCATACAGTATTAAACCATAAGATGTGATATGATGAGACACAACAGAGTCTAATATGGTAGAATATGATATAATATAGTGCAAAATGTATGAATTGCAACACAATCATCTGGTGTTACATCACAACATTCAATGTACTTAAATTGTCCAAAATGACCCCAAAAGACTTAGTGCCAGATCATTTCCAATACCCCCACCATGGAGTAGTGGCATGTGAGTCAAATTCAACTGCACTTCTGCTTGGAGTGCAATTATTTTGCCCAAGCCATGCAATGATTACATTTTACCAGTCAAGTGGAAAATGTATGTTGTGTTACATAAAGCATTCTCTCACACCCTTGGGTGAGAATGTTGAAAATAAAGACTCTTCAAGTGTTGACTTCTGTTACTAGAGACCCAGATGTACCACTATAATGTTGTCATTTATTAAAATAACCAACACAAAGTTTCATTTTGCTAACCCCCAGGAAGAATGACTCAAGACTTGGTTTGAAGGTTTTATTTAATAGGATGGGTTGATGTTGGTTTTCCATTCTGACTTCTTTTTTTTCAGTCTAGTCCTGCCCCTTCTATTGTATCTATGATATGATGAAATTTACTCAGTTTTGCTATTTTAATCTGACATTACTGGCCAGGGAATTTGAATTTCTTTAAGATGGTTTGGAAAGCAGATTTTTGTTTTTATCTTATGACATCACCGAAGAGGTACAGTGGTTCGCGGCCCTTACAGTCTGTTATTTTTCCCGTATTGGCTGTCATGTGACACTCTTACCCTCCACTTCAACCCTTTCAGCAGCTTTGTACTCTCAATAGTACGGCTTAAAGCCTTGACATTGTTTGATAATCCTGCTGCCATCCATAGGGAATAAATAAACATGTATAAAGCCATTTAGTATACCGGGCCTTCTTCCAGTTTTACCAATGTGTTGCATTTCAGGAGCTCACATTGAATATGTCTCTACAGACAGACAGGAAGCGATTGAGGTGAGGTGTACTGTAGGTTTGTTGTTGTTGTTGTTGTTGTTGTGCTCTGTTGTAGGATTCTTCCACAAAGTTCTCCTTATTGTGAAACTGAATATAAACAAGCAGTTGTTCTGCAGCTGTGGCTGTCTTTGCTTTTATTTACTCGGAATGCAAAATGTACTGTATGTATGAGCTCCCTACAAATGTGGAAATGACAAATCCTGTGCCAGGCTACTGTGTTTCACAGAGTTGTATTGTGACAACTTCCCCAGCAGTCTAGTCACCAAGTTTTTTTTTTTCTTCTTCCTTTTCCCAAAAAACAATGTTTATCGCCAGGCAGAATCTGATCTTCAGAGACAGTGCATGGTTCGTGTGTAGGCCATCTGATAGCAAGGTTTAAAAGGACAGCTCCGGGGCTCACTCAGAGAAACAGTTGACTCTGTTTAGCTCGTTCCTGCCTTCTCCACACTGTGGTGCAGCCATACCTCACTCAGTGAGATTTGTATTCATAATTCTCTGTACTGACCTTTTTTGTGTTTTGCAGCTGAGTCATGAACTTTATCTTCTCCCAATTGTCTCTTTCTGCTTATTGTCTGTGACTGATCTTTGGAGAATATTTCCTATACAACCCATTCCAGTCTCACCTGAGTAACTTTTCGATTTTATCCAGCTATCATGAAATTTCCCTGAAAAAGGTTGAGGTGAAAGAAGCAATTACAAGGTTACAGCCTGGCATTAGGATCATTGCCTGATATATCTCATTATGTCCAATTTAATAGCCATTACAATAAATGTAAATTCCAAAATACAAGTTCCAATGAAAATGCATAAAGAAATTTGCAGTTTTAGTGCAGCTGTGTAGCATCTATATATACACTAACCAGCAACTTTATTAGGCACACCTGTCCAATTGCTCGTTAATGCAAATTTCTAATCAGCCAATCACATGGCAGCAACTCAATGCATGTAGACATGGTCAAGACAATCTGCTGCAGTTCAAACCGAGCGTCAGCTTTAAGTGATTAAAGTGACTTTGAACGCTGCATGGTTGTTGGTCTGAGTATTTCAGAAACTGCTGATCTACTGGGATTTTAACCCACAACCATCTCTAGGGTTTACAGAGAATGGTCCCAAAAAGAGAAAATATCCAGTGAGCAGCAGTTCTGTGGGCCAAAATGCCTTGTTGATGCCAGAGGTCAGAGGATAATGGACAGACTGGTTGGAGCTGATAGAAAAGCAACAGTAACTCAAATAACCACTGGTTACAACTGAGGTCTGCAGAAGAGCATCTCTGAACACACAACACGTCCAACCTTGAGGCAGATGGGCTACAGCAGCAGAAGACCACACCGGGTGACCCTCCTGTCAGCTAAGAACAGGAAACTGAGGCTACAATTCACACAGCAACACCAAAACTGGACAATAGAAGATTGGAAAAACGTTGCCTGGTCTGATGAGTCTGGATTTCTGCTCCACATTCAGATGGTAGGGTCAGAATTTGGCATCAACAACATGAAAGCATGGATCCATCCTGCCTTGTATCAACGGTTCAGGCTGCTGCTGGTGGTGTAATGGTGTGGGGGATATTTTCTTGGCTCACTTTGGGCCCTTAGTACCAACTGAGCATGGTTTAAAGTCCACAGCCTACCTGAGTATTGTTTCTGACCATGTCCATCCCTTTATGAGCACAGTGTACCCATCTTCTGATGGCTACTTCCAGCAGGATAACACTCCATGTCATAAAGCTGGAGTCATCTCAGACAGGTTTCTTGAACATGACAATGAGTTCATTGTACTCAAATGTCCTCCACAGTCCCCAGATCTCAATCCAATAGAGCATTCCCCTTTCCAAGGTTTCCAATCAAACCAGCACTTGACACTGTTTATTTTCTTTATCTATACCACAGTTTTTCCTACATGCCTTTGGAAAAGGGAAACAAAAAAACGACCAACTAGTCAATGTTGTTATGGGTCGTGTCTCACCCCGTCAGGATTCCGTTTCACACTCTCACCCACTCACTGTACATTATCCCTTACATAATTGCTTTGGATAAAACAAAAAATGCTACAGATCATATGAGAGCTTCTTCCATAAGTGAATCTTTTGGCAAACATGGCGTCTTGCGTGTTAAAAAAAAACATCTTGGTTATTCTAACGTGGGAATCATGTTGGCAGCCTCAGGAAGTTGGATGTGGTTGCATTTCTGTAAAACTCTGAAATGACTGCTGTCTGATCAACTTTTCTGTGCTAACAGAAATATAAGATAAATGTCTACTGCCTTTTAGGTCAACTTTACCTACACAAAAGATGTAAGAAATAAAAATGATGCACTTTTCACACAGTGTATTTCATCGCTCAATCATATCAGATATGAGGGACTTCGAATTCTTTTCATTACCTGAACATAAAAAACATCACTGTAACAGAGATTGCCAACTCTTCATTCACCTTCTGATTGAATTATGAAGGACATGTTTAAATTATCCCTACCGCAGTTTCAAATTTCATTTAACCATTAACATGCTCTTGAAATTGAGGGCCTTAATGTGAAATATTTAAACAGATGCCTTCCTCCTGACTCACCCGCCCCCCCATCTTCTCCATCTAGGTGTGTGTTTGTCTTCATTTCACGCTGCATATTCACTTCCCTCCACTACTGCCTTCCCCCATACCTACCCACCCAACCTCAAACCCCCCTTGACGTGGGAATTCAATTTGTTCTGTATGTTTCATTTCTGCTCCGATTTAGATTTATTTCATGTCAGCTGCTTTTAATTAACTCTCTGGATATGCGACGAGAGGAGGAGGAGGAGGCAGCGAGGAGAGAGTGAGACAGACAGAGAGATAAAAACTCCTCACATCCGCCAATGAGTTACACCGGCAATCATTTACCACTTAGACAGTAGTGCAGAAGCCCCTCGTTCGTTGCCCTGGCAACCGGTGCCTTGGTGATTGATTCCTTGCCAGTGTGGCATCGCTGCGGGGAATAGAGCGCATGAGCTTACCGTGTCCGCTACATCTTTTCTAATTAAAATGGGATTACAGAGTCATCGGCGTTGTATGTTCAAACAAATGCAGGGCTGTGAAGGAAATCAATTTCTGTAAATGTCAGGCCTGTTAAATACAACTATGGGTAAACAAATGTAAGTCAGCTCAATGCACCGACACTCTATATGTGAGGAAGGGAGGATTTGCATGTCCGGGGTCGCTGCGATTGACAGCAGCAGTGCACCCCTCCATGCAGTAGTTGGAGCTTGATTGACGCGGCGTGAATCACTTTGTGCAGCTCACATCACCAGACACAACAATTAGTGCGTTTGTTGCTGTCTGCTAATCAGAAAATATTCCTCAAATTGCAGCTTAATGTACATCTTAAATGAACAACGGTTTCTTAATGTAATTGGATTAGACGAGTCAATCATATCTGTGCAGTTGGTGCTGTTGTTTTTCACTCTGGTGTGAATTGAGGGGCTAAATATTCTCCAATGCACAGAGCTGAGACTTGATTACTTCACACTTTACTGCAGCTGCTTGCACTTGTGTCATGGGGATACTGCAGCACGCCAATATTTGATTTCCGAACATAATCTTACATGCATATGAAAGAGAAATTAGTGCAGGAAGGTGGAATAACTAATATACCAACAGGATGTTGTTTTTACGAGTGCAACCATCTGAATTCCATACGCTGTTTTCACCCATGTGTAAAACTTCTAAAAGCTTTGAGAAATTTTCCTGGTCATCCATCATTTTCAGTGAGGGACCAACACATGATGTCAGGAAAAGTCACTGAAAGCGATCACATTGGGTTTTTGAAATTTAGGATCATAAAATGTGTCATAAAGTGAGATACTTATAATTACTTGTGATACGCCTTAAATTCTGAGATAACACTCTGACAGAGACATAAGGTCTGAGTTCTTGATCATACCCACTCTCAGATTAGTTATTAATCCGTTTTGCAATTGGCTTTCTCCTGTGACAGTTTAGTCTGTAATAGACATGCACCGATCGATCCCGATTTCCTTACTTTTGGGGGATCGATCGGTGATCGGTCCATCCTTTCATATGAAACTGATCTTATATACCTCCGGGAAGGTCTGACAGCCAGCCATTGTTACTTTTTGCTCTGGGACCTAAAACTCAGCACACTTTATTGGTTGTTAAAGCTAAAACATAAACATGTTATTGTTTCACAGGTATTGTTTTTAATGATTTTCACTAAAATAAGATTGGAACATTGAAGGCATATACTGTCAGTTCTCAAATATAAAAATATAAAAAGTAAAATTCATCAACGGCCCAAAGTTGTGATCAGTGCACCCCTATTCTGTAACGGAGTCTAACATCACTACCTGTGGTTAAAGAGGGGGTTTTGTTTTATTTATTTTATTTTATTTACTTTTTCTTTTAAGACTTTGTACTCTCCCTCTAGTACCCCTCTGTTAATCCCTATTTTTCTCACACTGGTGTTTTGACACACCTTATTTAAACATTTCATTTTAGGTAATGTCTCTTTAAGGCTCCCTACTCCACAAACCCCCTCCTTTCTGATTGGTCAGCTCCCTAGAGGTCTGCTGGGAGCAGAACTACAGACAGACCTTAGCTTTGTAGGCCTGCCCCCCAACCTGTTATGAACATAGACTGTATAAAACATGGATGCAGTCTTCCCGACGTCATCCATCTGTTTCTGAAACGGAAAATGAAGCAAATCAGGAATTGCAGCCATATTTGAGGTGGCAAGTGCTTCGCGTACAGCTAAAAGGGCGCCTGTCGGTCATATGACCTGAGCGGTGCCTCTTATTGGGGGAGCTTGCAGTCTTAATATAGAAAAAAGTTCCCCCCCGTACAGTGAGTGCTGGTAGTAAAATTAGCGACTCGGACAGGAGATGTTTTTTGAACCAGGCTTTAGATAGGTTAATTTCTGCATTGAAAACAGCTTTTTTTGGCTTAGTGGAGGACACTCGAGAAACAGCAGATTTTAGCACTTCGACATTGTCTCATAGCCTTAGACCGGGGGTTGCTGCTTGGTTATGAACCAGTTTGGAGGGTCTTACATGATAACACCTCTTTAAGATCTTGTGGAGATCTCCTGCTAGATGGATATTTTTTAGCAGTTTACAGACAGATTCATGGATTTCTACTGTGTGTGAATAAGTAGCATTTTGATGTATGTTTAGTATGAACATCCAACATTGATACTGCGTATTCATGTTTAAAATGCTGAAGAGCAAAATACCCCTTCTTTAAACCTCAGCCTAATCACTGAATACTCTCTGCTGCTACCATGTGGTTGAGGACTATTTCAAAGTTTCATTCCCTAAGATGATTGCTCACTTAAAGATCCCATTCTCAAGTCTGTAATTCATGGGGTTCAATATGCGCTTGAAGCTACAAACAATCTTAAGTGGCCCTTGAACTCCAGTGCATAAAAGAGCAAAATATTGAAAGCGTGCACGTGAGTGTAAACTGAAAAAAAAAAAAAAAAAGGTGAGCGTGGTATACAGAGCAAAAAAGAAAAATGAAGCGCTGTTTTTTAGATTTCAATCACTACAGTGCAGTTAGCAGAGGTGCAACATAGAGCCTTGGGCCTGTTCCCAAGTGGAGCTCTTTGGCGCTGGCTGTGTGGGACGTGTCATTACAAGAGAGGAAATAATAGACAAGGGGGTTTATAATGTGACGCTTTTTACGTGCCTATGAAAGAGTGCCTGAAAGCCGGGGACTGAACACAGGAAAAAAAAGACTGTTCGGTTGTAAACAATGGAAAGCCATATCATCCACTGACTGGAAAATATATTAAACCTCTCATGACGGTCTTCTGTAATGGAACACACTTCAATTTTCCCCCTTATAGAGAAATGCGAAGCGCGTCTACCTGCTCTTTCAGCAGTCCAACATAGACCTATATATCATGGAGGTTTTTACAGGGCTCCTTGTGGGCAACAAACTACTCTCTGAAATGAAAGTGCAGTTACAGCCTTATGAAACAGAGTGCCCAGATTAGACATAAATCACATTCCGTCCTGTTTTCCTATCAATCATTACTCCGTATGGGTGCACAGGTTTTGTGAGCTCAGCAAACATGCTAACATTTCTCTTTACTTTAGGGTAGAAACTTTGAGAACACAAAACAATGACTGCAACTGACTGGCAACCAGTCCAGGGTGTACCCTACCTCGCACCCACGCAGACAGTTGTGATAAGCTCCAGCCACTTCAACCCTGACCGGGATAAGAGATATAGACCAACCAACCATTCGGTCAAAACAACAGAGGAAGAAGTAGAAGAGCCCATCTTCATCTGCGCCTCTGTGAGGCAGCACGTCTTCGTCATAACAGGTGCATAAGCACATTATTACCTTCGCCAAGGAGGTTATGTTTTGGGGACGAGTTTGTCTATCTGACTGTTTGTCTGTGAACAACATAACTCAAAATCTAACAAACTGATCTTGATGAAATTTTCAGGAAATGTTCTAAATGGGATAAGGAAGAAGTGAATAAATTGCGGAGGTGATCTGGATCACCGTCTGGATCCAGGATTTTTTTAAAGGATTCATTATCAACACTGTCAGGTAACAAATTATCATACAAACCTGCAACTAACACCAAACTGTAGCAGATAGTCTGCTGAAAGGGAGTATAACATTAAAGTAGGACTAAAGTGTTGGTGACAATCACAATATGCTTGGCAGAGGTCTGCACTCGCTGAGTGCTTTTCTAGTTTCCCAGGTGCAGTTAGACTCTTGAAAAATTGCATGTTTAGATGATAGTGAACACTGGTACATTAGCCAGATGAACACATTAACACAAACAAGCCACACGTGCTGCTGATGCTCAATCGCTGTTGTTCTTTTACTCTTTTATGTAGTGACATTTGTTTACAACTTTGGACCGCAAGAGACTTTTGTTGTGTGAACACAAACAATCTAAGTCACAACTGCAACAATTTTATCATTTTTGCCCCTAAATCGCAACAAAGCAAACGCACCACTGGTGTGATTACAGCCTTAGACTAAGGAAAATTCCACAAAAGTACCCTAAAAATGTATTTATGATATCACTTGAAAATATTGCATTAGACATGTTGTCATGTATGTCTGCTTAAAACAAACCAAAAAGTTTAATACTGATACATATATCTAACCAGGTCAATGCAATTGAACTTCTCATCTTGTGCCATCGTTTAGTTTAAAACAGGGGTGCCCAACCAATCAGAAACCAAGAGCCACATAAACTGTGGTGTTACGACTACGAGCCACATCATACACATGGTTAGGGATGGGTGCCGAATTAAGTACTTTTATGGGTACCTGAAAACGCCAGCTTGCTGTTTACACAACGGCGAATGCAGCTTTTTTAGAAGAAATCCACTTGTGTTTTAGGTCTGTTAAAACACTGTTTCCATGTAAACCAGAGGCTGAAAACATTTGCACTTCATCCAAAAAACATTGTCGTGCAATGGCCCCTTACATATAAGCAGGAGAAAAGGGAGAGGGGCAGAGTGGCACACAGGGAAAAGAAACTGAAACTTAGGTATCGATCTTATCACACAAGTATTGATTATCAATGTTTAGATTATCAATGTTTAGATCAATCTGCACACCACTACTTATTGCGATGAACTGTTCTTTTATGAAGGCAAAGAGCCGAATGTGGCTCACGAGCCACAGGTTGGACACCACTGGTTTAAAAAGTCCAACACTTGCTACTTCCTGGAAGCCTCAGTTAAACCTTAGGTTTTCAAACACAAACATGCTACAGTCACATGGCAACTGTTATGAATAAAAAAATATATAAATATACTTATTAGCACCATGTTAGCATTAGCATCTTGGCTAAATTTTAGAGCTGATAGAGTGACTTAAACTGAGATTTGAAACTGTCTGTAGATGCTAATATAAGCTTAAGTGGTGTAAATGTGTAAGATGAAGAGGGTTGTCTTTCACTTTCACTTCATGTCGATTCCAGGAATAGAAATGTTTGCATCTTCTGTGTAGCCGTGTCTGTTGTTTACGTAACTCTTAACCAGGATTACAGGAGTGGGATCCTGATTTCTTCAAGCAGCTCAACTAGCTGGAGAATCATGACAGTGTCCCCTTTTTCTCTCCCTTTTTTTTTGCTTTCCTTTTGGGTTTGTCTGCTAAAAATCACACATACGTGTGCGCGAACGACGTCGGGATCGCTCTCCTCTCGAGCGGTGAAGAAAACCATCTGGGATTGTGTTTGTGTTAAGCAAAGTGCAACAGTTTTTCCTTCTCCCTCATTCACACCGGTGCCTGGCATGATGTGAGGGACTAATGTGGAAAATCTAAATCTGGACCTTGTTGATAGAAAATGGCAGGTCACACTGTTTGGCATGTGACGCTCACAAACCCCAGTGCAGGCAATGGTGCTAATAGATAATTGCCAGCTTAATAGAAGGTGACATTTTGTTGTAGAGCCAGTGAGTCTTTCTTTAAATACAACCTTCGTATTCATTTTCTGATGCAGCTCAGGCATGAATGATGTGCAGCTGTAAATTTGTTGTTTTTTTTCTCCTCAAATTTGATTACACTTTAATAAAACTTCATATGTCTCTAAGAAAAGAACATCTTTACTGGAAAACAGACACAAAACAGTCTATCACACAAAAACAAGATCTCCTACCTCCTCTCATGAACTTTCCACTTCTCCGATTGCAACAATTTGCGTGTCTCTTGCTTCCTCACACACACACACTCATCATAACCATCCGCTGTGGACTCCCCTCCCCTTCGCCTCCCACTCATCCTGCTGATTGGAGTTGTCAGGAGTCAGAGGGTCACAGAGGAGGATGTCAATAGGCCTCATTCACAGACTCACACACATGCACACACTCAAACATGAGAAAAAAACACATGAGAAGGCGTTTAAAGGAGTAAAACAGGCAAAATGAGACACAGACAGTAAAACAGGCCTGTCTTAAGTGTTTATAAATACACCCGGCAATCACCCAATCACATCAGCAGCTGCAGCTCACACACACGCACAGCTGCATCAACATCACCGAAGAGCATCAAATTTATATTCATTATTCAGCAGTCAGCTGCCCTGATTTCAGTGATTGGATATACCCTCTACCACCTCCTGCCTCCCTCAGTCCCATGGGAAGGCTCAGTGTCTCCTTTTTGCTCATGGAGTTGATAGCTGTGTGAGTGTGAGCGTATGTGCGACCACAAAAAAGTTTTCTGAATATGAGAAGAGAAGTCGTTTGATTGCATTTGATCAAAAACTAAAGTAGCACAAAAAGTAAAGCTATTTAAGTTTGGTGGATTATTTCTTTGTTGTAACAAAGCCAAAGAGCTCACGCTGCTATTGCTGGTGAAAAGAAAAGAGAGTTTTAACCAAAGAAGCATAAGTCAGTAACACAGATTACTTGTTGAAAGAACAGCACAACCATTTCTGAAAGTGAAACCAAAACACCTAGAGCTCCCCCTGGTGGCTGGCTGCTATATTAGTCATCAAGCTCACAGGTAAATAGCCTCCTTCATCAAAACAGATGAAATGTGGTTCAAACTAGAGAATGCAAATAAAAGTCAAAGTCTTTTTTTTTATTTTTGTGTTTTTTTAACTGTAAACACCGTAAAGCCTGACCCATAACAGAAAAAAAAAACAAAACAAAAAACAAAACAAAACAAAACCCTTTTAACAAAAGTCACAAAAAAAAATTGCAATATCATTTTGTTTATGACGTATCACTTTTGATAAATTAGGCAGTTTGGGCAACGTTTTCAGTTAAGCCTTTCTGAAAATATTCATTTTTTCAATGCAGAAAATACTTTAGAATTCAAGTTACAGTTCAAATTTGTTTTTTTTTTAACCACTGTTTCTTGAAAATTAGCAAAATTTTCCTGGGGGAAAAAAGTGAGTTGATGATTTCATGAGAGCAGCCATTTTTAAAAAGGTCAAAATACAACTTCAGCTGCCCATAGTGGTGCGATGACCCACAAAGGGGCAAAATACATTTGTTAACAGGTGTTAAAGGAAACTATTTATTATGTTGATGAAATAAAGGTCTCCACGTTTTGTGTGGCAGGGTAAAAAACACCTCTGAGAAGTTTTCGGGGGTTGACGATTGCCAGCTGTGTAACCTCTGTTGCCACTTGGCAGGATACCATTCTTTTTTGTCTCTTTGTAGGATTGTTACTATTTGATCACATCACAACTCAGTGAACCCTTTGTTTGCTATGAATCTTTAAAACCTTTTGAAAATTATATTGACCACTTTTTTCTGACATTTTTTAATAAATAGCAATCAAAAAGCACATTAAAAATAGATCAATGGTCAATAATGAAAGTAAAATATGGTTCGTCTGATATCAACCTTTAGGTCTTGTACGGTTGAATTATTTCCCCTTACTAAAAGAAGTTTTACCCTGCTACTCCAAAATGTATTTATTATCTAATTTTGTCCACAAAAGATCATATTAACAGATCAACACGTGCTTATTTTGTTTAAGCAGAAGTAAAATTAGAGTCATCATGTGAAACCACCTAACTGGTATCTCTTTGTAAAACAGTGTAAGCATGTGTCTGAGTCACCTTCCCGCTTCCCTTCTTACCTCCTGGGTCTGTTACATCTGGCTTCAGGTAACTGTTTAAACCACCAACACGCTGCGTCTCAGTAACAACATGCTCATCAGAAAGAATCAGGAGCAGCAAAGCCAGGCCTGAGAAGTAAAGGAGACGTTTGACGAGGCATTGGCTCGGCTATCTTTATCTCCGACCATAAACAGACACAACCACGAGCAGAAGCTCACAGGCAGTTTGTGCTTCAAATTGTTTTGGGCACCTGTCATCCTCTATTATAATTAGCAAGTGGATGTCTAAATAATTGCCATCAGGCTGCGGCTGCTGTATCAGTGTTGGTAGCCAGAACCTCCTGTCCCTCGCCTTTAGTTGTAGTATTATTTAAAGGGCCGGCGCGCCTTTCACAAAGCAGTGCCCCTCAGCAAAGTCTTAAGCTGTGTGTTCAGTCAGCGACAGCATCTGCAGCGCTGGAAAATAATTAACTGACACAAGAGGGTTTGGTGTTGGCTTCAACATTTGTTTTGTCCACACTTGTCCCCACAGCACACACAGATGTACACTCGTATATGTGTGCGCTTTTGATCATACTTGTGACACCGCTGAGAGAAAGAGGGAGGTAACATGCTCGTCCCGATGGGGATTGAGGGTGGTTGTAAAAGCAAATGAGGCAGATGGGTTTGTCTGGAACAGTGGGGTGTTAAAAAAAAAAAAAGCGGCAAAGCCCTTTTGAGGAATTGCAACTTGAAGTTTCTTTTTGTGAAGCTGAACTGGAAACACAGAATGAACAAAATCACAAAAAATATCCATCTAGTGAAGATATTTTATGAATTATCATGATTTTTGTGCTAAAACTCAATGTATACTCCATGAAGTAGGACGCTAATGGACGCTCCCAGCTGTTCAAAGTGTTCGCAGTGTGTTGCAGGTGCATCCTTACCATCCTTCCATTGTGTCTCTGTGTGTTTGTGTGTGTGTGTGCCTCAAAACCAGGCTTGTTGCTATAAAGAGCGACGCTGCGGGGCCGGTGAGAGCTATCCCGGAGTGTATCGCCAGCCGTAGCGTGACGACTTGACTCACACTTGTCATTCTCCTCCTCTTGCTTCCTCTCTTGTCTTTCCTCCTGATTAGACTGATGCAGTGGAGATGTCACATCCACACACACATGTGTACATGTATATATATAGCATATTTGCTATTGCCTCCGGGAGAACCACGAGTCCAGCGACCACCTCCTTCAGGGTTGGTGGAGCTGGCTGGTCAGTGCTGCTCACTAGCGCCCTCTCCAGCTCCTAGCGTCTCTTTCCCAGTCAGCACAGCCCAACGACTGCTGACATATCGCCCTTCCCCCTCCCTCTCAGTCGTCCTACCTCTGTCACACTCCAAGGCTCCCCTTTGTTGTCATCTCACTTCACAGTCGTATGTGTGTCAGCATGTGTGCGTGTTTGTCTCTCCCCCTCGCCTTCTAGTCCTCTAATTTGTCTGACATGTCCTAAAAAGCCCCCCCTCACCCCCCATTAGGAGAGGCATTAGCATATGAGCGCTCAGAGTGCAGCGGTGTCCATAGAAATCATTTTTTGTACACAGACACACAGGACAGGGGTCTTCTGTTGGCCCTGTTTCCCAGAAATCTTGCGCTTAGCAACAAATGTCACTTCTGCTAACCACCTATTATGATCCAGGCGTAAATTTCTCAGCCCTCTGGTTCAATGTGTTGTAAACAGATGCTGGCAAAAGAAAACACCAACGTTAAGCCAGCTGTCCTTTGAATCTTAACACAGGCATTGTTGTGTAAGTGGAGTTGCAGCTCAGCTTGTTCCGAGAGGTCTATTTTCCCCACTGCCCGCTCAGCAAGCGCTCTCCGCGGTGCTGACTTAGACAGGGCAAACTGGTGCTGTCCATGGTGCTATCATCATAGCTCCAATTTCAGCCAGTCCTTGCTGAGCTACAGCTGACTCTGTTTGCGTATGTCTGCCCTGTTCTTTCTGCTTCCTCATCGCTTTTGCAAAACGTTGTGCGCAGTGCTAACGCTGCGGGTTTCGGCCTCTGTGCAGCTTTTGCTGCCCGGTAACCACTTTACTACAAGCAGGGCCAGTGTCTGCTGCATTTTATAAGCTGCTAACTGCCACTCTAGCTCTTGTATCATGGTGGGAAAAAATTACATTGATTGTGTTGGGTCATTTTGACCCACACTGTGTAGATTTACTTAAAACAGTCAGAGAAAAGGTGAATTTAATAACAGCTTTGCTTTAGATTGTATAAACATTGAGAAAAAAGAGAAACACAACATTGTCTGTCTCCAAACTATATTTAATAACTATTTAGTTAAAGTTTTTCCCTCTCCACAAACACATTGTTTTCATTTAACTTGCTCCATTTTCTCAGATTCTCCTTGTTCAACATTTTCATTGTTCTCCACATGGTACATAGAATGTCCCTGTGTGCTTTCTGCAGTTGTAATGCTTGCATTTAGAATAGAATAGAATAGAATAGAACTTTATTGTCATTGTAAAAAGTACAACAAAATTGAAATCACAGCAGCAATCAAGAAAACAAAAGTAAGAAAGCGTATAGAAAGTGCAAAAAGGTCCATAAGAAAATAGATGCTGACAGGTTGTCCATCATTCTCCAGTTCAGCCAGCCTCCACCTCCACAGGGTCCAGGACTGAGCTTCTTCAGTCATGCTCCATCTCTGTCTCCTGGATCCTGTCTGCTCACAGCAGGTGAAGCTCTTCCAACGTGGCGTTGGGGTCTGATGTGAGCTCCGTTAGCCATGTCTGTGAATAGAATGATGCTACTCTGCTTCTGGTATTCCCTCTGTTGCTGGGTTAGCACAGCTAGCTCGTCCATCTTATTGGAGATAGATCTTATGTTCCCAATAACGATGAATGGAAGTACAGGTCGATGTCGTCACTTCTTAGCTCACACCTGAGAACCAGCACGTCGTCCTCACCTCCTTCTCCTCACCTTGTGGGAAGACATCAGGCCTTACACCAGTTAGCACTGACATGCTACGGGCTGCTAACAGCTGGGTCCACATGTAAACAATGTGGCCATGGTTACATGTGGGATCTCCAGACAAACACAGGAGAAAAAATAGTAAAAATATCACTGAAGCCATAAGAAGTTTGGTGTCCCTGACCAACGAATGAGCCGTATAAAGTAATGATCCACTCCAAATTCAAAGATTACGGAAAAGAGATGGAAAAATTACAAGAAACGAAAAAAGAAGAGAGAGCTGCTGCAAAAGGCAGCCATAGCTGACAGGGTGGCGCCTAGCAACTCAATAATTTACAACAAGAGATACTTGTATTACTGTCCTCTTGGAAAGGACAGGCCAAGCAAAACGCACACTAAAGTGCTGTTGTTGAAGATTTTAGTCTAATGGAGAGACAACATCAGATTTTTCTAACAATTAGACATCCACTTGCTAACATTGTCCCCTGTCTCTAAAATCTTTCCTCTGCATCAATGTCTCAGTTAAAAATCTGTAATGAAGCTTCTTCAGCTGTAAAGATACTTGAGCTCATCTTTGGTGTATATATCATAGAGATGACGTGAGAGCAGTGACAAGGACAAGGAAGAAAAAGTTGCTCCTGATTTTCTATTCAGATTTCTGTTCAGAGGCACTCAAAATATAAATAACAGGGCAATGAAAACAAAGCACATCAAAGAAACCTCTTTATTTTGGATCTAAACAGCTACTTTCCCATATTAAAGCGTCTGGGTCAAAATGACCCAAAACATCATCTTTGTAAACAAACTCCGCACAGACATTTCATTACACACTAAAGTGTCCATATTTAACACACAAGTTCCTGACCCCAGATGAGGAAAAGTCACTGAATTTCATGAAGAAAAAAAAGGACGACTTGTACTTTGGTCAACATGAAAACAGAAACAGGTCAAATTGACCCTTAACATAATATGAGGCTGGATCTGCTTTATGAATCTTGGGGAGTTAGTTTTTTATTACCAGCTCATATTGTAGCAGTAAACTTTGTGACAGAAATAAAGATAAAAACTTAATATATAAATAAAAATTGTCTATGCTGATGGTTGTTGGCTGGATTTTTCATGCAGATGCAGTGACATCATTCTTCTTCAACCTTGATCATTTAAGTTGTAATTTTCTGTCACATTTACTTTCACATCTACTTCCTTATCCATTTCCATTAACCACTTACAGTTCTACTTGGACACCAAATTAAAGCTCCTACCAGGAGTTTTTAGCTAGTTATTAACAGTCTGAAAACAACAGTGATGTCCCCAAATGAACTACATTGTTCATAGAAAAAAAAAAGAAATGTGGATTAGTTTGAATTTAAAAGGAAAGCAGATGTTTCAGTTTTATTATGTTTTTTTTTTCACTGAAACCAGGGACACAAGACAAAAAAAGCAAAGAATTAAGTACCTTTTTGTCCACAGGGGGCGCCAAAGTTGCTCAAACCAAGAATTCTCCATACATGCTTTAAAACTGCGACCTGTACACATTATTTTCATCAGTTACTTTAGTCAGAACTCATAGTATCACATAAACTAGTGTTAGTTTAGCTTTTGACAGTGTTGTAATATAGTCTCCAAACCCGTGACTGTGCTAATTTTCCCCGTAAACCCTCTTAAGCTTATTCCATCACTCAATCTAAAATTAATGTATTCCATCAAGACTAGCTACACTCAGTAGTTTTTGGCCAGATTGTCCAAACAATCTTCAACGCTATTGTACTACTTCCAGCCTTCCTGGAGCTTTCTTACCTAAAATTGTAAATATTTACAATTCCTGTGATGCATAGTTGCAATAACCAATGAGAAGAGCAGATTTGGCAGTGCTGCCAGCTGGATGTTACAGCTTATGAACATGACAGCAAACATCAACAAGGAGAAGACAAGCTTGTAGCAGTAATTATCCGCTTTATCCATATTCTTTTCCTTTTTTTATGCTTGATGGGAAAACACACACCAAGATGGTCAGCTCATGACATTGATTGCCTCCTGTATTTGTCTTAGATCTTATGTCCATTGAGTCATGACCCCAAACATTGAGTGTGCTGTGGTGGTCTTCATTCATTTATTATTGCTTTGTTCAAGGATCGTCTTGTCATAAACCAAGTCTTGATGTGTGTGGTCTCCAAAACTTTTAAAATCAGTTAGGATCTGTTTTACTTTTTGAATACTTTTTTTAGTTGTTTTATGTCCTTATTATGTGGGTAGATCAGGAAACAGGGTGAGAGTAGGGAATGGCCTGGGAAAGTGAACGCTGGTTGAACTGAAAGTTGGGTCACCTGTTACTGGCTTAGCCTAAAAGGAAGTCCAACTTAAACCACTAGGCCATGGGTCTGCAACCTGTGGCTCATGCGACTCTTTGACTCCTTTGCAGTGGCTGCTTGTAGCATCAAATAATATGATATTGAAATAAGGAATTTTTATTTTTCTTACAGAGGGTATGGATGATTAATGACATTGACACCAAATAAAATAATGCGCTAACATTTTGTTGAACTAAATATGCATCACCTCTTGCAATAAAGCTTCCACATTTTTGAGATTTTTTTATTTTTATTTCTGAAAATTTTTGCAAATTGTTGTAATCCTTTTTTATGAAAATGTTGCAATTTTTAAAATATTTCTAATTAAAAAAAATTTTAATAATTTTTTTTCTTTTTTTCTTTTGCAAATTTTTGAAATTTTAAATTTTTTTAAAAAGAATTTTCAACTCATTAAAATGTCATAAATTTAGCAAATTTATGAAATTACAAGTTTTTCTTTTTTTTCAAAATTTATTATAAATAAAAAACTGAGATCCTACAAGCACAATTTGATTTAAAAAAAAAAACCTCTTGTTTGGATAATTATTTACTAGATTTTAGTATGTTTAGAATTTTATACACTTTTTGTCTTTATTCTGAAGATAAAATACATTTTGAGGCTCCCGAATGACTTTAATCAAGGTGAGCTGAGGCAAAATAGCTCTTATGGAAGTAAAGGTTGCAGAACCCTGCACTAGGCCATACTGGCCCAGCCTAGTATTTCAATGTTTATCTATTAAAATGTATTGAGGTATATTTGTGGTTCAGTTTAAACTGGAAAATTCTCTTTTTTATCTTTTTTATTTTCTTTTTTGGCATCCAATGTTCAATAGCTGAAATATTAAAGTCAGACACAATACTTGGAGTGAACAGCAGGCTGTGTGTTTGAAAAGGGCAGAGAGAAGCATTGAGGGATATAAAAGATGAAAATTTGTCTTTTTAAAGGTTTGAAAGAAGATGTTTTTCCTCTATTTTAACTGAAAACTATTGTTTGTATTCTGTTTCTGTCTTCTTTCCTTTTTTGATGAGTCATGGGTAAGAATGCCTCTAAATGCAGCGAATGGCTGGTCACCAGAGAGTCTGACTCCTGCCTGTTAAAATTCCGTTTTTCTTGTTACTGTTGCCAAGTGGGGCTGGATGAATGTCTGGTGTCTTTAAATAACACAACAGAGAGGGCAGTCTAGACCTGCTCTGTATGTGACATGTCCTGAGATGACTTATGATGATTTGCTGCTTAAATAATGAAAATTGACTGGATGGTTGAGAGGGGCTGTTTTAAATCACATCAACTGAATTTGCATTTAAATGCAGTGTATGTTTCGGCCTTCAAGTTCCTTTTCAAGAGGCGCGGCGGACTGCAGTGCTTACTCTTCTTAAACCTCTACCACACTGCTGTCTATCAGTGTTTTTAAGTTAAACTCCGACTTAACAAGCATCTTTTCTTCGAAGTGCTGGCATGACGGCTCTCCGCATGACTCGCACTCCTACTCCTCCATCTCCCACATACAAACGCTTCAACACATCCCAGAGTTCACATTGGGGCGACCAGGGAGCCGTTCCAAGACAATGCATCTCAGCACTCGACAAATGAATTGGCGTGTGAGGCAGCGAGGCTCCAGTGTGTAAGAGAGCACGCAGCAGGGAGGGGGGAAACTGCTGCTGCTCTGGCAGGTTACAAAGCTTGGCAAGAGGCTGATGTTAATTAAAGGCTCTGTTCAGCACTTTTCAAATTAGATCTGAAATGTTAAGCAGGATAAGAGGAGGGGAGTGCAAACGTGGAACCTGGTGCATGGAGTGACCTCTGACCCTGTATCCTTGAGACATAATTGTCCTCACCTTGAGTGCTGCTTTGACAGGAGCAACAGAGGGAGAGTCAAGGAGGGAGCTCCTCTTTCCTGTAGAATGAGCCTCTACTCTTTCCCTTTTCTTTCCATTAAGCTGTCGAGAGGCTGAAAAGATTCGCCTCTCGCCCTCGATCGTGTGTTTTGATAGCCACAGGAGGAATGTATTGGATTGCAACCGTTGGAGGGATACACCAAATTAGCCCATTTTCACTTATCAAACGTTGGGAGTCTGATTTGAGCGGCTGCCAGCTTTCTGTCTCTTATGTTGTCTGAAATAGATTTTTCCTTTCCCGGCTCCTGAAGCTAACAGCGCTTGGCACTGTACCAAGATGATCCCAGATAAAGATATTTTATGAGATGGTGCAGACGAGTGCTCTCCAGCGTGTAGCCCCAGTTATGTCGAGAGCTCCTTTTTGTCTGCTCCTACTTGTCCATCACACATTCATCCCATTTCCTGCATCTGCTAGCATTCATGTCACATGACTACTCGAGTAAGTACCACACATCAGGCGTGTATTCTTTAACTCCCTTAAGAAGTGGTGCAAATCAGTGTTTTTCATCCTAACATGCACAGTCAGGCAGGAGAAAATCACAAACTTGCCGAAGCTCACGTCAAAAAGCTTGTGCACGAAATGAATAACCCGTCATTAGCAGATCCTGACTTCTCCTGCAGCTGCGAGACCACCTACGGTGCGCTCTCCCCCTCAGCAGACGGTGATCATCACTTACAGAACCATCAGAAGGGAGCATTTTGATTTGTACATGAGAGTTGCATCCTTCCTGCTATTACAGTATGTTGCGAGATGACAGAGTTACCCCGGAAGGGGACCAAGTCATGAGCAGAGGAGACACAGAAGTAGGTCAGCTCCTAGGCATTTGTTACATCATACATATTCATAAACAGCACCCAGTTGTTGCAGAGTGAACTCACTCCACACAGACTGTTTATTCTGCTCATCGGGCCTCCTTCTCTCTTTAAATGTTAAACACTGATTACGCATCGTGATGATTACATGAGCAATTGACTCTGACTGCTGCACTTACACGCATTTTACCGCCATTGCAGAAATAGTTGTAGCTACTTATTAACACCTCTTCATCCTAACATGACATGAACTTGATTTAAAATAGCTAAAGAAAATAGTTTAAATTGTATTTTGTATTCTTAGGTTAAATAAAAACTCAATTCCCCTTTTATCTCTCCAATGAATATATGCCTACAGGCTAGCAAAGCTGCATTAAATACTTGACTCTGATTGGTCAGAACCTCATAGTTACAATGACGGGGAATTTTAACGACACATTCCAACTTAATTCAGCATCTGCAAAATTTTCTCTCTCAAAGACCAGAAAGAGACAAGTCCAGGGTATTTATCACTATATATATATATATATATATATATATACACATTATGTTTCACCTAGCATTAGGCTAGAAATTGGGCTAAGCTAGTCTCTAATGTCTCTCTACAAGGGAACTGCCACATGCAAAACTGCAGGGCGCTTATTTCTGCTGACTGTTGGTGGCAAACAAAACATTGACATTAAAATTGATATTTAAAGTTATGCTTCATTTTGGTCTTCATCACTTGTTGCAAGGAAACGTCACCAACAAGCAAAAAGTTGATTTTTGGTCAGAGTGAGAAAGAACAGCAGAAACCAAAGGCAATTTTGCACCTATAAGCTAAGCAAAGAAAACACTGTATTGGATTATACAAAGATTTGTCAAATACAGTTGTGCGCTGCTACTAAAATAGCTACAGCAAGTACAAAGATTCCTGTTAGTGGACACAGGCCCTTACTCCTCACCAGTAGTCGAGAACACCAAATGAACACCAGACTTTAATGGTGAGATGTTTTTTAAAAGCACAGTAACTGGCGCTGCTAGTAGAACAATAGGAGCTGCTAGCACACAGAAAGAAAAAAAAAGGTTTGAGTGGACACAGGCCCTTACTTTCCAACAACAAGTCCAAAACACATAAAAGTCCTACTTTTAATGAATTTTTAATGAAATGTTTATTGTAAAGCACAAAAGTTAGTAGAGGACCTGCTAGCACACACACAAATAAAAAAGACAAACAAAAAAACAACAACAATAAAAATAGTAATAGATAAAAAATAATAATTAGTTAACACAGGCCCTTTCCTTCAAGTACAAGTCCAGAACCCCAAAATATCACACTAACAGTGTTCAAATGGTTTAAGTTATTAAAGAAAATAGTAAATAGAAATATTATGAACCAAATAAAGCACATCTTTTGATAAACTAATTTATGAATCTTTTAGTTTTAATTGGTCATTTTAATGCCAATTTACCAACCAATTGTTACAACAATTATGCAAAGTGATTAATGTTAACTTTGTTAGCACCCAGGCCTGTGTTGATGACCTCATTAAATCACACCAAAACTTGATTTGCACACATAGCACTCAACATTTTTTTAGAGCACCACCCAGTGCAAGGTGTTTGCTACCACTGCCACAGATTAAAAGTATAAAGTTGACTGTCAAAACTCTTATCTGCCATGATGTGCAAGCCTTTTAATCAAAATTATACCTTTAATGTTGAAATACAATTACTTTTGTTATTCATGAATTCTCAAATGTGCTGTTTTACAATAGAAGAAAAAAAAAGAAAAGCACATTATTGTTTTTTGATCAGTTATTTACTTGTGTTCTCGAGTAGAAAATATTTTTAAGTGGTTGTATTTATTTTTTAAATATGTGGCTTTTCAGAGAATTTCACTTTTTGGGATCAAATTTGGTAATTGAAAACATAAAATCAGTTTGAAACTCTTCACTTCTGTTCAAGATGGTGAAGTGAAGGAAAACCTCTGAAAAAAATAGTTGGAGGTTAACTACTTTGTGATGTTGGGCGGTTTTGTCATCTTTATATTGGAAGGTGTAATAAAATTGTAAATCCCTACGTGTGCGAGATACTAAGGCGCTCATTTTCTAACATGTGAGTCATTACATTTAAAGATCTGACTATTCTTTGAACCAGATTAGTTCTTAAAGTACCTTTTCAGCGTTGTTTAATCAAATAAGAAGAAAAAAAATGGCAGCTGCTCAGTGAATGGATCCATTCTTAGATTCCGTGCGTCCGAGTCGTGGTGCCGCACTCGTCCTTCAGCCTCTGTGGGTAAAAGGAGAGTTGCAGGAGAGTGTGGGAGAATGAATACAAACTGAGTCAGTCGCAGGGCTATGAATTGTACTGATAGTTCAAAACATGATGCTATTTCTGCCAGCCACTGTTATTCACTCAACCCTAATATAATCAGACACTCCAACACAACGATTATGCGGGGGGCGAGATTGACCTCTCCTCAACTCGCAGCAGCCTCTGCTACAGTTTCACAATCATTCGTGAGATTTAGACAGATGTGGAGGGAATCATAAGGAAATAGAAGAGCACCACTGTGTTTTGAAATGTTGTGCTGTTAAAGATTAAAATGCTAACCTTTGTTAAATTCATCTGAATTAACATTGCCTCTCTGTAAAGAAGGCATAATTTCTACTTCTGGGAGGTTGTTTGATGCTAGCAGGTGGCTATTATTTCTCGCACCAGCCCTTGTTGACAGTATCTGAAAGGCCTTTTGTTCATTGTTACAACCCTGTGTAAACATTTCATTACTGGATTCCTCAACCTATATTTTAGCCCTCCCCGCTCTGCAGTCGGAATAGGTTCATCAAAAGAGAGAAAACCAACAGGAACGCAGGAAATAGTGGTGAGGAGAAGTAGGTGAGGGTGACAGGAAGACTCTGAGGAGCTCATGCTGAAAATACTGAAGCGGCGGAGAAAGTCGAAATGAAACAAAGAGGAAAAAAACGAATGAGAGATGGCGGAGAATGACAAGAGGTTATGAAGGAAATGACTTAAATAGGAACAATTGTGGAAGCAGGAGCACGCTGACTGTCTTTGTTTTATAAAGCTGGCTTTAAGAGACAACAAAGCAAACACCTACATGCCTTGTAGTCAACAGAATCCAGCTGAAGGTGTCTGTTGCGTGAGTATGAAGTTCAAGGGTGGCCTCGCTGAATTGCGCTCGTTCGGTTAAGCATCGCTGCAGCGACTCCCTGCTTTTTTCTGGGAGCTGCAGAGAAACCGCCTTGTGTATCGATCCGCTCGCATGTAAACAGAGTATCTCCGGTCTGCAGCTTTAGGTGTGTATGCACAGGAGATTTCCGACAAAGATTGCACATACACAGAATATCCTTCCCTTACTATTTTTGTTCCCTGCCTCTGTGGTTTACAAATAGCTTCTTGATAGCATCTAGTGCTTAAAGAGAAGTAAAGTGGAAAAAGTCGATCATTTGTCAGCTTGGCTTTCATTTGTTTTCCATTTTTGCATGTGCTATTTTTTCCCCTGTTTCAGAACACTCCCCTCCTAAGCACAGCAGTATGTATTTGCTCGAGCCATTATGTTGATTAGCTTTATGTAGCATGAGTACATAAAAACAAGCCGGAGCAGCTAATTTATCCTGCCTGTTATTGTGATGCCATGACATCAAGTGACCGTATGACCGCTAATCTAATTCTTGCAGCCATTAGAGCATAAGCTTGAGGTTGATTTGGTTTACTGTACCTCAGGTTATGTCAGCCTGACTGGTGCAGAGACCACTGGAGAGGCTTCACTCGCCCTGTGTTTCCTGCTCTCGGTGCGTCTGCACGCCTGGCTGCTCCCTCAGTCTGTCTCCCGGTGCGGCTGGGCTGCTGCAAAGGGTCAGAAGTCACCCACTTGGGATTCTGCGTCTCCTTTTGTCATTGCTGATGCCTGAAGATTGGTGTGCGTGCGTCTTGTATGTGTGTCTGCAAGAAAGAAAGGAAGAGAAATAGGACCAGGGAAGGAATCTGAGAGTATCAAAGCAAGAGCTGGGGAGAGCTGTGGTTTTCTGATGGAGTTTGAGGGGATCTGGGGTGGGTTAGGGACAAATCTGCCCCTCTTGGTGCTTTAAAAATAGCCATTACGGCGTTGGGAAATCACAGCTTGCCTCTCGGTCACACCACATCTGTACAAGGTTTGGCAAGAAATAGGCGCCAGGGGAATTGTGCGAGGGATATCTTTATGGGCAACCAGCTGAGACCACATGCAAGGAACATGCTAATTGGTATTCAGGCCAGTGCTGTGACAGCTTCCAGCTCGGTCCTTACGGCATACACAATTCTTTTCTGTTGCCACGGCACCAGGCACAAGCGAGAGTTTCTACAACTACAGAGATGAACCTTTCCATGACCACAAATCCCAGTAAATCTCAGAGTCTGTCGGTACTGGACAATTAGAGGGTTTTCGGTCTCTCTTTTTCTGACTCTTCAGGTTGTCAGGTCCTTTGTTCTGCTGAAACCAGCAAGGAAAGTCACTCCTGGAAACTTCTTTCACCTATAGAGAGATTCCCATGGCATTATAAGCAGTGTTTGCCTCCCTTGTTAAGTTATACATGACGAATAATACTTTTAGCAGACAAAAATACATCCCTGTTCTCTTTCGTTCACTTATTGGCATCATCTTGCTCTGCTTTGGTTTGTGTTGTTTTCACCATTTTGGAGTCGAGCCAACATTATCCTTCTTAATCACTAAAATTTTCTTTGTGGATAATTAGATACTGCTTTCCCACATGTTTTCAGCACCGTCATGCTATGCTGCTGCTGTAAATCAAACCACATTGCAAACGTGTCCGCTGTGTGGGACTACTTCTTGCAACATTTGTAAAGTGAGTGTTATACACTCACTTTAATACAGCAAATATAATTCATGATTTACAATGGAATCACCCAACATAGTATGAGATTTATCAGAGTAAGGTATTGGTATCGGATTGTTATCGGATCAGTATCTGCAAAACATATGAAACTAGAAAAGCATTCAGAGAGCGCAGACCTCCACCAAGCATATCGTGATTGTGACGCAACACTTTAGTCCTACTTTAATGTTATACTCCCTTTCAGCAGACTGTCTGCTACAATTTGGTGTTAGTTGCAGGTTTGTACGATAATTTGTTACAGTGTTGAAAATTATGACGACCCAGTACATATTTCATATTCCAGATCTTAGTATCCAGAATATTTCCAGGATCTGGATCGTACTTTTACATCTGTCAGAAATTATGATGACCTTGTCTTGTATTGTTTTGCAAAGCAATCCAACCGTTTATTGTGGAGTTATATTCACATATGGTAAAAACGGCCCTATCTCACAATGATAAAGAAGCCTTTAAAAAAGTCCTGGATTCAGACGGTGATCCAGATCACCTTCAAAATTTAATCACTTCTTCCTTATCCCATTTTGAACATTTCCTGAAAATTTCATCAAGATTCGTTCATTGGTTTTTGAATTATGTGTTCACAGACAAACCCTCCCAAAAACATAACCTCCTTGGTGGAGGTAAAAATTGGATCCGATCAGAAGTAAAAAAAAATCTGTATCGAGACAGAGAAAGATTTTTAATTCTTAAAAATGTATCATTTAGTTTATCATTTCAGGTGAATTTTAAACTAGCTGGACAAGTGTCTTGGCGAAGTAATGAAACAAATGTCCAATGTGTACCATGTGTTTTAATATGGTAATCCAATTATTTCCCATGCTCTCCATATTAATACGCTACCATTAACTCCAACACAAACTTAACATTAAGTTGATGCACTTTTACCAAAACCTCTTATTTTCTCACCCTTGTGTTTTTGAAAACCCTTATTTCAGTTTCTGTCTGAAATGCTTCTTTGTAGCTACTGTCTCTTTAAGGCTTACAGCTCCGTAAACCCCTTTCCCTCTGATTGACCAGCCCTCTGGAGGCCTACTAGAGCAGATCAATCATAGGGAAGACCTCGTCATTTTAGCAAGTCTCATAAAGATCTTGAGAGGATCTTGTAATCTTTATAGAACAGAGGGGTCTAAGAATATATAAGAATATGCAAGTTGTGGAATATGTTTCTTTATATCTTCACACTTTTTGTATGAACATTCAGGATTTTTATTCTATATTGATGTTTAAAATACTAGAAAGTATGTTACCCTCTCTTTAAAAACACTGACATGGTCAAACCAGCAGTTCTAACAATAAACCAGAGTTCCAACCAGTCTTCAGGGTCAAATCTCTTAACTGAAAAATTAAAACAGTAGATTGTTGCGGTCTTTATATTGTGGACCTACCTTTATCTATTTAAAACAGCACGATGCCACCACTTCTAAGCTGAAGAGCCTTAGAACAGCGAGTGTTTCACCTTGTTGCTGTAAGCAGGCTTAAAGCTGTACTATACTGTTTTTACATAAACAACTGATCAAAGAATCACGATGTAACATGAAAGGAGTTGCTCGAAGTCACAAACTAAAAAAAAATAAATAAATGAATAAAAATAAAACCTTATCGCTCCACTGAGTGTTTTAGCATCTTTCATCTCATTGCTTTGGTTTTGTGGCCTTAAATACTCTGCTCTTTTCAACTCTGTTTGAAGCATCAGCAGGAAGCTGTTTTCAGATAAAAGCTCTGATGTACTGACTGTACACCAAGCCGACACAAAGTGACAGGGCAGAGTTAGCGGCTGGCTATGGAGACGGTGGAGCACTTAGCCGCTAAAGAGCTCCATGTTTCCCAGGGAGGCATGGAGCAAAATCGAAAGTAAATATCCAACAAGGTACCAAACAACATCTCCACATGAGTACTGTTATGAATACTGTAGCCAAGTCAAAAAATAAGCAAGGGTTGGCGATAGTGTTTGGCTTTTCCACTCATAATATATAAATGTCAGAATTATAGCTCTTTCTACTGTACTGTATGATAGATTTCACACCTGACTCTTTATATTTACTCAATGAACTTTCAAACGCTATGATGTTACATCATGTCCTTGTCTAACTACACTCTGTAACTGTTTGGGGAAATGAAAGGGAAGTGTTTGGGTTATAAAGTTGAAATGTTTATGCTTGCCTTATCTATTATCTCAGCTGATCAACCCCTTGATGCTTGTTGTGACAAATTTGCGACACACCCTGTCAGGTCTTGATGCAGCTGAATTGACCTTTGTATCTCATTATTACCTATTGATTCATATTCGACACAAACCAAAGATCATATCAGATTAACTATGTTACGATACATTGGTCAGGAGATTAACTTCTCATGTCTATAGATATATAATATAACTTAGTTATAACTATTGTGTGTACTTTACTCAAATTTACAATCTACACTTAATTGAACATCTGCAGAATGCAAAAACACATAAAAACAATCTATTTTTACAATTGTTAATTAATTCAGGCAGTAAGGGGTTGATAGTTTGGTATCAGAATCTTATGTTTCCAATTGGTGGGCTGCAGCTAGGCTAGGTGAGGACCTGGATTGTTCTATTACGGAGCCAATTTGTGCAAAGGGTGGTTTCTCATCTCATTTCTAAAAAAGATATTATCCAGATGAAAGCATTTATTACTCCAAAACTTGTATACAGTATAGTCAGCATTATCAGTGTCTTGTAGCCACTGTAGCCTCAGTTAATAATGCATCACAATACTAACACAGGGGCTGCCTTTTGAGGTATAAGCTGATAAAAAGCACGGTGGTGTCACTGTATCTAGGGATGGGCACTGAAGTAGGTACTTTTATACCAAATTCAGTCTAAAGTTCCGGGTACCGGTTCACATAAAATTGAAAGGTGCCATGTTTAGGTACCTAAATGAATCCTTGTGACTGTGAAGGACTGGATGAGTGGGTGATTTTCCATGCTGGACATGAACACAGCATTGTAAGGTTATATGTTGAAGGATAAATATCTTAAAATTGAAAAAAAAGAGAGATTTTATGGTCAAACACTTTTTTTCCACATTAACACAAAAAAGTACAGAAAACTGGTGCCGTTGAGTACCGATTGCCATGTACCGGGCATCAGTACCGTATTGTTTCAAATGTGAAAGGTACCCATCCCTAACTGCATCCATGATTTCCAGAAAGAATGTCAAATTTTGACGTGTCAGACCACAGAAGTTTTATGTTTTGTCACAGTCCATTTTGAATGGGTTCTGACCCAGAGTAGTTGCATTGGTTTTTGTCTTATGGTTTCTGCATTACATGTAACAGTTTAACCTGCATTCATGGATGCACAAACTAATTGTGTTAAATATTTTTTTAATCTATTTTTTTTATTTTGTCAATGAAAACTGAGCTCATGTGTCCACTTCCAGTACAGAGTCATGGCTGTTTTTAAAGCAGTGCTGCCTTAGACTCATCCAGTATGGGTTTTAGCTTTTTTTGCACAGAGATTACTCCATTAAATACTGATCTTGTGAATATATTAAGGTATTAATTTGTATAAACTCCCAAACTCTTTGCAGTTTTACACTCAGAAACATTATCCTGGAATTGCAGGACATTTTCCTCACTTAGTGTCATAGAATCATGAAACCTTTTTTTGTTTGTTTGTTTTTTTGTTTTTGTTTTTTGTTTTTTGGGGGGTGTCATTTTAATGTTGTCTGTAAACACTTTGCCAACAAATAAAGGATTGAAGTGATTAAAAAAAATCATCAAATTAGGTTTTTGTCTCTTATTTGACTCTTGTAGACTTGCAGCTTTTTATTTGTATGATTGGGCTAAATTGATTTTTTTTTAATTAAACTATTTATTAACAGCACATATACTGAACAATACATACATCAGTGTTAAATAACTAGATGTACTCTTCAGTTAGCTTTTTCAAACCTGCCACATCCAATTAAAGACTGTGGAGACTGTTTCCCTGACAGTCTGACCTCCTGTCATATAAGCGACATGCCAGTGTGATAAAGACAAACATATCACTGTGCTTACGCCTGCTGCTCTCACACTCTCTCTGTCTCTGTCTGCTTTTACCTTTTACTCTCACTTAGCATTGTTAGTGGTGTTAACAGTCTCATAAGCTTGCCGGCTCTCTGCTCTTACCACACCTGGAAACCACTTTATTTTCCACCGTTTCTGCAGCCTTGCTCCTCTCCCATTCCTCGATGTAACAGCCTACATTAAAAGCCCACTGTTTAGCAACACTCGCCTGTTTAGACACAACAACTCTGCATTGTTAATTTGTCTGACCTTTTGTTTTGTCTAGCTGCAGAGTGGGAGGCGACCAATCTGAGGAAGGTAGAAGAAGCCTACGAGACAGTCAACGCTGAAATAAGGTAAGGGAAGGATAACAAAGAAGTGAAGGGAAGTGGGAGCTTCTATCGTCACGTTTTTGTGGGTGAAACCTTCACATTTTCTCTTCTTCATGTGGACGATGCATTTGCTTCTCACATCGCTACATTATTGCAGCCTGGGTGGTGTACAAGCAGGCCTTAAAATAGACTCCATCCTTCTGTGCTCAGAAGCTGCACAGTAATGAATTTGCACTGTGTGATACCTAGGGCTAATTTTAATGAAGAAAAACAAACGCTATTGGTTGCCCACTGTGCTCTGACGGGTTGGCCAATTCTAGCTGACTTTGAGCAGGAGAGTCTCTGACTCAGTCTGAATTAAACTAACTTCTGTGTGATACTTTATGAAAGACGGACGTAGAATAAATTAATCAGGCAAACACTTTGATTGTGTCTGTGCTAATGGGAAAAAAGGACCCCCTGCGACATTAAATTGGTCATTATCTTATTTTGTCATCTTGAAAATCTGTCAACCTTGAGAAACTTCTTTGCAACTTTGAACATATTGAGCTGTTTGATTGATTTTGTGGCACTGAGGAAATAGAACCTGAGCAGAATTGGATGAAAATTCCTATAGCATACTCTTGCTCTATGTCAGATGTTTCCATAGAGCTCGGGGCCGGCGGATAAGTAGCTGCCGTGGCCCTTAGGCCTGTCAACTGTTCATTACAGCAGGGAGAAAGGAGAGCCTGCCACAGAGATGGCAGTTTTCAAAAGGTCAAGATTTATCCCCTGAAACGAATCCCTGCGTGACAGGAAGAGGGGAAAAGGGAGATGGCATGACTTCAGTCGCTCTTTTTCTTCAGTGTCCACCTTGTTCTAGCCGCTTCTGGTCAAATTACTCAGTCATTTATGAGTATAAGTATCCCCTTATTTCCTTCAGGGCTTAAACTTAATTAGTATATGATATTACATACTGTTTATCATACTGATACAGTATATATGTCCTCTGGAATTAGCATCAAATGAAAGTTTGATCCCTCTTCGTCTCTATACGTGAGCCAGTAAAGGGTAATTTCCACCAAAATTGCCTCCATGCTTGAAACTTCTGACCCTTACCCCGCAGAAATTCACATGCACACACGGTTGCATAACCTGCATTGCTTCCCTGACCGACCCCCTCGTGCCTCATCAACCCCAAGCGAAAAAACCTCCCTCCCCTAAACATTTGTTAACCCCATTAGCAAGTCCTCCCTTATGAATATGGAAATAAGGGCCCTGTGCACCGTTTGAGATAGGGCTCAGTTCACTTATTTGCGATTAGTGAAGAAAAGCAGCCCTCACCAGCTCCCATAATTGGAGACACTGCATAGAAATGGGCTTTAAAGGGCCACCTCATCAGCACACTGTGGAAGAAGTCAGTTACTTAAAGCGTGGAGGAAAATAAAGCTCCACTGTCAGCACAGTTAGGAGTCATTTAGAAGTTATTAAAGCAGCTTGTATGGGGACTCAAAGTAATTGACCTACATCCAGAACTTTGAAAGAGCCTTGTTTCTCTTGTGTGAAATGAGGTGTTTTTTCTTTCGCAGCGTCGTGCTCAAAACATTACTTTGCTTTTGCTTGGATATATTCTGTAAAAACTCATCCTTTATGTAAGGCTATCTACTTATATCATCACATCATTTAGAAAGCTGTAGACAGGCAAAAATCTTCCAACTGCTGCTGGAATTTACACTAAAATTCAAAATCATTTGTACTTTTTTTTAGCAGAAAGCACAGACGCATCTTTTTAATCAATGTGAGGACTCTATAAGTTATCCTAAAACAGTCTCACAGTTTGTTTCTGAACAACATAACTCAAGAAGTAACAAACAGATCTTGATGAAATTTTCAGGAAATGTTCAAAATAGGATAAGGAAGAACTGATCAAATTTTGAAAGTGAGCTGGATCACCGTCTGGATCCAGGATTTCTTTAAAGGATTCTTTATCATTGTGAAATAGGGCTGTTTTCACCATATGTGTATATAACTCCACTATAAATGGTCAGATTGCTTTGCAGAACAATACAAGACAAGGTCACCATAATTTCTGACAGATGTAAAAGTACGATCCAGATCCTGGCAATATTCTGGATACTAAGATCTAGAATATGAAATATGAACTGGGTCAACATAATTTTCAACACCGTCAGGTAACAAATTATAGTTCAAACCTGCAACTAACAGCAAATTGTAGCAGACAGTCTGCTGAAAGGAAGTATAACATTAAAGTAGGACTAAAGTGTTTTGTGACAATCACAATATGCTTGGTGGAGGTCTGTGCTCTCTCAGTGCTTTACTTTTTTTTTTTTTTATGTAGTAATGGGGGACACTGGACTCTTTGTGATAATGTTAATTCCAACTCATATGCAGCAGTTATTCTGCAGTCGTCTGTTCAAACTTAATGGTTAGCTCTGCTTGATGAGGTTGGAGTTGGTAGATGAACACTGGCAGGACATAACCAGGATTCACTAATGTAACACATTGAGTAGTGCTATATGTAGCCTGGTACTAAACTATGGTGAAAACTGAGGTCACAAAGTTTGCTTGTTGTCGCGTTTCTAACAGGTACTACTTAACTATGAATAAATACATCACCTCACCACTTTGTATCCTGTAAAAAGTTGTCTTGAACAACAAGACGTAGTGTTAAAAAGATGATGTGCTCTTCATTCATTTGCTTCAAAATACATGTTTTGGCGAGCCTTTGTGATGGGAGGTAGTGGTGCTCAAGGAAAATGAAGTCCTCCTCTAGGAAAAGACAACCCCTTCCAG
This sequence comes from Halichoeres trimaculatus, assembly GCF_033239565.1. Classification (NCBI taxonomy): domain Eukaryota; kingdom Metazoa; phylum Chordata; class Actinopteri; order Labriformes; family Labridae; genus Halichoeres; species Halichoeres trimaculatus. The sequence continues at coordinate 15,728,687 of NW_027437200.1, read as the reverse complement.
CTTCAGATGTCACTGCAATCAAAGTCAGATGAAAAGACCTCACAGAGTCTTGAAACAAATAACTAAAAATGTACTTAAAGCTTCATCAAAATACATAATGTTGCAAAGATTAAAGCTCCTGCGACAGACTTTATCTGCTACCCTCTGTGTGAACAAGGTGGTACCTCCTATGTCTCTGTGTATTTGATCCTTTTCAAAGTGCTGTAAAAAAAATCTTACCCATCAATGCTGATAACCTTTGCCCTTAAATATATTTAAATGAGGCTGTTTAAACTGTACAAATGTTGTCCGACACCTACCCTTTGGCAGCAATTTCAGGCTTTCGAAAACACAAAGAAATAATCAGTCTCTTTCCTGATGATCTTGTTTGATTTTGTTGCTCTTGAAGAGGCTTCAGTTGTATTTCTAAGTCTTTTTCATAACCAGTTAAAAACTTCTCACAGGAGCTTTAAATGTAAAATGTTGGGAATTTTAATGAGACGTCACATTTCAGACGACTTCACTACAAGGGAACCAATAGAGAGATACACATATTTTTGTTTCCACAGTGATCTTCAGAAGATGCTAGCCATTGACTACGGACCAGACTGGGAGTTCCTGTTTCTGAACGGCCAATGTTACAAGCTGAAAGTATATGAGTAAGTACTCTACTGGCTTTCTTGTCATTATGTGTCACTATCATGGGAAATTCCTTCAAAATGTGTTTCCACGTGAGAGCGTTAGATTTCAATACCTACTCCCCTGAGAGTAAAAACACGTTTTCAACATTTTGATGGACTTCTCATGAATTGTTTAAGCTCATAATAGCTATGCCCACTCCCAGTAATGGAAATCCTGGAAAGCAATTTCTTGTGTCATGTCTGCGCTGCTGGGAGCCATAAAAACCACTGGGTGGAGGAATACCTTTCCTAAAATCATTGAATGATTCTTATGTTAGCTAAATGTTGGCATCTTTTGAATGTGGATGAACCGATCTTAAACAAAGCCAATGTGGAGTAAACAGGAACAATCTCAGTGAAAATCCACCGTTTAAAGTTGATAATTTGAGCTCTAAGTCACCCTGGAGAACCAAGCAGCTAAATCAACTAAATTTAATCAACAGAATGAGCTTCTTTTACTCTCTGCCGCCGCATCCCTATGGCCCCTGCTGGGGTAGAATCTGTTCTCTTCAGGATTGCTTGCCAGCTGGAGCTTTAGAAGCCTGTGGGTGGTTGCAGTTTTGAAAGAAAATTATCTGAGATCTGCACTGAGATCTGCTCTGCAAATACATTTTTCAGACATCCTTGGAATCTGTGGTTTTTCCCATGCCCTTATACAGCAGGGGAAATTTGAATGCCTCGTTTGCCATTTAGGAGGCACCACTTGAAAGGGAGGGTTGAAATTTAAGAGCACAAGCTGGGAAAAATCTATACCAGTTTTCTTAATGTAGGCCGCATGAGGTGACGATGCTGCACTCTGGTTAGCAAGATGCTTTAATGTTATGTTGAAGCAATGCAGAGCTCCCTCCTAAGATATCGATCGTCTTGTTCCTTCAGAAAGAATAAACCTTTAAGAACTGACTCACAGGCTGTGAAGAGACAAACAGCATTGGGCTGACTGAATGTACGTTATGCAGTCCACAGTCAGCCTGGGACCCTTAAGTTAGAAGCCCCAGAGACCAGTGACCCCACTGCCGAGTACACCAAAGGGACAATCTGAAAATAGACAAAACTGCCGCCACTCATACTGTCATTTTTCCCAACTTGGTCTCTCCTGAGTCATGTGGCAACAAAGACATGTACAGAACAAGTCAAACGTTTCCTGTTTGACCTCTACTTTTTGTTATTTTTCACAATAATGGATAAAATGTGCAAATATAAATAGTTTTTGATTTTGAGAGGCATTTTGTGACACCTTATCAGTGTTTAAGGGTGGATTTTCTTGCACTACTTCTCAAATATAATGTATTTTGCCATTTTAGGTTTCCAATTTCTAAAGTACAGGTGTAGGCAACCTAGGGCACAGGTGTCATAGCTGGCACGTGAAGCTATTTATGTTGGCATGCAGAGAATAATTACAGTAAGGCAGAGGACAAAATAAATAAAACTTTTGTACCGTATTCTGTTCAAAACTTCTCAAGAAATTGATCCCACAATAAATGTTCTCATGTAACAATTTGACAAGTAATGCTAAATAACAAATTTAAATGATGACGTTTTAAGTGCGCTAATGTGTTTTACAAAAGTGTCACTGCAAATCTCTTGGGAGGTCAGTCTGTTAGGTCGCAATCACATCCAGTTAGTGGCATTATCGTGGCAAGTAAACCAAGTTTCAGTTGTTCTTTCCAACAAAGTTGGACAAGGGAGTATGGATTTATTGCTGCAGCTTTTTGAGACCTAACACAGAAGCAGCATTAGCAAAGTATGTGACACAGAGTAACACATTCTAAACTTTCTGTACCATTAAAAACCAGACAACAGAAGGAAGTTGTACCATTTCTTACTGCATAGCGAAGCATGGAAAACTACGACTTCGACTGATGATGATTTTATTAAAGAGTTAGCATCGACACTTTGGACAGGAGTGTATTTTAAAGTTGCATGAGTCATGGAAAAAGTTGCCTACCCCTGCCATAGTATAATCAACTTGTTTAACAAACTTGTAACTCAGGTTTCGATCAGCAAAAATACGCTGATTGTTGTTTGGACACTTTGAAGCTCATTGCAGAGCATTTCCCCCCCAAAAACAAAGTTTTCAACACAGGAGCTGATGTGTACAGTACACAAAGTACAATTAAGACTGAAAATTCCCATGCTATTGGTGATTTTAGATTCATATTAAAAATGGTTGGATCTACATCAGAAAAAAAAACATGATTGCAGTTGGGTTTGTCAAGCTTTGGTCTGTGTGGCTCATTTCTGTATTTGTTTGTGAATCTTAAGGATGGCATTCTCCAGTCTGGCTTTGTTCTGTTATGGCACTGGATCAGATGAGTTTCCATTCAAGTCAATAACCACGGTTACATGAAGTTTTTCGTCTTTCCGAATGAAATCTTTCCAATGACTTTTCCAAAAACAATAGTATACATGGAAAGGAATATTCCAACCTCTGGTCTACATGTGCCGCTATAATAGAATAGTCAATGGGGCATGCGCAGAAAAACGTAAACAATCATAGACAAATTGAGGAACGTCTCTAGTTGCGTCCTACAGCATATCTGAGCATGCACTGAAAGAACGCACCCTGACAACTTTCCATTTGAGTGGATACATGATACCTCAATCGGTTTGGGGAAAGGAATATTCCACCCCTGTGAAACCGATTAAATTAGGTGTATACAAAGGTTAAATAGTTTCAGTTTGAGCAAATAAACCGAAGGCAAGCAAAATATTTGGGTCCATGTCACGTGGCTAGTGTATTGGCATACACTGGATCTGCTCTGATGCAGTCCGGCTGCATCCCTGCTCCAGCAGGTTGCAGCAGATGCCCAACAATCCAACTTTTGCCAGATGCCAGAGCTGGGACACATCAATTTAACAGAAACCAGGTCGAGCAGGACATGAAGTCGTGCACGGAAACAACCTAAAAACACTCAGTGACTTTCAAAATAACAAAATCGTGTCAACACCCAACCAGACTGGTGTATTTAAGCCATAAGAGACCAATGGGTGATGCCATGCTATGTTTAATATCTCACATTATGGGCGATGGTGTCTGTGTTTCTGTGCAGCTTAACACTGGATCAGAACCACAGCCTCATCTTGCTTTTCTTTGGTACCATGCCAACTATCTACATCACCAACACTAAAAAAAAGAAACTCTTTCTTTTTCTACAAGCACCTCATGATTTGTTCCTTTAGCATCACACGAAGCAATTATGCTCGTAATTAAGTCAATTTCATTGCCTCTGTTTTAAATTAGTTAGCTGCCGAATAACAGAGCTAACATAAGCTTGGTTCACTACCTTACAAGATTGGAAAGCTAACACCTGAATGACAGCAAACTACGTAATCTAGCTTGTTTGGTTTGTTATCTTGATAAAAGAAGGTATTTTTACAGATGCAGTAACTGCATCAAAAAGCTGTTTTCTCTCACAGAAGAACTGTTTCCCACTTTCACTATCGTGTTTTTCTCCATCCCTCAAGTCACTGAAGAGCACAATATCCACCAACGTCAACTCAGTTGAAGGTCCTTTGACCTACCAGCACCCTCTCAGCAATGCACCAGCTTCCCTCCCTGCCCCTCTTTTATCCTTGCTGTTTGCCTTGAATCGTGATCCTGAGGAGACGTGACATTGACAGACACATAAACCAACGGCTCTCCATCGCTCTCCCTCCCAACGCCTCGAGTGGAGCTGCACTTCTTCTCCAATAATGGAGCTGAATCACACACACTTCTCTCCTTCTCCTGCTTCTTGATCAGCGGTTGAAACCATCTTACATCTGTCCTCCCTCGTGTTTAGATCTTTCACTTTTGATTTAAGTACCCACACCCCCTCTTTTTTTTTAACTTGAGTGGAAGCCAGTGTTGGGTGGGGAAAAAAACGCCTGGAGCCTTAAAAGTTTCCAGAGCTGAAACCCTGTCTGCGTGTTATATCACTTTAAGTTGCGTAATATCTGATTTAATGAAATGTATCTGGTTTTTGTGTCAGGGAAAAGATTTCACTGATGACAGTAACTCATGTGGAAGGATACAGACATTTTTTATCGCATTACATTCTGTTTTCATCTCATACACACATTTTTTACATTTAAAGAGTTTCATTCTGATCCTTAGGGATGCTTGCTTATATTCCTCTTTTGTCTCCATGAAGGAGGATCTTAAGTTATTTCTCCAATGCTGTGAATCACTTCTGCAAACTGGGCTTGCATCCTTTTTTCTCTCAGTCCAGGGAAAAAAACATGTAATTACTTTGATTTCAAAGGGGGAAAAAGCAGCCTTTTGTTGTCGAACACTTTCAAGAGGAAAGATTAACAGTGAGATTAGACGCTAAATGCTGCATTGTGGCGTTCTATGCTTTGCCTCCTCATCACTTCTTAGACTAGACACAGCTTACAGAGAGGGGCTTGTTCTCCATGCATTATCATTTTGTTGCATGTTTTTCTGTTCTTCCACTCACACACTTTTCTCCCCAGCATTTTAAAAAGAATTAGCCATTGAAAAACATGTATAACCCCTGAAATGGCCTTCAGGTTGTTGGTGGGCCCTTATCACGAGTGGGGAATGTAAAAACCCCGGCTTCTGCCAGTGAATCTGAAATAAGCTTAGCAATTCAGTCAACACAGCCTGGCACAGCATGAAGGGAGACACCCCATAATGAGTTCTCAGAGGCGGAGTCCCTACCTACAGCAGAGTCTAATATTCCTCCCGTGGATTTGTTGACACTCCTCAAAGCAACTTAAATCGAAGGGCCGTGATTTATGCAAGACTGTCAGGTCAGATTGACTCAGCCTCCGCTCTCGTGTCATTAGAAAGTACAGCTCCTCAGTGAGTCATGCCCGCCACTGTGGTTCAGCTTTGACAGGGAGGAGACGCTTCCAACTGTCTGCAGAGCGTCACATGGCCTTAGCGGTGCATGGGGTTCTTCTAGGGAAGAAAGAGACTCCATCAGGATAGCCTGGAGGGAGCTGTTTCAAATTGGATATAAACCATAGCAAGGCGGGTGCTGTGGAGTCCTAGATGTGTCTGCTGGCTGTCAGGAGGATAAGAGGAGTGAAGGAGCCATATACGTATTGGATTTCATGAAGGGTTTGGTCATAAATACCTTCTAATGTAAATAGGGTTTGACGTTTCACTGGGACCTAAAGACATGTACGTTGTTTGCTCCCAGATTGTGCATGGCAAATACTTGTCAGACAGTCATTCATTTAAAAAAGGCCCAGAGGAAGAATATTTTAACATGATCCTGTGAAGATCAAGAGCAGCAGACACCATTCTTTCACAGCCAGAGGCTGAGCACATTTTTCAATGAAATTATTTCACTGAGAACATATGAAAAAAACCAAAAGGAGTTACAACCTATTGGTCTTAGTGAAATGACGTACACTAACAGGGGGAGATCTTTACCTTGTATTCAAATCAACCCAAAAGAAAACAAAAGAAACAAAACAAAAAAGGATTTGAGCTCTTTTAATTTGTAGCCAAAAGCAAACAAGATGTCCGCTTTGGATTATGACAATGCACACTTGTGTATGACGTCATTCTGTTATTTTACTCAAAGACAAAAACTGGGGCAGCTAATGCTAGCTATGAACAACTGCTGCTTCCAAAACTGTTGTTGACATATCTCTGTTTCTGCTCTTACAAAACTTCTTCTGGGCAACCTGGAGCAAATGCATAAGTGCAAAAAAAAAAAAAAAAAAAACTGCAGTTCCTCAGGTGACCGCTAGAGGCTGACTCCTAAAGTCACAGAAACCCCATTAACACCAACTGTAAATGCTAGAATTTTACAGCTAGGATAAAAAACATCTACAGCCTAATTCGAGAAACTCTTCTGCGGGTATGTAGCTTGTTTATCTGTTTGTACATACTCCATCTAGTGAGTTTTATGGAGTGCTTCCATGAGGGTTAAGAGGGGAAAGAGTTGTACCTAAATTTCATTAAGCAGACAGGTGAGTCCTGTCTGCCAGGAGGTTGAAAGTCTGTTTTAGTGTTACCTTTTTTTCCTGTTTCAAGGCTGATTAGAAGTTAAGATGACTCAGCATTTCTAGCATGACTACAGCCATCTTTGTGCTTCAAAACACCCCTGCAGAAACCAATGGGTGATGTCATGGAGACCTCGTAAAAGTTCGATACAGTCAATCAAAACTACCTGCGATCTACTTCTAAATAAGAAATACTTCTAGGGCTAAAAGCTTTTAAAGCTCAAGAGAGGAACTTTTGTGAGCGCCCCCCTGAGGTCAAAGTGGTACATCATATCCTTTTGAGGATTTTCTGTTATGTAATTATTTTAAGTCTGTTTTATTTCTGTTTTCTTGTAAGAATGACAAGTACAGGACGCTTTCTTAATACCTCAATTTATCTCATAGGTAAACTACATACTGTGCTCTGGCACAATCACTAAACCAGTTTACAGTGCAGTTTACCCAGAAGCCAACATTAAAGAAGCAATAGATTGCGGTACATTTTTTTCTTCAGTAAATAAATCATGTGCTGTTCTAGTTTGATTGAAGAGACTCTGTTTTTAAGACAGAAGAGGGTGGTGCAAGTCTCAGAGAATTGGCCGTCGTCCTTCCTTAGAACTACACCTCTACTGAGTGTAACCATCATACCAGTAGTTAGCTTTTGGGACTAGAAAGAGCCCACAGTTGGGAAGAAGCTTTACAAAATGGACGTTGCGAAAGGCAGTGAAAGTCTCCCAGGTTTCCCCAAAAAACTTGCCACGTCTCGCACACTGGTGTGACTTACACTCTAAGTTTTAAGGTAGTTATGGCAAAGGTTCAATACTTTGATCATTTTTTATGGTTCATTGCCATACTGTCCATTTTGTATCCATTTCTATCCAGGGTCAAAATGGTTCAGTTAGAAAAAAAATTACATGTTATGTAACTCAATTTCTTTACTATGCTCATTACATCATTTTGCTTTTAGATCCAGTGCACTTCTAGAAACCAAACTCTAGCTTGAACAGCCAAACCCACGCAAATGACATGGAAATCTCATTCATTCTGATTCAACACTGGGACTTAAAGACACAGGGTTGGCTGAACCATGATTTGAATGTTGTTACAATAAGTGGTTGTGCTGCTGTGGCTGTTTATGCAGATCCATGCCTCAGAGCAAGAGCACTTAGTCACACCCACTAGCTCTCAAACGATGATAGATGTGGCACAGACACTGTTGTTGAATTAAAGCATGAAATTTAGCATTACTCTAAATGAGCTGCTCACGCAATTAATTAACTTCAAAAGGTCACATTTGGTCGTTTGTGGGTAACAGAAGAGGCAGAATGATTGCTTTTGCTCCCAGTGTTGTCAAAGAAAATATAACATTGTCAAAAAGATTAGCTAATATTCCATTAGATGTAATTGTCAATCAGTCCCAAGTTAAGTTCAAAACAAACAGTTTTAATATCCCAAATTCAAATAAATGTCTTTTTATTCTCCATTTAGTCCCATTTTTTACTACAGTCCAGCTCAAAGATGTTTTTACCTCAAAGTAAGACTTAAATCAGTTTCTTTACCTGAATTAAGTAAGAATTGGCTTGAGGCAAAACATGAATAAAACTGTTCCAAACATTTTTCCCCCAAAATTAAATCAACACAGCTCTGTTTCCACTCTTATGAGCTCCATCCCTGCTAATATTCACATTTTTTATATCAAATTAAGACATAGAATGAAGTTCTTTATCTGAATTCAGTGAATCTGAGTCAGTGAGAGGTAGAACTCTGTTTTTTCTCTCTATCATTTTTTCATATAGTACAGGTAACACCACTTTGGAGATATAATTGTGTGACTGGATGGCACATCTTTTTTCCAGTGTGTCCACCCATTTCCTGAGGCCCTCATTACCCGCATTGTTTACAGGAAACTTATGGTTGGACAAATGCCTCTGTAGTGATAATTTCATTCTGTCTGTGAGAGCTGGGAGGTGTTCCTCAAGTCCTTCATGCCTTCACTGTACTGCACTTCCCTGTGTTTTTTTTTCTCAGGTGGTCGACAGTTGTTGGCAGAAATTGAGTTCTTGCACTCTTTGCATCTTGTTTTCTTTGAACACCACTTCTAGTACCCTGCTGGGGTTAGCGCTGTTAACTCACAGCAAGACGGTCCAAGGTGCTATGCCTTGGTTGGATAAGTGCCTTTCTTTGTAGAGTTGATATGGCTGGGTTCTCTTTGAGTACTTTCTTTTCTCAGTCCAAAAACATGCCAATCAGGCTGAATTGTCATGCTAAACTGGCTGTAGGTAAGAGTTTGCATGGAAAATGGTTGACCATCTCCACATATTGGCACTGTGATTGGCTGGTGAGCAGTTCAGGGTGTACCTTGCCTAACGCCCAAGGACAGCTGGAAAGAAAGGCTCAAGCCCTGCTCAACCCAGTGGACAGAGTGTTTAAGAAGGGGGCAGCAGATGCTCAATCCGTAGGGAACATAGACTGTAGAAAAAATGGACGTCCACTTGCTCGACTCGAAGTGAGGTCTCCACAAAAACTGCTCCCCCTGGTGGCTGGCTGCCGTATAGGTTAAAAAATCTGGCTTTCCAGCCATTCCAGATGGGCTGTGATCAAACTTTGAAATATTAATACTCCTCGTAGAAATAGAAATGTTTCCCACGTCCGATTGTTGTGGTCTTGTATTCAAGTCCTCTTTTTTCGGAAAAGTTTTGTTTTCATTAGTTATACAAGGTTAAAAACGAGGCTTTATGTAAGGTTTAACGATGATTGACAGCTGCCATTCTTGTGTATATTTTTCAGGGATTGTACAATATGTCGGGAGGTAGAGTCAAGAAGTGATTAGACTCTCGAAAGAAAAAAACAATTGTCATTTTTGTCACCCAGCTCCACTCAGATTCTCCCAGAATCCCTCACAGTCTCTACTGCGCAGACCCTGGCTGCAATTGCTGCCAATGACTTTGCCTGTGACGGGGGTATTTTGGCTACAAAACCGTACAATGATAAATGGCAGAGCCACACTGTCCACTCTATATACAGTCTGGGGAGAGCAAACTGGAGGGTCACTGGTTCAAGTTTTGTCCTTTTTGTGTGATGTTGCCCTCAGATGGGACTCCGTCTTTGCATGTTAGGCCTGTTATGGGCTTGCAACCTGTTCAGGGTGTACCCTGCCTTGCCAAGGACAGCTGCAATAGGCTCCTGCCCCTTGCAGTATGGTACTGAAGAGATAATGGATTCTTTTATTTCGGCATGATGACAAGCCTTCATCTCTGCATCTTCCACTTGAGACATTTGACTTTTGTTACCCCAGACAAGTCTCTGCTGTTGTCTCTTCCACTCTTAACTCTTTGGCTGCCATTGACGAAGAAGTCAGTTTGATTACAACCGTTGACTGGGTCTATGTTTGTTAATGGGTGGAAGCGGGGTCTGGTTGAGCTTATCTATCCATTCCGGGCTTCTGAACTGCTCTAAGTGGCAGCAGTGCTCTCTTTGGATGTGGTACTTCAGGATCAAAGAGACATTGCAAGTAGGAAAAGTTCAGACAGCTTACACTTGAGTAGAGAATGTGTGAAGGTGGTTGGTAGAGAAAGAGCGTTATGATCGTGAGAAAAGACGATGGAGATCATGGAGAGGGTCAAAGGATGGAGCGTCCAAGACGATCACCATCTAAGGAGTCCATTTTCTGTGTTTTCTGGGTCAAAATAGGAAGATAGACATGAAAGAGGATAGTCTACTCTTGTTGTTGTAGTTTTGGTGTTCACATAGAACACAATCGATCAAAATGCTCTGAAAATATTTGTCAGTCAATAAGTTAACTGATGCTGTATGGTATGTGCTTTTCAATTGATTTTTTAGCTCTCCCATGAGTGGAGCCAAACCTTTTCCATCATTTTTAATGTTCAGATGGTCAAAGTCCAACTTTTTTTAAGATTAACTTTTGACTTCAAAATTTTGACTTCACTTGATTAGACAATTGAAGAGAGACAGGAAATGCTTCTTTCCCCTATGAAATAACCTACATCTTTCCAACCCTTGGCTAATATTCTTCTCTACAACCAGTGTGTAATGCAAGGCCCATGCAAAAACTCAAAGATTTTTAGCCAACCCCCTGCTGTGTGTTCCCGACTGTCTATTGCCTGTATAAACTTGTTACATTTCCCAGCCTTTCTAATAACTTCTTTCTTGGAGGCCATGGTGAAGAGCTCAGTCAGTTTATCCTCCTGTTGACTCACTGCCTCCCTCACCCAGTAGTGATTCAACAAAGCCCTTGGCTTTCAAGATGCTGCTCTCTTCCTGTAAGCAACCGAAAGCAAGCCGAGATGCAGCCCATTCCACAGCAGGGGCGACCATCTGAGGTAGCAGGAGTTTTTCCGTCCGTCCGGTAGACCTGTGGGCTGCCAGCGAGTGTATGTGTTTGTGTGTCTGTTAGGGTCATAAAATCATCACATCTCATCAGTCTTTGTCATGCTGCCAGAGGAGTGGGCAGTGAGCAGAGGATCTGTGGGTTTGTTGTGTTTAAACAGTCTGGGTCACTTTTCAGAGTTGTTTCGTTTTCTTTTTTTTTGTCTGTTTATCCCAGATTGTTTCTGCACACCAGGACTTCCTGTTTTTAATTCGGAGGGATATCATTTAGAGTCGAGCTCATCATCTTTATCGCTGTCATTATGTTCCTGCTGTACCCGCTCAAGTTGTGTTCTCTTTCGCTTGCAACTGCACAAACAACACCTCAGCCATGGAGAAGATAATTCTCCAAAATGACAAACTTTCCCACTAGACTTAATAACAGCAATGTAAATCATGGAAAAAGAAATCAATACTAGTAGTCAGACTGACCACACAGAGGGGCAGGGTTGACCTGGGTCCTGGGTAATAAATGAACTGTTGACACCTATTTCAAACCCTTCAAGAAAACTACTACATTTGTTACAGGAGTAAAAATTTCAAACTAAATTTACTTTGTAACTTGAATTGACAGTGTACCCGAAATTGACATTGAAATCGCCCATTAGCTTACAGACACACCTTGGAGAGGGTTCAGTATTACCTTAAATCTAATAAAAACCCATCGACAGACACTTCCCCTGTAAAACAGTGTTTATAATATATTCCCTCTTCCTGCTGTGTCTCATTAATGTTTCCTACTGTGAAAAGCTGAAGTTCCTGGTGAGATTAACAGTGTTTATCTGATTTCATTAAATGTAATAAGATCAAATTTAGAAGCTGTAGTGAAAGCCTAAAAATATTATTCATTCAGTTCTACTACGTCCTGTCAAGCTCCCAACATCATTCTCTGCTTATTTTCACTAGATTCAATCAAATGCATTACACACTGTTTTTTTAAAGTGCAGACATGGTTTATTGGCATTTAAGGGACTTATCTCCGCCACTATAGTTTATTCCAATATGCTACAATCAGGTCATGCAGGACTGGCTTGATCCAGGGCACGTTGAAGTTTCAATGAAAGCACCCCGCCAGCTGACAAAGTTTAGTTGTGAAAAGATAGATCTGTGTTTTCACTGTTAAAAACAATTTGTTTTACTAATTTTATAGTAATAGTGGACATAAGAGCCTAACTGTCGGAGAGAAAAAGACAGAAGAGCAGAAGAGAGCTAATCAGGAAAGCAAAAGAGCATGAGCTAAAGGCTAAAACACGGGTTAAGCTGTTTTTTCATAATGTCCATTCCAACTCTTGTGCAGTACTTATTCTGCAGTGGTCTGTTCAAACTTAAGATAAAATGAAGAGTGAGGTTACATTAGCTCTGCTTGGTAGATGACAGGACATAGCTAACCAGCATTCACTAAATTTACACATTACAATCTTGTCCAATACCACCAGGCTGCTAAACTATGGTACAAACTAACAAAGTTTGCTTGTTGTCCCATTTGCAGCATTGTTTCCAGGCTCTCATAGCCCCTCTGTTCAGAACGGTCTGATTTAGTGGGCGTGACCTTCATATGTAAATGAGCCACTGCTGATAACGCCCCTCTCTTCAGTGTCACTGAGAGCGGTGCCACGAGCTCCAAGTGCACAATGTTAAGAAAACAGCCAAGCTCGTTTAGCGTAACATTACAGGCTAAAACAACAGGCTAACAGCAGCTAAAGTTAGCATCCTGAAGCTAACACAGAAACAGGGGGCACACTGAGGAAAAGCTCTTACATCTGCTCCACAGCACACAGCATTTAAAATACTCACATTTCCAGGGTCCGAGGTTTGTTGGCAGATGGTGGGTAAAGCGCCTGGATTCAGGACCAGTCTATTTGCTAGCTCTCTGCAGACAGTTTTACTGAGTGTAGCTGACACATTTCCTTGATAAATGAACTCTAGCCACTTAGTCTTGTTCTCTTCCAAGATGGGAAGCTTGTACATGGAACTATGTGGCTGTTTACAGCCAAAAACAGAGCAGTGATGACTTTTCAACTTTGGCATTCTCCTCCCCGGGAGGGGGGAGGGTGGGGAGGAGGTTTGGGCGTATCTGCTCCGGTAGACCAATCAGGTCAGACTTGCTCCTGATTGGTCAAAAAAGGGAATTGCTGACGTCAGCAAATCCCCAAAATTCCAAGCCGCTCGTTTTAGGTCAGGAATTTTCATTCACAAGCACTACTCAATACAGGTATTGTCATTAAATATCACATTTTGTGGGCTGGGAGGAAAGCTAAGACCCACAAATTTCACTAAAAGACTAATAAAGTGATTTTTGCACAATATGGGACCTTTAAGTCATTGATATTACTTTGTCAAAAACAAACAAAGGCATCCACAGCTATGCACTTTTTTCTGTATTTGCTAATTTTGCACATCAACCACTGTACCAAAAGTATATGGACACCTGCTCCCAAAACCTTGTTCTTATCCAAATCTCGCAGCCAGATGCTATAGTTCAAAGCTCATTCTAAAATCACAGGGATTAGTATGCGGCTATAACAGCCTCAACTCCACCAGGAAGGCTTTCCATGAGCTTATGGAGCCTGGCTGCGGGCATTTGCTCCAATTCAGCGCCAAGAGCATTAGTGAGGTCAGGCGATAAGGCCGGGCTCTCTGCTCGTATTCAAATTCATCCCGAAGGTGATGAATGGGGTGAAGGCCAGAGCTTTGTGAAGGCCATTCAAATTCTTACACAGCGACCTCGGCAACTGTTTCTTTATGATTCTCCAAAATTAAAACCACTCTCTTGTCTAATAGAACAATCCTTTTAATTTAAACCAAAGTGGGCAAGTTAATAGGGTGCAGTATTTGCTTTCACACCAGTCTGATGGGAAGCAAAAAGAGAAAGGTGCGATTCCTGCAGTTAACCTTATTCAACCTTTACTTTCTCAACTCGAAAACACACTTTTCAAAGTTCTTCACATGCTGTTAATAGATCCTGTGAGTGGTAAAAGTGACACTCAAAGCCGGAGCTATTTTATTTAACATCTCTTTAAAAAACTCCTGATCGTGTCGGAGAGAGACACCTCCAAAGCGAGCCGGAGTGTCGTGAGAACAGATGTTTCACAGTCACTCTTTTAAGTTTCAAAGCCTCTGATTCTTTGCTTAGTTCTTCTCCACTTTAATGTGGGAACTTTTAATTATCACCCTGAGTTATCTTGAAGGAGCTTTGCTCACACGTTCCGGTGTTAGGAGCAGTTTATTTACACCTTTGCGTGGGGAAAAGTGCAAAACATTATTTTGAGCCAACTTGTTTCACACCTACATTTGATTCTTTACATTTTGTTATGTATATATAACGGGTAATTATAGGAAAGGTTGTCAGAGAATTCAGACCCTTATTATTCTCTGTATTGTGACTAATATTTCCAACGAAACAGAAAGTGGTGGTCCTACTTCAAGCTTAAAATGAGGAGTTGCATTTTCCTGCATAGTTTTAGCAAATTTGAATGTTTTAAAAAATGAAAGCCTTTAAAGCTTAAAATAAGAGCTAATATAATATATCATAATATCAATAAAATCAATTTCAAGACAGCTGTTGGGAGCTCTTGATGTCCTCCCGAGGCGATCATTGTTTCCTTGTACAAGAAAAATATTTTTTTGCGTTCATTAGCAAACCACAAAAGCATTTTAGGCCTCTCACATCCACCTTTGTAGTAAAAAATTTAAAAAACAATTTAGCTAAATTTGGGAAAGTGTTGCTACACCACAGAGATGAAGCATAAAGCTATGATCAAGCTAGCAAAGCATGACAGTTACTTGAAGGTAGATCAATCTAGTCTCTCTTGTCTGATACCTTAAATACGGATAAATAGCACTGTCACCAGCTAAAAACAGCTGCCTGTTGGTGCAGTGGTTAGCACAGTTGCCTCACAGCACAAAGCTATTTGGGGTCTGCCTGTTCTATTTCCAGGTACTCTTGCTCCCAAGAGACACTGTTGTCAAGCACGCATAGTTGTGTCTGAATGGTTGTCTGTCTCTGTATGTTAGCCCTGTGATGGGCTGGTGACTTGTTAACCTGAGAAAGTAATAATTGACTTATTCAAATAGTGGAAAGCAGATGCCAAGTCCATAGGGACGAGGAAACTGAACAGTCACTGGATGACGTACAGTTGAAGAGAAAGTATGGATGCAGTAGTGATGACATCATAGACAGTTGTGCTACTTGACTTTTTCAAAGGGCAAAAAAATTTCTTTCTCATTTTTACTGAAACTTCATGCAGGGTGTCAAGAGAAAGGACAAGAAACTTGTCAGTCCACATGAACATTTGCCATAACTGTAGAATCAGTGTCTGTGACATTGCTAATTTTTTTTCTGACACAGTTTTGAAACCCGCTGCTGAGCTCACTCTGGCTTTGTTAGGGCAACAGGGTTCCCACCTGTGAGTCTAGTCAGTCAAGTCAGCCATGCCCTTGTGTCTCTTCGTCCTGGCAGACTACCTGCATTTGTTTATATCTGGCACGCCGCGTGTGCGGACTGATACACTAAGCTACGAGCGCCTAGTAGCCAGCTGTGGCTCTGCAGCGGAGGTAGCGCCGTTTTACGACACGATGAGAACTAGAGCCTTATTTAGCGGTGTTTTTGTGTGAAAGTAACGCGCTAAAAATTCTCTAAATAAAGCGTGAATGCAGACCGAGATCAGAGTTTTTCGGTGGGAGTCCGTTTATTTGTGATTTTGGTCAAGTAAAAAATGGCCCCATCTGAGTGCAGAGGAAACTGGCAGAGGAGCAGTGAGGGGGTGTTTGGTGCGAGTGCTCTGGGCTTCTGCTGCACAAAAACACTGCTGTAGGGGTAATTTCTGCCCTAAACCTTGCGATAGGACCCAACTTGTTCCATCCCGGAGTATCACTTTAATGAGCTTCACCAATTCCAGGAACATAAACAAACACATTACAGCTCTTAAACCCGCTTTTGGCCACTGCTCATGAACTTGGTAAAGACAACCCCATTTGAAGGCATTGTAAAAGCCTAAGCTCCCTTACACTACAGCATTCCATTTCTCTATGTTAACAGTGTCATATTGCACTGCCTGGCCAAAAAAAAAGGTAGCCACCTGGATTTAACTTAGCAAATAGGTACGAGCCTCCTATTGAATAATTACTGCATGAGCGATTATCCTTCAGCTGGCAACAAGTTATTTTACCCCAGCTGAAGGATAGTGGTGACCCATGATCTTTGTGGAAGAAATGTGGCCGGAAAAAAGTCCCATATGATGATCACTGAAACGTTTGGTGAAATCGAATCAAAGAAAAACAAGAGTAGAACTAGTCGAAATCAGTAAGGCTAACCTGAAAAAAGGCTTTAATTTGGTAGGGAGTATAAAGACTGGACTCTGGAGTAATGGAAGAAGGTCATGTGGTCTGTTGAGTCCAGATTGACCCTGTTCGGAGTGTTGGCCCATCAGGGTAAGAAGAGAGGCAGATGAAGTGATCACCCATCATGCCTAGTACCTACTGCCCAAGCCTGTGGGGGCAGCGCTATGATCTGGAGTTGCTGCAGTTGGTCAGGTCTAGGTTCAGCAACAGTCTATGCTCAAAGAATGAGGTCAGCTGACTACCTGAATATAATGAATCACCAGGTTACTCCATCAATGGACTTTTCTTCCCTGATGGCACAGTAATATTCCAAGATGACAATGCCAGGATTCATCGGGCTCAAATTATGAAAGAGTGGTTCAGGGAGCATGAGACATCATTTTCATACATGGATTGGCCTCCACAGAGTCCAGACCTTAACCCCATTGAGAATTTTTGGGATGTGCTGGAAGGACTTTGCGAAGTGGTCAGACTCTACAGTCATCAATGCAAGATCTTGTGACATTGCAGAAGTTTATCGAAACAATGTGTGCTGTAATCAAAGCTAAAGGCATTCCAGCAAAATATTGAAGTGTGACCTTTTTAATTGTGCACTCAAGATAGAAATGTACACCTCATGTGATTCTCAGTGCTCTGTACAATTGAGAGACCCTAAAAGACCAGCTGTTGTCCTCGCCTGCCTCTCATATCCTCCATTGGCCTCAGGCTTTACCTTTTCAGAGAAGAAAATAGCAGCAATACTAATGTAACATCTTGAGAGAAAGCAGCGAGAATGCAGCTTTAAATGATCTGCCAGAGGCTATTTGCATCATTGCCCTTACTGATGGCTCTAAAAACTAAATTGGCTTCAAGTTTGGCTCATTTTTTTCCTTCTCTCTCTTTCTTTCTTTTTTTTTTTTTGCATTTAAATTGAAGCATCATTTTGAGGCAGAGAGGCTCTCTCGCTCTGTTTTGTTTTATCTTTCTGGGTAATTTATGTGAGAAATAGGTCTCGGCTGTGCATTCACCTTCCCTCTTCATGTTGTTTTACCCAAGCTGAGCGTAATAAGATAAGAAAACCTGAAAAATATATATCTATCTTATGCATTGAGGCTCGGCGCTGCATGGAGAATTTCAAGGCCAGAATATGATAAGCTGTCGGGGAAAGTGAACTTCAATCAGACGCATAGTAAAAACACTGTACAGCGCTCTGCCCAGGCTTGCATTTGTGGCCGGCCAAGTGGAAAATGAAGGTAAACTGAAAAATGGCATACACTGAAAATGTCTTCTTTTAAAGTGGCTCTGAAAGGATGAACTTATATTATCAGGGAAAAAGAGTCACAACGACCCAATCTCACAAGGACTGTATGGCTATTTTTCATATGAATCATGGAAACCAAGTAGTCTGTGCACTGTTGGGTTCTTTACTCAAAATATGATTCGATAATTACACATTAGGCTCAGTAAGCTCAACGTTTGAAAAGTATAACTCTCATATCAGCTGTACTTTTATGCTTCTAATGTGGGAGAAACACTGCAGAACTTTTTCCTCACTAAGACATAAATCAAAGTGTCTCACTCCCACCCTCATGTTTCACAGTAGGTGCTCTCATATTTGATGCACTCCCTGGGAAAGGAGCAGAAATAAAACCAGTGTAGAATCAGGAGGCAGTTGTTCTTAAGAATCAAAAAAAGGATTTGTTTTAATTCAAACTATTATTCAAGCATTTAAAAGTCCCATATTCTGCTCCTTTTCTGCAGTTTAATGTAGATCATTGATGTCTTCATGAAATGGTGGTAACATGTTTTGGTCCAAAAAGCCAATAAACCAAGCACAGCAGCAATGTTTCCAGGCTCTCATAGCCCGCATCACTGAGAGCGGCGCCACTAGCTCCAATGGCACAATGTTTAAAGAACAGCAACGCACATATACCATAACATTACAGGCTAAAATAACAGGCTAACTGCAGCTAAAGTTAGCATCCTGAAGCTAACACAGAGACAGGGGGGGCACTGAGGAAAAGCTCCTACATCTGCTCCACAGCACACAGCATTTAAAATACTCACATTTCCAGGGTCCGAGGTTTGTTGGTGGATGGTTGGTAATGTGCCTGGATTCAGGACCAGTCTATTCTCTAGCCCTCTGTTGTTCTGTCCAAAGTTGGAAAAGCAGTCGGCCGTGAAGTGACTAGCACACACATGCACAGTTTTACTGAGTGTAGCTGGCACATTTCCTTGATAAATGAACTCTAGCCACTTAGTCTTGTTTTCTTTCGAGATGGGCAGCTTGCCCATGGAACTATGTGGCTGTTTACAGCCGAAAACAAAGCAGTGATGGCTCTTTAACTTTGGCATTCTCCTCTCCAGCAGCGGGGAGGGGAGAGGGCGGGGAGGGGGAGAGGGGGTATCTGCTCGGGTGGACCAATCAGGTCAGAATTGCTCCTGATTGGTCCAAAAAGGGAATCGCTGACGTCAGCAAATCCTCAAAATCCAAACAGCTCGTTTTAGGTCAGGATTTTACATTCACAAGCACTACTAAGTACAGGTATTGTCATTAAATAACACATTTTGTGGGCTGGGAGGAAAGCCAAAGACCCACAAATTTCACTAAAAGACTAATATGGGGATTTTTGCATAATATGGGACCTTCAAGACCTAAAGATGCAGACACATATGTGTTTGACAGATGTTAAGCAAATATGAGTGGCTTCAAAGATCAGTAAAAGGTCGTTTTAACCCTAACTCTAAACTTACAACACAGCAGCTGAATCAGAAAAGAAACAGCCAAAAACAAGCACTATAAAACATGTTGTAGTATTACCAGCTCTGCATTTTTGCAAGTTCAAAAACTCATCCCATCAGCACTTATCTGAGTGTAGTCCTGGGAATGCCCTTTACCAGGTGCACATTTTATTCTTAGCCGTTATATGAAAAAAGAAGTGAGGAAAAGAAAAGGCACACAGGCCTATTATCAAGACCTGCTGTCAGGTCTTTAGTGTGGTCTGTAAGTTAAGACTTTACCTTCATAAAGATCGTTTGTGACATAAGAGGACAGCATGTTGATGTAAATCAAATAAATGGGTAGTGTTTAGTCTTTCTTGGCTTTTGCAACTTTTTTTCTGTTTAATATGGCGACAAAATGGCAACTGATTTGATTAGCTCAGAAGGAGCTGACTGATATATCCACTAGCCTGCTAACTAGAAAAACTCAACCTGTCAAGTGTATTTGTGTCATTACTCTGCACTTTCATTGAAGTTAATATAAGGCACATCAACCTGTTTTTCACAAATTATAATCTATCTCCCTTTCCCCCTCAGTTTTAAAGATGTTAGAAAAAAGAGAAAAAATAAGAATGAGAGGGAGGAAAGAAACCAGTGAAAGCAGAGGTAGGGTTAGACTGGATGCCCTACCTCCCCTTACTTACCCATTTTTTGTGAGTGAAGAGAAGAGGGTAAGAGACAAAAAGAGATTCAAAAACAGAAGAAGAAGCAAGGGAAAGCTGAGCTAGGGCGAGGTAGCTGTTTAAGTCAGGGTTTATCCTCACAAGTTTAGACCGGATGCTCTATCTCCACCTGCTTTTCCATTTTTATGGGGGAAGAAACAGAATAGGCAAAGTCAGGGTGACTCGATGTGGGTCAGTCTGTATGCTCTACCTTGGCCCAACCGAGTAACAATACATGTAGATGTTGGATAGAGGACAGGGAAGGCAGGGCAGGCAGGGCTAGGGGAGGTACCTTTTTTCTGCAAGAGCTCATCCCAACTGAGTAAGGCTGTATGCTCTACCTCCCCATACCCTTTTTTTTGTGTGTAAAAGGAAGAGGGAAGAGAAAAAGGTACAAGAAAGAGGGTACGGAAGGCAGAGAAAGGTTTAAGTAGCCTGCTTTGGCAAGAAGTCATTTTAACTGAGTTAGGCTGTATGCTCTACCTCCCCATGCTCATCATTTTGTTTTAGTTAAAAGAAGAGGAAATGAGAGATAAGGATGAAGGAAGGGACGCAAAGCAATGGTTAAGGACCTGCTTTGGTGAAGACCTACTCTCGATAAGATTAGCTGTATGCTCTACCTTCCCTTACTTTTCCTTTTTTTAACTCGGAAAGTGGGAAAGAGAAAGAGATATAAGGCAGAGGAAAAGGAAGAAAGAAGTAAAGAGTAGACAGTTTTTTCAAGGGCTTACTCCAAAAAAGTACAGCTGGATGATCTTTGCTCTACCTCCCCATATAAAAGATGATCACAAAAAGACTCATTTCACCAAGTTTTGAGTTTATACTTTTCTGTACATTCACCACACGTCCTTGTCTAACCCGAAAATAACATGAGCCAGAAATTAGTTTCTCCCGCATATTCTTTTTTTTTTATTATTATTTTTCTATTCTGGCAGATGATATTTGTCACCAGTGCATTTTCCTTTGTATCTGTGTGAATGTGACTGTTACCGGCGTTTAATTTAAAAACATCTTGTGTGTGGCATGAAAAAGGTGCTAAAGCAATTAATTTTTATCTCTCACAATTACTCATGGCTCAGCAGAGGGAGACGCTCATTAATTTTGGAGATTCAGTGCAATGTTTCAAGGGTGTATTTTTCAGATTCATCTCACTAACAATAACATAATTTCCTTTTTACATCCAATATTACACATCCTAACCTTCTTATCTTCTCTAGTTTAAAACACTTTAAGTGAATGAATCAGAGTGTTACCTTAACTCCAATTTTTTTTTTTTTTTAAAGTGAAGTGCGTTTTTTCCACAAAAGCATAGAAATAACAACAACATGAAGATGGCATGTTTTCAGTTACTACAGTTACTAAAACTCATCTTTCTCATGACCCCTGGTTGCTTGAAGCAGTGTAAACCCCTTAAACAATTAACCATGCCTCGTTAATATCGCTGAGTCACCTTTAACCTCTGGCATGCCAACTGGATATAAACACATTGTTACCTGTAAACCAATTAGCTAGTGTTGTCGTTGGTGCAGTTTGCTGTGTCACCTTCAGTGAACTCCACCCACACCGTCACATAGCAGTCTACCGGGAGTTTGACTTAATTGCTTCCTCTATGAGAATCTCAGTGGACTGAGAAATAAATGCTTTGATTTTTTTTTTCTTGTGTGTAACAGGAAGCCTGAGATAGCTGAATTTATCTGGTGTCACCTGTCATAGCAGATCATCAATATAATGATGAATACTTAAGACCCTCTGTCTCCCTACAGCAGTCTAAACATCTGTCTGTAAACATTGGATGACACGACAGCTTCTAAAAGTGAGGCCAAAATTTAGAACTCTGACTGGCTGCAATGTAACTCATATAACCCATTCTCTCTCTCCACATCAACAGATCAAACATTATTTCATTTTTAGACACAATGATTTTGTTTCTCAAACATTGACTCTGTCTATATTAGTGAGTCTAATTACACTAATTTGATTTTGAACATTTATTCGCCTTACAAATTGAATTTGAATCAGTTTAATAATGGTACAAGTAGGAAAAACTGCATGATTCATATTTGTGTTAACAAAGTTGTCTGGTCAAAAAAATATGAGCAGTGGAAGAATGGTGAGCAAACTAAAAATCAGTTAGTTTTCCATCAACACAAGTGCCAGCTTCAAACCAACAAAATAAGCTGTTACACTTTAGCCCAGGTATATATTTTCCTGTATTGCTGAGGGTGAAATGTTTGGTTAGCAGATGTGCCAAAACATTAAAACCACTGGTACACCAGTTGATTTTTGCATTTTTCCACTGACAGATTTTTTAAAACTTGGTTACAAGAAATTCTGACCTCATTTTTGTCGTTAAATAACTTGAAACAAGACATTTTCTGAACTGGTCAGGTGAATGTGGCTTATATCAAGTATAATAAGACAAGTTTTACTCGAAATAAGACAAAAACACTTGATAAGATTTCAGTTTTTTTGTAGGGATCCACCGATACTGATCCAGGTATCGGGTATTGGTGGATCGGTATCAGTGGGATGGGTCTGATCCATAGTGCTGATCATGGCAACCAGCTTTTTCCCTTTTCTTTTTAACTGGCACTTTAGGATACTTGTTTTGGAATTTTACCTGTGATGCACTTTTTATTTTTTTTCCTGAATTACCAGTCTACAGGGTTAAACATATTACAATTGAATATTAATTTCTGCACATCATGAAATATGTTTTTATAAAACTGCTGGTAAACATTTAAATATTTTATAGTTTAAATTAACATTAACTTCAGTAACTCCATATACTAGTTTTTTTGCCTGTTACCTAAAACATTACCAGTCTTATCCCACAGTAGGGCAGGTTATTATTAAACACTGGTATCGGATCGGTATCGGTCGATACCCAAAGCCCAGGTATCGGTGTCGGTATAGGGACCAGAAAAGTTGGATCGGTGCATCCTTAGTTTTTTGCAGTGTAGTGCTTGTCACAGGAGGTATTTTTTGGGCGTCACTTTTGAACAGTGGGTGGAGGGGGAGCTGTTATCCATCTTTGTGTCTAGTTTTGCCAATAAAAAATCAATAATCAACTCAGTAAATAAAATATATCAAAGTTAAAATCAGTTATATTATGGCCATAGAAAAAAAGTAAATCCTTTTAAGAAGCAAAAGGAAGAATTTTCTTCACTTTCTCATAAATATATCGTGTTGTTATGTGTACATAGTAGCGCTTAAAACTAGAGTTTACCAAGGTGGAACTTGGCTCAACAATAGTAGCCGGACATTAGGAGTCCATATATATGTATAACTATGTATATATTGAAAGGCCAAGGCAGGAAGAGTAGCACAGACCCCCAGAGCGAGCACCAAACAGAGCGAGCGTCAGTGATAATATGTATGACACTGATAAAATCAGACACAGCATAAATGGAAGAACTGGGCTACAATGATGTTTGTAGCAAAATAATCATTATTTAACTCCCAGTAAACACTAAATAGGCCCACCATTGATATTTTGTAAAAGAAGTAAGAATGTAGAAATAAGCTAAACTAATGTTAGCACAGGTTTTCTATTAGTCTTTTGACACTGCTCTTACCAAGTGTTATTTGGTTTTTATTATACTGTTACTTTTTCATAAGCAAGTAGTAAAATACTGACCGAAGTGCAAGGGGTGTTTGAATTTCATGAACTTCAAAGAAAAAAGAAAAGTTGCTGGTTTTTGTACTGAGCCTGCAGTCTGATCTACTGAAGCATGAAATAATCCCTCAAGACCATCTACACTGTTTTCTCATACCGTGTATGTCACCTGCCAAAGAATGACACTGGGTTCCAACTTATTAAGGCGAGTGTTTGAGCTGCATTGTGAGACAATGACAGATCCAGTGAAGGAAACATAAAAGAGACGCAGATTTGAGCTTTGGATCCAAATGGGAGGATCACTGCTGTCAGTTTTGATCTGTTGCTCATCAAAGCCTTCAAATTACTCTGAAAGGTTTAATCACTGACCCAACAAGTTTCATCTTCTCGTCTGGTACTTTCTCATCCTTTGTGTCCTCCGCCCAGTGTCCCCCCCTTGCTGCACGTCATCATCTGACATATTCCCAGCTTGTACAGCCGATGAATCATATGCTCAACGTCACCACCCGAGTCGCTCCCACTCTTTTTGTGCGCTTTAATTTCTGTTTTATCCGTCTGTTTTTCTCTGGCTTTTTCTGGCTTTTTCTTAAACTGAGACCACCACCCTGCTAGTCCCCTCTCCTTGAAGCTTTTATCACCACCAGTTCTGGACATTTCCACACTTTGTTTGCTAAGGAAAGCAGGGATGCTTTGTATGGATGTGCCGGTGTGACCTTTCTGCCTTGTCCTGTTTATGTAACATACAACGTGATATGTCCGTCATGGAGATGGACAGCTAATCAACCTCCACCTCCATCCACTTGTTCGGCATTTCAAAACTCCATTTATTTATTTTTTACCCACCAACACATTCCAGTATTCTGTGTAGCTTTGCCTACTTTTTTGTCTCAAAAGCTGCCACATGGAGGCGAGTGTCCAAGGTCGATTGCAGTGCCCCCACACACAAGTATCCAGGCTTTTTTTTTAAATTCTGATTTTTTTTTTTCTTTTCGCACTGCTGGCATGTCAGCAAAAGTGGGCAGGGATGGATGGCTTTGCCTCGAGGGGAAGAAAGCGGGAGATAGAAAGGCAGAAAGAGAGGTACAGACATACAGGGGTACTCCCACATGAGGCTCATTTGATTGCTTTTTCACTGCATTACCCCTTTTTCCTTCCCCCCTTCCTGTGCTGACTATACCTCCGTCTATCAGCTGCCATCTGTTTCTGGGCTCAGATGAGGATGTTTGTTGTTGCTGGAACACCTGCTTTACAAACTTAATGAATCTTGTGGTTTGTATGATAAACAATAAAGCCTGAGTCAAGAGGGAATTCTTTATTTATTTAGTTATTAATTTATTCACTGATGGAGACCATTTGGTTGACTGCACCACGCTTTATTAGGCATTTATCTGGTTCCTCAAAAGTTTATAACTGGTGGCTTCTGAACCGAAGCGCTGATGAGTTTTAAATTTTGTTTCAGCTAACATGCAGCAGTTATGTAAGAAATCCTTTGGTCCTGCAGGCGTAGGAGTCCGGCTTATTTGTCATAATACAAGAGCTAACTGAGGGTGTTGAGAGTCTTTGATGAGGCCAAGGCCAGCTGTGAAGAAACCTTAACCAATTCTTCGCATTTCTTAAGGAGAAGAAAAAGACCAAGAGTCTACAGCCAGGCTAGAAGCTTTATGTGGCGGTGCTTGATTAATTGATTAAAACTTAAAGTTTATCTGAGATCCATTTGGGAAGTCCATTTTGAAATTTGGTGTTTTCTTAGACATGACAATTGAGGGTGCTCAAAAAAAAAAAGGGAGGCAGTGACTCCGTCTATAGAGACTTGGACTTGTAACCAGACAATCACTGGTTCTAGTCCCAGCATGGACCAAGACTGGGAATTAGGCTAAAAACTGAAAATGTGTCAGCATAATTTGCTGAGCATTGTCGAGGTGCCCTTGAGCAAGGTACCAAATCCTCCAAGTGCTCAATGTTGACACTTTGGACAAAAGTGTCTGCTAAGTGAAATTGTAAAAAGAAAAAAAAAGAATAACCATTGGTTTAAAGATTCAACCTCTAGGGACATTGAATTTCTGTCACAAATTTCCCAAAAGTCTTCCCCTAGGTGGCAACAGAGGAATCAAAATCTTAAAGGTAGGATCTACAGGATTTTCCTAAAAAATAGTCATCTTTCATCATCACTTCTGGGGCTCTACACATGTATGTCAGTGTCTTTGTCTGCCTCAACCCTCTCCCCTGCCTGTATCTTGATGTTTTGGTTGTATTGAGACGTCTCTGGGCAGATAGTAGACGTGGTTACATCAGCCAATCACAGTACAAGCCCAGTATACAAGTGCCTTTGTGTATTGATTAGCGAGTGGAAGCAGCTATCCGGAGCAACTATGATAGTAGACATAGAACGGACAAAGAAAAACACAACCAAACGAAGAGGACGAACAGCCGGTTGGGTTTTTACCGAGCGGATAATTGACTAATAATGAGTGATTATCTTGTGCTAACATGCCAAGCCAGGTGCATGGCTCTTGAGTCCCTCTCATGTAGAAACGTGGTACTGCAGGTGGTTGCTGGGCTAGTGACTGTGTTTACCTCGGTGGGTGTGGGCTGCTGCTGGCACTGAGCCAAGGAGGAGGAGCCAAGTTGGAATGTTGTGTTAAATAATAACTCACAAATATTCCTGGCAGCATTGAAGCCTGTGATAAATATCTTAAAAATCCCTGAAAAAAATTGCTGAGTTATAATACAAAACATGAAATTAGCAGTCTTATTTACACCATACAGAAAAATAAGGGTTTTTTTTATCAAGTTTTGAAGCAAGCCATTCAACAATTGTTTTGAAAATTCACCTCAAACATGAGTTATATGACAGTACTGAGGTTATAATTATTCATCCTCTGAGGAAAATAAATGTGTGTTCAACATTTAGTTACAGGCAATCCAGGACATATTTTTTTGAGAAGTGAATACCATAAATCTAGGGATGGGTACTTTCTACATTTGAAACGATACAGTGCCTTTGCCTGGTACCTGACAATCTGTATCAATTTTCTTGACTTTATAAGTGTGTACAGTCTTAAATTTTTTCGAATAAACATATTTGTTTCTCAGTCAGTAAACTTGCAGTACTGTGTTCATGTCCAGCATGGAAAATCACCTACTCTTCCACTCCCCTCACAGTCACAAGGATGGGTTTAGGTACCAAAACATGGTACTGCTTGGTTCGGCACCCATCCCCCCATGAATGATTTGGGTTGAGCTACTTATTCTCTTGACTTATCCTCTGGACACTTTGAATGCTTAAATTTTTTGTGCTGTATATTTATGAGTCAAAAGAAGCAAAAGTATATGTCTGATCAAAGCTCCAGTGGTTTTACTAGAATACGAGTTCACTAAAAACAGGGGTCATTCTCTGAGGATCATGAATGTAAGTACAAAACCAAGTTAATCCTCTAAGTAGCTGTTGAAATATTTCATTGTGGACGAAAGTTGTTACTCAGCAGACAGACGTTGCTGTTGAGATGGTGTCAGTACAGTTTGAGGATTAAATAATAAAATACACATAAATGAGAAATCACCCCAGCAGGAACCTTGCTGCACAGTGTCAAGTATCTCAGGGGGGCAAAAGATTCTCAACAGGCTTAGTCATGGTGAGGCACATTTAATTCTCCCCTGAGCTGTGCTGCTTACTCTGCAGTCAAAAAGATGCTTCTGTTATGTTTTCCTCTGCCAGACTGCTGAACGGGAGGAAGGGCCATCCCAGTCACAACATACAGTAGACATGAAAGGATAAAAGCCCAACCAAAGTCTCTGAGATGAGAAGCATTTAATACAATCCACAAACAGAGAGAAGTCGGCAGCCAATCACTTTACCTCTCTCCCACTATCCTCCCTTCTCTCTGATGTTCATCATTTTCTTTTCTTTCATCTTGCTTTTCCCTTTTACAGCTTTTGATCCCCCCCCTCCTCTGCATGTCCTGGCCCACGTCTACTTACGTTGCAGCTGTTTTTTTCCCCCTCAACCTGCGCTTTCCCACTCTTACTCCCCCCCTTTTCTCTCTGGCTGTCTGGGCATCTTCAGCTCTTTTATAGCAGTCGGTGGAACGGTTCAAATGTCAAAGAAAGGAGCTGGGCTGCTTTTCCCCCTGTCGAATTCGCCATCAAGCTCTTTGATCAGTTTGTTACGAGAGCTAGTGATCGTGCCTCAGCTCTCAAGCTCTATCCCCGGCTAGAACATTAGTGATGGTTCCTGCTAATTGCTAACTCCTTCAGACTCCTCTTTGCCTTGGTGGAAGAGCTGTGGGTGGCAGGCTAACTGGTTACTCCTTTAAGTCCTCAGACCCAGTAGGAAGCCACTGAGCCTTGACGGAGGGTCGTTGCTCAATATTTCTGCTTAAGTTCTTTACTATTACTGTCACTGTATTCACTTGCTCTGGGACTTTTCCACTGAATTCTTACATGTTTTTACACTACACAAAAAGCAAACAGTTGCTAATAAACACATCAATGTGTGTTTTGGTTCCTCTTTTTTAAACTAAATTTTAGTCTCTATCTCAAAATATTAGCCTTTTTTGCGCTACATGCACGGGTGTTCTCTTGCTAGCTACAAGCCAACCATTTGCTGACACACACAAAAAAACATTTGAGGGCTTGAATAACTTCAGTTAGCATTAATCCATTTATTGGATGCTGGGCTTTGTTTTGGTTTCATCCAAAGATCTGTGGTGATTTGCTAATTTAAAGCTGGGTTTTGTGATGTGGCTGCTTGCTTAGCAGCTCTTGTATGCTTTGCTCGTAGGTGCTAGCTCTAGCTCAAAATACCTGTAATGCATATTTCTTTTTACTCTAATAGTAGTAGTAATAATAATAATAATAATAATAATAATAATAATAATAATAATAATAATAATGATTTATATTTAAAAGTGCCTTTTTTGACACTTAAAGTCACTTAACAGTTCATTTAAACACATTTTGAGATATTAATTGTAGCATCATTAGCTATTAGAGTAGCAGCTCTGCTTGATGACAGTGTAAGTGAAGGGAGAAAATAGCACAAAGTTTACAAACTATGACATATGACAGCTAGAGATGTGTACCTTTCACATTTGAAACGGTACGGTACTTATGCCCAGTACCTGGCAATCGGTACCAGTACCCAATTGTACCAATTTTCAGTATATAGGCCTGCACCAAATATCAAATTGTTCAATAATGAAATAAATATTTGTTCAATTTAACAAATTAATTCTTCTATATAAAACCTTGCAATGCTGTGTTTGTGTCCAGCATGGAAAATCACCTACTCTCCCACTCCCTCACAGTCACAAGGATGCGTTTAGGTACCTTAGCATGGCACCTTTTGATATTATGTGAATCGGTACCAGGTGCTTTTGACAGAATTTGGTTGGTACCTATAAAAGTACCTAATCCAGTACCCATCCCTACTGACAGCCTCAGTTGATCTCTGAAGTCAATTCCTACGCTGATGATTCTCTGTTGTCTCCATGAGGTTCTGGTAGCTCATAAAGGGCTTTTTAATATTTTGGTATTGTGTACACTCTCCACATCTGGTGCCTTGTCTTAACTTTGATTGGCATTTTGCTTTTCTACAAGCGCAGAAAAATGCATTTAGCTTCATTCATAGCATTCAGTAAACTCTGAAAAAAACTGTAAGTTGGATAAAAAAAATGTCTGGTTGTTTTGGAGTTGGATGCTAGAGATTATACTCCACCAAAATCTACTGTATTCTGACAGGATCACAACTGTTACAGAACAACCCGTTTCAAAGTTACCAGTAACCATGCTAGCTGGCAACCTGCAGTTGAATGTATAAGTCATTGTCAGCTGACAGTTACTAATTAACAGGGTCACTCTTGACACTGAAACACCAGCAGCATCTGGGACGTCTTTTATGATTTTCAACGGGGTGGGCTGAGAACAGTCTGGTAGACGGTTTAGCGCAGCTTGTCCATCAGTATCCAGCTTGTAAACTAGAGAACTGACAAATTAATCCCCGTAGGTGGCAGCAGTACTCTCTTTGGGTGAGAAGTCCACATAAGTTATGAAAAAAGGGTGCGAGAGGACAAAGAGACAATGGCGAAATGTTGCAAGTCGGTCAAGTTCAGGCAGCTTTTACTAAAACAGAGAATGTGCCATGATCATCAAAAAAGACGGCAGAGGATCAGAGGATGGAGCTTCAGAGATGAGCGCTAAAACAGATGCTTTAGTGAAACCAGCATATATTCTACTGTCAATTACAAAAAAATAAAAAAAGAAATAAAATAAAATATAGAAACAAACCATTTTTTGCCTTAACCCCACATGTCCTTTCTCATTTTATCCCATAAAGGGCAAAATATAGAAAAAAAGCAACTTTTGAACAAGTCCCTTTCAGTTCAATGTTTTTCACTGAGGTTGCTGAGGTTACTTTTGCTACTTCTACTCAAAATCTGTGATGATATCTTGTGATCCAGTTTTCTCAGTGTGGACATTGTTTTTTTCCCTCTCTGCAGGTACACTTACACCCTGTGCCCATTCAATCAAGTCACACAGAAGAGCACTGCAGGAACAGAGGTCTCATTGGGGTAAGTACCTCAATCATGTCCTCTTTGTCTCCATCGTTTAAATCCCAACAATCACCGGCCACTTAACGACAGAGACAGAGCTGATGTTTTAAACCCAGCGCAGGGGACGAGGTGTTATCAGTTTAACATTTACACTCTTTCTAGAAACTTTATCGCACAGAGAGTACACTGTGTGCTTTGACATTTAGAGTCTGTAGCTGGAACATTTTACACTGTTAAATGAGAAAAAGGTTGAATTATTTTCAGCTAAAACTTTAGGAATCCAACATCATGTTTTGACGTCCTTGGAGTTAGCCAAAAAAGCTCAGTTCATCTTATTTATTGCAATTAGATAAATCCACTTGACAGCAGTTTTCATTTCATGAATGACCCTGAACAAATCCCACTGCAGCGCTCCAATGAAAGCTCTTTAATCATTGTTATAGTGTTCATATGAAGTTACCCTACGACTAATATTTGTGCTATCGATTTTTACAAAACTCTTATTTAATCTCTGTTAGGCTTCATGTGACCTTTAATCAATCGCTAACACATCTCTATTATAGTTTTAATACCTTTTGATCAATGGCAAACACAGGGCGAGTTTCATATACTGCTGGGGTTGTATTTCCTTGGCCTCGAAGGGTTTCAATTTCATCTAAAGGATTACGCTCTGGCCTTTTACCTCCCCTCGGGATTGGCTGTGTCGACTGCTGGACACCAGTGTGTATCAAAATGCCTGCATGCGATGAAAGATGCCACTCAGTCCCCATAGAAACAGACCTTTAGACGTCGCGAGGCAGGCTTTTTTCTCTTTCTTCTTTCTCTTTGTTCCTCAGGAGTGTGTGTGTATCCTGATTGGGAGTGAAATCGTTCTAAAGGATCAGCACAAACAAAACCCAGTGACTTGAAGTGATCTGGATTTCTTCTACCTCCTGCTTCGAAACAATAGCCATCATATCTACCGCCACGTCTTTCCACCTTTCTCCATCTATTCATAGCTGTTGCTTCTTTGTCAATCAGACAGAGACAAAACATCTGTACGTCATATTGATGTTTTCCTTGTTTTTCCACTTTTTTCTTGTCTATGAATTTTAGATTTGAGGTGATAATTATGGGATGTCTCCTCGCTGTCTTTGTCCAATCTCTCATTAGTGTTAACCGTCAGTGATCCAACACTTTCCTAAGCTGTAATTATGGAAACGTATTCCATCGGCATTGACACCTCTCTGAGAAAAACTCTTTTATGAGTTGCAGCAACTCCGCCCCAAATAAGGGGATTCAATTATGGTGCTGTTTTGGTTGCAGCCATGACATAAGCTAACAATTTGTTTGGCAAAAAACAAATATAGAGGCATAAATGACCACAGGAAATTTGTGACAAAGTGTCAAAACATTTTATCTCATCTGAGTTGTGATGCCATTAGGCTTGACTCGTCTTCTCTTGGCAGCCGGAGTGAGACATTAAAGATAATTTATTAGCAATTATCTCCACATGCACATGTAGTTTTGCTTTCAGATGGCAAATTAATTGGAGTCTGAAGCAGGGCTGTGTTCTTTTTGCACCGCCGCCTCCCACACTACCCACTCACTTTTGGAGCGGAAAGTGCAAATGCTTCACCATGTTGTATAGCGCAGGAAAGAGGAAGAACAGAATGCTAACTGTGAGTAATGTGACCCCGGCGCTTCTCCCTGCCTGTCACTCATGATGGTATGGAAGGGCAGAGAGACCAAACGGAAGCAGTGGTCAAACACGTCTCCTCATGCGAGTTGGTCACTCTGTTTGGAAAGAATTGCTGCCAAACACAACTTGAGTGGATGGTTATGATACACACTCACAGGCCACTTTATTAGGTACATCTTGCTAGTACTGGGTTGGACCCCCTTTTGCCTTCAGAACTGCCTTAAACCTTCGTGGCATAGATTCAACAAGGTACTGGAAACCTTCCTCAGAGTTTGGTCCATATTGACATGATAACATCACACAGTTGCTGCAGATTTGTCGGCTGAACATCCATGATGAGAATCTCCTGTTCCACCACATCCCAAAGGTGCTCTATTGGATTGAGATCTGGGGACTGTGGAGGACATTTGAGTTCAGGGAACTCATTGTCATGTTGAAGAAACCAGTCTGAGATGATTCCAGCTTTATGACATGGAGCGTTATCCTGCTGGAAGTAGCCATCAGTAGATGGGTACACTGTGCTCATAAAGGGATGGACATGGTCAGCAACAAGACTCAGGTAGGCTGTGGACTTTAAACCATGCTCAGTTGGTACTAAGGGGCCCAAAGTGAGACAAGAAAATATCCCCCACACCATTACACCACCACCAGCCTGAACCGCTGATACAAGGCAGGATGGATCCATGCTTTCATGTTGTTGATGCCAAATTCTGACCCTACCATCTGAATGTGGAGCAGAAATCCAGACTCATCAGACCAGGCAACGTTTTTCCAATCTTCTATTGTCCAGTTTTGGTGTTGCTGTGTGAATTGTAGCCTCAGTTTCCTGTTCTTAGCTGACAGGAGGGTCACCCGGTGTGGTCTTCTGCTGCTGTAGTCCATCTGCCTCAAGGTTGGACGTGTTGTGTGTTCAGAGATGCTCTTCTGCAGACCTCGGTTGTAACCAGTGGTTATTTGAGTTACTGTTGCCTTTCTATCAGCTCCAACCAGTCTGTCCATTCTCCTCTGACCTCTGGCATCAACAAGGCATTTTGTCCCAAAGAACTGCCGCTCACTGGATATTTTCTCTTTTTGGGACCATTCTCTGTAAACCCTAGAGATGGTTGTGGACTAAAATCCCAGTAGATCAGCAGTTTCTGAAATACTCAGACCAACAACCATGCCACCTTCAAAGTCACTTAAATCATGCTACTGCAGCAGATCTTCTTGACCATGTCTACATGCCTAAATGCATGAAGTTGCTGCCATGTGATTGGCTGATTAGAAATTTGTGTTAACAAGCAGTTGGACAGGTGTGCCTAATAAAGTGGCAGGTAAGTGTAAGTTGTCCAAATGGAAGGATTAAGTTGGAACACAACAAAAACATAATGGATGGACACTAAAGATGCAGGTTTGTGCTTTACTTTGACGTTTTCATGGCGAAGGCTGCTGGTTTGATTGTGTTTCATTGGTATTTTCATGGTTTCCCAGCCAAGTGGTGCAGCACTACATGATGAACTGCACGCTTTCTAGAGAGAGTGGGATATGTGAAATGGTTTTGGGGCAAGGCGTAGGGAGGGGAGCTACATGAATCATAGCTCGCACGTAGGGAATAAAGTTCATTTTTTATCCAGACAGACCATCAGTCAGCGCTCGCAGGATATAGCTGGGCCTCCTGATATCAATCTGCATGGAGGCATCCTCCTTTTTCCCCAGAGGGGCTGAGGAGGGAAAGGGGAGTGCTTTGATTTAAACGGCAGCATTTATCACACCTGCTTCAGCCTCCTAAAGGACAAGCAGGCCAAAAGAGGAGAAGGGGGAGAGAAAGAGGGAGAACCAGCATTAACATGTGTGGCCTGTCGATAGAAAGTGCGAACTGGAACTGTGACTGCCATGGCGATGACATTGCTAATACTTGCTCGTACCATTTTGGCTAATTTGGATTAGTTATGTTACATTCCTGGGGTGTTAAACGGAGGCTCTCGTTGCTGAATTCTGATTACAGCTCATGGCCGGGGCTCAGTTTGTGAAGTGTGTCAAGGCTCATAAAAGTTAAAATTGTTCCCTGAGCTCTAACCTTCCTTCATGCTTGGTTTTGCAGCGTAGTTTGTGTTAGACCATTAAGTTTACAAATGTTCTCACGGAACAATAAATCAGCTTCCTCACATGTCCTCCTATAGCTGCTTTCTCCTATACTGTGGCCACACACACACAGCCATAAAGATTTCATAAGGCACAGCAGTCATACTGTATGCTCCCAATTATCTCTAAATGTGGATATTATACGACTCATATTCACCTCCTGAATTCCAATGTCTCAGTTTTCCATTTTGCTTTTCTGCCTTTCGGTCGAAGCAGCTCAACCGCTTCCTGAAATGGCCATTGTAACAATAACATCAGCCACGATAATGATAATAGAGTAGAAGAAAATGCTTGCATTGCGACAAACACCATCTCGCCGTGACAGCGTCGTCCATCTTCATAATGTCCCTGCTACCCACCCCCCCACTCACCCACCCACCCACGGCAGTCAGGGTGGGTACAACAGGACAGCAAACAGGAGGCTGGCTGAAAGCCGAACACAAACCCAAACATATTGAAATCAGGTGTTAGCAGTCAAACATGAGGTGTGTGTTGTTAGTTATCCTAAAATGACACCTCATTTTAAACAACAAGCACACACAAACACACACACAGGGTGCGTATTGTAAACAGCGCATTGATCAGCCTCTCACCAGCATGTCACCCTCTTTTCCCACAAGCCTTAGCTTTGTTGACATGTTTCTTTACATCACAACTGAAGTGTGTGTGCCTATGGTGCTGGTGATGTACTTGGGCTTACAACTGTTCCCATAGATCACCAGACCCAGACTAGAATCTGAGATCACTTCCCTCTTTTTAATGAAGGCAATTAGAGAAATCTTTAAGCCATACTTTCTGTAAAAGTCTTTTTTCCTCTTTGGTACATGCTATTTCCAGCTTCCTTGTACTCTACACTGAGTAGAAGTTAAAGAACAGCATGTTAGCAGTTCAGACAGTAACCTTTTACTCTATTTAAATATAGGAGTAAGACTTTTTAAAAAAGAGGGGGGAAAGAAATGATGATGAGATTCTCATTTTTGTTTCTTTAGTTTGGCAGCTGATCCAAACTTAGCTTTACTTTTTTAATGATTAAGCTTAAAAGCAGAGTTAAACAGTTAGCCTATATCTCTCCCCAAAATACAAAAGTCTTCAAAGATCGTTTCACAATCTTCTATACTTTAGTTCATATAAAGATGAAGTCTAACCATTTGGATGTACACAAGCAAAGTTTGGAAGTAAAACAATCGCTACTTTTCCATTACACCATTTTTTGCAAAATAAAAGTGATATTTTTTGCAGTTTTGATTAAGTACAGCTGTGCCCTGTCGGTGTTTCCTTTACACAACTTTAGTGACAAAATGTACCTTCATTACTGACAGTTGAAAACGCAAACATCTGCATTAAACACATAACTAACAGCAGTGTTGTTACAATATAAACGCCAGAGTTCATATGAGTGGCACTGGACACCTACAAGGAGGTGGGGGAGGTGCGTTGTTGTGGCGTGACATGTTTTTGTGAAAAAGGTGTTTCCATTGCACTTTCGAAATAAACTTAAAGATTGACACTTCTGAAAAATCACCTCATGAGAGTTTAAAGACTTTTTATCAAAATTTGATCATAATTATTTATTGTGATATGTAGGTTTTGCTCGATTCTAGGTGTAATGGAAATGCAACTAATGACTAAGTTAGCTTAGCATCTATGTGATCCTCAAGT
This sequence comes from Halichoeres trimaculatus, assembly GCF_033239565.1. Taxonomy (NCBI): domain Eukaryota; kingdom Metazoa; phylum Chordata; class Actinopteri; order Labriformes; family Labridae; genus Halichoeres; species Halichoeres trimaculatus. The sequence continues at coordinate 15,693,306 of NW_027437200.1, read as the reverse complement.
TAAAGTCAGTAGAAATAGTTAGCCTAGAATATCCTGCAATGCAAATGTCTCCCAGTATATATAATTCCATATAAGAGGAAGTCTTGACAGCGACTTCTTATTTTAAGCTAAGCTTAGCTGGCCAACATTTCTGGTTTTACAGAAATGTACATGTTGTTATTTTACTTAGTGCAGTGACTTCCTGTTCCAAAATCAGGCCCAACCAGCAAATATCATTTATTGGCCGGACGAACTTTGAGTTTTTGAGCTAAGTGAGGCTAGGCTAGACATCATTTTTTGTTTTTGAAAGACTAACGTGTCTCTTTTTTAAATTTTGCTTATAATTTTCTGTAATTAGCGCTAAATTGGTGTTTAAGCTAAGCTAGACCAGCCAACTTTTTCTGTTCTTAAAAAGACTGTTCATTTTGGTCATACTGAACAAACTATTGTTTTAAAGCCAAGATTAGCTACCTAGCTTATACTTCAAAAAAAAAAAAATCAGAATAAGTTTAAGTTTTATGTCATGCTAGCCATATCTTTTATTAGTTTTTTAAGTATTTGTTGGAAACAATAACTTCTTTTTTATAAGTTAGCCTTTGTTAGAAATAAATGAATACATTTATTAAAAAAAAAAAAGGTGCAACACGTTTTGGTTTCAAAAATCATCTTGAGCTTTATTTCTTGTTTTCCAAAAGTTCCAAGTTTACATATGATAGTAATATACTCTAGTTTGACAAACACCTATATAAAAAAAATTTCTAGCTAGAATCAGGGATTTGTTATTTCTCAAGCTAAGGTAAGCTAGCTATCCCTTTGCCCTATCTGTAACTTAAAAAAAAAAGCTATCTTTTGAATCAGTCATTTTCATTCCAGTTGTTGTACTGAACACAATTTACATTTAGCTCATTTCCACACTGAAAATCCCACCAAAAGAACTTTTTTATTTTTAATTGAAGTTCAACTTAAGTTTCTTTAAGCAATGTACTTAGAAAGTGGTACATAATAGCACAGTGTTGAGAGCACAGAACAAGGCAAAGTGTAGTTGTAAACTCTCTTTGTCAGAAACTGTGAGTGTGCATTCAGCTGCAAACAGGAAGCAGCCTCAGACTGAAGTGACATAATCAAAACAACCAACAACAGCAGCAGTTTTCCAGTTAGCGGTGAGAACCCAGGGCGTAACCTCAATTAAATCACTGTAAAATGACTCTAATGGTTTGAATACATGCAAAACAACTGTTTACTATCAGTCTGGATCAGTTTTTCCAACTCAGGTCTCCAGAAAGTACTTAGTTAACATGAATCTACGGTAATTAGCTGAGCTGTAGCGCCCGAGCTCTTACAACCTTTCACCATGAGTGGAAGCGCATTTAAAATATTGATGTGACCCCTCTCAGAGTTCGCTGTGGATAAACGGGTGGAAATGGTTCCAGATGGGATGATATAAAGCTTGGATTCAGGACACTTTGATTGACTAAACCAAAGATTTAGTCAAATTGCTGGATTTAAGATGTGAAAACAAAGGTTGCAGTTGATATCTGGCATATTTTTCTAACATTTTGAAAGTGCTGATTTTGATGACTGCCATAGTTTTAAACAAAGAAAGCAACACGTTAGTTGATATCAACCGAAAAAAAAGTGGAATGAAACTTTGTCTTTCTAATAATATAATGTGAGGGGTTCTAAAGTGGAAGGCACCACATCATTATAGAATAGAATGGAATGGAATAGAACATACTTTATTCATCCCCAGGGAAAATTCAGAGGTCACAGCCGCAATCAAGAAAACAAAAGTAAGACTGTATAGGAAGTTTGAAAAGGTCCATAACAAAATAGATAAAAACAGCTTGTCCATCATTCTCCAGATCAGCCAGCCTCCACCTCCACAGGGTCCAGGACTGAGCTTCTTCAGCAGTTTGTTCAGTCTCTGTCTCCTGTCTCCTGTCTGCTCACAGCAGGTCAAGCTCCTCCAATGTGGCATTGGTGTCTGGTGTTAGCTCTGTTAGCCGTGTCTACTACTTTGCCTTTTGGAATTCCCTCTGTTGCTGGGCTAGCACGGCTAGCTTGTCCCTCTTATTGGAGATAGATCTCATGTTCCCAATAACGATGGATGGAAGGACAGGTCGATGTTATCACTTCTAAGCTCTCCCCTGAGTATCAGCACGTTCTTCTTCTCACTTTGTGGGGAAACATCAGGCCTTGCACCAGTTAGCATTGACATGCATGACATGTATGTACATGTCATCATAAAGGCCAGATATGTAAATAGAAAATTTAAATCAAACATTAATTTATCAGCTTACAAATGATTCCCATCATGTGAAACTGCACAAAACTGTAGTTCCTGAAGTTTCCACTTGGGATTTGCTTTAAAAGCTAAGGAATCCCCAACAGTGCACATATTTAAATGATCATTTTAAAGCGGAGCATTTCATTTTGGTCCCTATACCTTGCTTCCTGTATTTCAGTTTCATCTGTTTTTATTTTCTTTTGGCTAAGCGTTAGATCCAAACATTATAAAAACCAGGCATAGAACCAGGTGTGGCTGATTTTTCACTAAAGGGTAGGCGCCTGACGCCTCTTCAAAAGCAAACAGCTGATTTCACTGAGCAGTTGTTGTTGCTGTCTTTGTTTTATACAGTCTATGGACAAAAGCTGCATCATAACAATGACAGCCTGTCCTCACTGAGATGAAGCATATTTTCTTCCAGACAGACGAGGTGAGCGCGATTGAAATGCAGCTGTGGGGGAGGGAGGGAGGGAGGCAGGGAGGGAGGGATCACTTGAAGGGTCGCCAGATGAGTTTTTGTTTTATGACCCCAGGGAAATCATGTGGCCTCGCGGTCTGGGTCGCGGGGTCGGCGTGTGCCGCCCTCCAAAGTTCAAGGAGCTGGCCTTTTTATTGTGCTGGGGTCAAACCGCTCTGCTCTCAGCATCACGGAGGGCACACGAGGAGAGGCAGAAGGGGAAAAAAAGGCAGCGCTGAAATTGCACAGGGCCCCAGTGAGCAGCCTTCAACCTTGGAAATAGTCTTTGTTTGACAGGCCAGGCTTGGAATACGCCCAACATGCAAAGCTCAGAACAGGACAGACAAAACAAGAATAATAATAGCTCATAGACTGTGAGGGTGGATATGAAAAAAGACCATAAAGGAGGAGAGAAGATTTTCACCACTCTGGTTATGACTCAGATTGTGCACCTTTTAAAACAAGAAGATACAAGAAGGGAAGGTTATAAATGTTCTGTATATGATTATCATGACTAAAGAAAGCACATTGGCTGTACATGTAGGCAGTCATAGTGTTTCTGTGTGACAGAGTCAAGGGAAAAGAGGCAAAAAGGGTACTGTGAAACAAAAAAAAGGCCATTAGTGTTGTCAGTTACTCCTGCAGGTTCATATCGCTCAGTATTCAAACCCACAGGTCTCCCTTGAACTGCTTTATTGAACAGTAGATTTTCAAACAGAAAAATAGTGCAGAACTGAGGTAGCCTAGCAACATTGAAACCACACTGAATGACTGCGTGCGCCCGCTGCAAGGAGAAGGAGCCAGGCAGCTGAAATGACAGCGCAGAGCAACCCCAGAGAGAGTGGGATGTGCTGGCCACTGTGGAAAATACAAATAGGTCGTGTGCTGCTGTAGACATACGCCTGCTGTTTACAGATCTGCCTCTTTTCAGCGCGGTACACACCTAGCGCAACAACACTCTCTCCTCACACCTGCTGCCAAGCTCACTTTGAAACCAGTGACCCTATATTGTTCTCAAAAACCGATCTCCAAAATGTAACAGAAAGAAAATCCCCCTGTGTGGAGAGGAAGAGGCGCAGCCATGTGGATGCCTCCAGGCTGTCAGAGTCCTCTGAGGGGCCCGAGCTTGAGTGATCCAGCTGAGCAGATTTATTGGCGCACATCCAGAGAAGGAGAGACTGTCTTGTCTGTGGCCATGGTAATATGGAAATATGTTCATTAGATCAATAAGAATCATTTTCTCATGAGGGCTGCTGAGAATTCCCCTCGTCTTTTTAAAGTAGTAAAAGGAAAGAAGTTCAGATTGAAAATATCTTCTCCGAAGATTAATCACTGCTCACTTACAGTTTCTCTGCAGCCTGTATAAATAGTAGAGAAGAAGTGTAGCTAATTATCTCAATAGGTGGCCATTTCGTTGCAAAGCAATCACGAGAGAGCTTTAAGATTATCAGAAAGTCCTTAAACACAAGCAGGCTAGGAATGAGAACAAATAAATTGATCTGAAGCTGGAAATGACACTTCAACACCTCTTAAGACAATCAGCGCACTCACAGGAGGCAGATAACAACATAGTTTCCTTATACGTTAGCATTTGGTTATACTTTTTCTAGCCTTCACTAAATCTGCTCCAAAAGGACCAGGAACAGAAGAACTCATTAGCATGCTTGCTAATGCTAAATTGAGCCAAACATGTTTGTTAACCAACTGCACTGGGTGACACCAACGCCATCCATTTACTGATTCACATATTTGAACTCCAGGAGTAAGTGGTTGATTTATTTTTTTTTAAACTTATAAAAGATAAACAACGATAGCTCCCTGAAAGCTGATCAAGTTTTTGTTTTATGGAAGAAAATTTTATCAAAACAATTGGAAGACATTTCATCCTTAGCTGACCTGAATCTCTGGCTTCTTAGACATCGCCAAGCAAACAGCCGGGAGAAATAAACAAACACAGTCAAACCTAACCTTATGATAACTTGGTTTTAACAACACAAATAACTTCAATTTTTCAGTTTCTTTAAGCAGATGCTTTTGTCAAAAGCGACGTACAACACAAGCGCAAAATGATGCAACTCATTTTCATATTGCCTAAGGTTAGCAAATTTTAACTTACCTTCACTGTTGTAATAAAATCTGTGGATGATTATGCTATAATACTTTTTTATTCAAATCCAAAATCTCTCAAAGTTCCAAGGACCTTTTGTTTTTTAACTCACTTTCGGCTGCTATCCGCTCCTACATGATTTGCACTGCATTATATTGATTGTTAGCTAGCTCATCGGTTACTGTGACATGTCATACAGGTGGGGCCCGATCCACATGTCACTCTTGGTTCCAGAAAAGCTCATTCCTCTATCTGTAAAACTGGTTAAACTTGTACATTTAATGTATTTTTGAAGATTAATACACCTGTGGTGTCCCTCAAGGGTCTGTACTTGGTCCATTGTTCTTCACATTATACATTTAAGGCCAGTACACAAAAGCTGTTCACAAAAAGGCAAGAACCCCTGCATTTCCACTGCTTCTGTACCTTTAAACTGCAATAAATGGACATAGTGGGATGTCACCCATCAGTGTTTGATAAACATTTTTAAGCCTATTATTAACAGTGACTAAGTCAGCCACACTCTTACTTGGGAAAAATTCATAGATTAAATATATATTCACAAATAAGAGTTGTGAACAAATTCATACCTGTGCTGTGTGTTGATAAATAAGCTTTTCAGACTTTAATTGTTTTTCATCTGGGCTATAAACATGTTTGTTTCTGCTGTTAGAATCTACTTTTTTGGTTTGATCTGATGTGGTTTTTGGTGTTTCTGCCGTTAGCTTCAAGTGGAATTCGAATAACCGCAGTTTTTATGCTTCTGAATAGTAGCTTTCTTTTTTTAAAGTTATTTTTGGGGCTTTTAATGTCTTTAACCGGAGAGTATAGGACAGTGGATTCAAACCCAGGCCACCTGTTCAAGGGGGAACCTCATGGGGCACGACCTAGACCACTAGCTTTCATATTTTTAGGCCAGACGTCACGTATTCAACCAAAGTCAGGTTGAGTCAGCATGTCAACATGGCAACCATTGACGGCAGAGTTCAAAATTATGCTTCAGAAACAAATGGGTGACATTATGCAATGAATACATGAATAATCCAATAGGTCTTATGCAGCTATTTCAAAGAAACTCGCAACATATTCTCTGTACTTATTTCAAGCACAATATTGATATTTGTTTTTGTCATTATGACTTTCCTTTAAATTAACAAAGATCAACAACATTTTTTTTATCAGCCACATACACTGTCTCAGCCAGTCCACAGAAATATGAAATACTGCTAGTGCTCTTAATCCATTTTATACATTATTTTCCTGACATGCCTGAATTATTAATCAAATCATCACATAGAAACATTATATTTTCACACGTATATCTTTTAAGTTATGGCTATGTTTGCCGTTTTGCAGACACCTCTTCTTTTTTGATTATCCAAAACAAAACAAAAAAAGTGTTTTTTATTTAATTATTTTTGTGTTATCCAAGCTGTAATGATTTAACCCTCACTGTGGTGACAGTTCCCCCACGAGTGCATAATTATACATTTAAGTGTTCTACTTAATGTGCTCGTTTTCAAGCTGTCCAGGTCATTCGCTGAAGTGCCATTAGCAGAGAGGGGCCCTCTTTACTTGGAAACATGGCAGCAGTTTAGTGCCTGTCACAGTTGTACAGTGGTGAAACCAGGCAAAGAAATTCATTTATATAACACCCTCGTGTTTGAGAATGTATGGCCTATATATTAGTGGTGGTAATGTGTTTGTTGAACAGTCACAGCCCACACTTAATCCAGCAATCAGTGTGAGAGGGTAACGACTCTTGTGTCTGAGGAGAGGGTTAAAGTGGTAAGAAGTGGAGGGATGGAGTGTAGGGGGGTGGGTGTTGACACTGTGAACCCCTGATGGCCTTTCTGCTGGGTTGCCATGGCAACATCCCGCCCAGCTGTTAATGAGGCACGAGTGAGCTGTTAAAGAATACTGATTTGGGTTTGACATGAGCCCTGATTCATGTCTGTCAGGAGATGTTGGTGAAATATACACCCTGAGTTACATCTACAGGTGCAACTTAGAAAATAAAAACGACCCTGTGGTCTGTTTACACAGACACAAATTGCGCCATGGATGTTACTCTGTGATTTAAGGTAATTATTTGGGTCAGTTATACAAAAAACAGGCCTTGGGAGCTGCTACTGGACACAAAAACACCCATTTTGCTGTCTGACCCACCGGAGATTTATTTATATCCCCTCATCTGCTTTTATCTGTAATGACATATATTTGATTTTTCCCACTGTGAAGATAAATAAATACTCTTTGTGTGTAACTAGGTTGAGTGAGCATGTGCCCTTCACATGTTTCTGTGTGAATGAATTATTTATTAAGGTGCAGGGCATGGCGCGTGGTAGAAAGGTGAGAGGAGCGTCTCTGCCTGGCACAGTAATGAGTGTCTGGGCTCTCTGATTGGTGACCTTACACAAGAGGCAGAGGTGAGCAAAGCTTGGCAGCGCTCAGCAGTGAGAAAAAGGGGAGAGGGAGAGAGATTTGGGGGCATTTATTCTTCAGCTGATCCAAATTAGCCAGCGGCCTCCAAATCACTCTCTGTACCTGCCGGTGCAGCTCGGCGTCTCGTGCTGTAAATGATTAGCGCATTAACAGCATAGTGAGGAGACTAACTTGCTGGCCCAGACCCCTTGTTAAAGCAGAGAAAAGCACGGCTGTGAGGGATAATTCTCTGCGGCGGCGGCTAATGAGTGGATGCTACAGTGAGAAGGTGACGGTAATAAGCGCAGACTTTACACCATCTTAGCACGGGTTAGGGCTCAGAGTGAGGAGCTGGTTGTTAGAGGAGTATTTAAAGGTAATCTAAAGCTGAGCTGACACATGAGGGTGTTGACAGTTTCTCTGAATGGAGTGTTCTTGAAGGGCCTGGACATCTCCTCATCGAAACTGAAGGGATGAGTTGCTGTAACAGAGTGTCATTTAAAAATTTTTACCAAACCTAACTGTGAGTTGTTGATACCTCCATTTTTCTCTATTTTGTCTTTTGGTGACTCAATTGTGTTACCCAATGTCCTAATCCAGTGACTGCAGTATTTGAGACATGTTTTCTGATAGCTGAGCTGAATAAAAAGAAAACATTTATCTGGACCAAAGAAGACCAAAAAAGACCAAAGGTCAGCAGCTTTTCCTGACGTATTCATTAACTATGGAAGTAACATATGGATGCTCTATTTGTTTACCATTTCTTCTAGTGATTTCTGTGAAAATCAGAGTGGTCAAAAATACATGTTCCATCATTACAGACTTATGAAATAAGACCTCACTCGCCCCTCAATCGTCTCATTATACCAGATGATAGCTGGTCAGTTTTCTGCAGTGTAATGTTCTGCAAAAACATCAGCAAACTCTGCTTCTCCTTAAAGAACATGGGGCAGGGGGTGGTATGGGGGAAATATGTCAGGATTGTTTTTAATACAGTATTGTATTTTATTAGTATTGTTTCAAAAGCTATTTTGACCTGTTGACAATTTTTGCCTCCCCCTCCCTTCTGTTTCATGTGGGGTGATAGCGAAAAGAGCTAATCAGACCTAAACTATCATGATTATTCAACATGATTATTTTGCCTTCGGTGGCATGTTTCTGAAGCCTGCCTCTAGTGGAATTTTAAAGAACTGCAGTTTCAGCATAGGACTTATATTTTTAGATTTAAATTTTGCTAATTGGAGACACACGGAGAACATGAAAAGTTCTTACAGAAGGCACCTGGCCACTAGGGGTGTGAGAAAAAAACTGAAAATCAATATTCCGTAATTTTTTGTTCGACATTATCAGAATCGGGATTCTTTGTCAAGATTTTTTTTTCTTCATTTCAGACTTTGTTTGTTTAACTGGATAGGAAAAAAGTTACCACTTTTCTCCACCAGAGGGTGAAATGTGAAATGACTCACATGATGTGCATTTTATGGGAAAATATGGCCCCTGATATAGTCTGTAGACATTATCATTATCATTTAGCTTTTTCACATGGTCTGGTGTTAAAAAAGCAAACTAAAATTTTCAAAAATCATAAATATCAAAGGATCGCAATTTAAATTGAATCAGCCCCTGAAAGCAAAATATTACAGAATCGAATCGTGAGAATACTACCTTGATGGAAAATCTCTGCTACTGCAATAGCACCACCCTTTGGGAATGAATGGTTTTGTCTTTTATTTACATACTTAATTTTGTTTCCAATTTTACACACATGATCTCACTCCCACTCTGGACTTATCTCCACATGTATCACAGTAATAGAACAGCACCACTCAGTGTTGCCAACTTAGCAATTTTGTCGCTATTTTCAGTGACTTTCTGGACCACCCAGCGACAAAATTAGAGAAAAGCGACTAGCGACAAATTTAGCTCTTTTTGGTGGTCGGCGGCTCCAAGATCATGGGAGAAAAGTTTAAAAAAAAGCACTGTTTTCTCTCTTTCCCCGTTCATGCATGGCCAGCTGTACACTACAGGCACTAGGACGGCTCAGTTGACAGGTAGGCAGCTGCAGGCTGAGTCCCCCACCCCCGCTGTACTGCGTAGGGACAGAGTAGCCTCCCCCCCAAATCTGGCAACTTCTAGCAACTTTTGGGCAGGGCTATAGCTACTTCCGATGCTGAGGAGTTGGCAACACACTGGCACCACCTAGTGGGGACAAGTCATATTTACTACAATTAAAATTACCCATGTAAGCTTGCTGCCAGGACCACACCCCATCCATACGAATGGCTTTTGGCTGAGCCAGATTTTGCTGCACATGTGGCAGCGAGGACATGAGGGCCCGCCTACTAGCAGCTTTAATTATTATTATTATTATTAGAAGTTATCCATGTCAGCTCGAAAAACCGATGTTGTGTATTCCTTTCAATGTATGCAAACCTGTTGCTACCACGTATAATGGTATGCAGCTGGCCTCTGCTTGAGGAGCAGACTTAATGACGCTTTAGCACAGTTAAAGTCAGCTTTCTAATGTGTACAAACACAGAGAGAGCTTGGAAGGCACACAAACAAATTAATATTTTGTTTTCTTGGGGAAACCACAGACGTTCTAAACGGGGCCAGCGCTGTGTTCTTGTTTTCTCTGTGGTTATGTTCGTCCATTTCTCTCCAGAGTCGGCCCAGGGTCTCAAAACACACAAACATCCGCAGACACAACATCAGTGCAGCTCTGGCCCAGATTCCTTTTCTCCTCTCTCAGCTTTCTGCGGGCTGTTAAAACACCAGAGTGGAGTTGTCTAAATGATAATTGCCTCTGAAAGGTTGATTCGTGGCTGTATCACAGGAGGGGAACTCTCCTCTCAGTGTTGCGCGAGATTAGCTGTGGATCTCCCGGATTAATCGCTCAAGGCATGTGGATTATCGCCATGAGGAAGTTTAAAACACAATCAGTGGTGACCGCATGATTTTAGGGAAATAAGAGGAGCTTATAACAGCTCAGAGGAAGAAAGGAGGCTAATCAGCCTTTTTAATGCTAATTATTCCTAATGAGGATCAGATTATAAAAAAAAAAAATCAGTGAAACAATTTAAGTTTTCTAAGACCAACAAATCTTAAACTTTTCACTGGAATTCTTTAACACTTTGTTTAGTCTTGCAGCAACTTCTTCTGTTTTTTTTCTATTTTTCTTGTCTTTTTTTCTGGAAGTTGGGCTGTAATTAAATCATAACTCCATCTGCTTTTCTGTGTCAATAGAAATCACACCTTAGTGACTCAGAGCGAAAATGAAATGAGATTGCCTCCCTAATGTGAGGCATGTCGGAGTTCTCAGAAACCCACTATCTCACCCACAATGCAAGGCAAATGTATAGATAATAGGTTTAGGCTGGCTAGATATGCTGCGATTACAGGTTTATCTGAGATGGAAGGTGTGTTTTATGGTATTAGATGAAACCAGACAGGGAGTGAATCATTCACCTGTGAATACGATTCCCCAGGTTTCAGGCCCTTAAAAGGAGCAGTGCTCAATATCTGCCGTCATTAATCTTTAAAAGGAAGTCTGCTTTTGTGGGCTCTCTCTCTTGTCTCCATGAGGTCGGGGATGGATATTCTGCAAAAGCAAAGATGCAGTTTACTCTCTGCCGTCGATGTTAATCTGCTTATGTTACTTAATTCATTCCTACCTTTTTGTCCTGAGAGGCAGAAATGGGTCTGTTTTCCTTGTTGTGCTCCTAGAATTTGTGTTTAAAAAGCAGTGGTTGCTGCGAAAGAGGAGTGGGATAATTGAAGGGGTCTGGTCCTGCTGCTTTAAGTGCAAGGAAGCGTCATGGCTGATGCCCAGAGCCAAACTCTGATGAATTGGGTGAGAAAATGAAGTTGTCATCGAGCTAGAGGGTTTATTTTGTATATTTGGGCTTTTTCTGTCTGGGTCAGGCTTCCATAACGGTGTGATCGTGCAGCGTGGCGCCATGATCATACAATAAAGGCTCATTGGCCCTCATTTATCAATCTTGCATGGGAATTGGTGCAGATCTGGGTGTAAAAATCTGGATTGTTTCTCGGCGCTGTCCTACTGGTTGTGGCTGCCTGTTACTGCAGCTCTCTCTTCCTTGTCCGTTTCTTGTAATTTTTTCATCTCCTTTTTGTCATTTTTGCATTTGGAGTGAATCATTACTTTTTAATGTATTTTGTAAATACTTTGTTGGTTGAGATCCTACATGTAACCATGGCTGCATTGTTTACATGTGAAATCAGCTGTTAGCAGCCTGTAGAATGTTAATGCTAACTGGTGCAAGGCCGGATGTTTCCCCACAAGGTGAGGAGGAGGAGGTGAGGACGACGTGCTGGTTCTCAGGTGTGAGCTAAGAAGTGACGACATCGACCTGTCCTTCCATCCATCGTTATTGGGAATTTAAGATCTGTCTTGAATAAGATTGACGAGCTAGCTGTGCTAACCCAGCAACAGAGGGAATACCAGAAGGCAGAGTAGCATCATGCTATTCACAAACATGGCTAACGGAGCTAACATCAGACACCAACGCCACATTGGAAGAACTTCACCTGCTGTGAGCAGACAGGATCCAGGAGACAGAACTGGACAATGATCGACAAGCTGTCATTATCTATTTTCTTATGGAACTTTTTGCACTTTCTATAAACTTTCTTACTTATGTTTTCTTATCTGCTGCTGTGACTCTTCCTGAATTTTCCCTCGGGATAAATACAGTATTTTCTATTCTATTCTATCCTATACTATTCTATTCTAAAAAAGAGCTTACGGCAACGTTTACGTGTGATTTTTAAAACATGCGTACCAGGGCCAATCACAGAGTACGCTCCTATCCATATCTTATTCAACCATCTAAATATTAAACGAACAATATCACTTTTTCTGTCTGAAAATGTTTTGCGCTCATATGATCGAATAATTCTCCTCCACAGACTGATTTCTCTCACTGCACCGCGCTGCCTGCTGACACAAACTCAGACCTGTCATGGGATTTGAGCCCAATGCCCACGTTCAGATTGATCAAAGCTGATCTGTGTGTGAATAGGAGCGTGTGCCCATTTTTCGGTCGTACGCATGCTTGATAAATGAGGTCCATTGTGACTTGTGTGTCCTACATGACGGCTGTTGCTGCCTCCTTTGGGCTTGGGTTGCAGATCGAGAGAAAAAGAGTAGAATTATTCGTGTGAAGCCATGGGAGGCCCAAGCAGATAAGGTGGAGCGGAGGTGATGCGCATGGGATCTCCACATGGTCAACCAACTGCCAGCAGACCCATAGCACTGTCACTCTCTCCGCTTGACACGTCTGCAGCCCCTGACAGCAATCCATTTGAGGGCCTCCTGGTACTAAGAGAGTGCTAAAACCCAATCAAACAGGCTGGAAGGAAAAAGGCGAGACGCTGGGGCCCTGCCGGCTTCCACTTGTGCGAGCAATTCACCTGCGAACGACCCGTCCAGGCATCTTAAATAAGCCATGCACACCACGGATGGAAGAGAAGCCACACTGAGAGACCTGTGGACAGGCGGGTGTCAGTGGAAGCTGGAGAGTGCTTTTTGAGAGGAGTCCATGTTTGCTCTCATCAAGGTCAAACCAGAACCAAACGACAGAAATATGGAAAGAAATTCTGAATTTATAGACTGAGGCAGGTATTTGAGATGGACGAGAAAAAAAATGTTTTTCTATCTCCAGGATCCCTGCTCTGTTCAAACTGTAGAGTCAGTTTTAGACATTTGAATGGAGACTGAAGTGTGTTCTCTGAGTCTTAACCTCCATGGTTGATAAAAGAAGTCACAGTGGAATTCCTTGAGTCCACTTGAGGCTGGCTCCAAAAGCCAAGAACAGCCTGATAGACCTTATATTGGAATGTCCATGCACCTGAAAACATTACAGCCTGAGGCAGTTGATCTTTAGAGGAGGAGCTTTTTTTGTTGCTGTTAAAGACTAAGGGTTGGCAACAGTTGTGCACTAGAGACTAGAGGCATGGCTTGCGACTGTTTTGGGTTTGTTAGGCTTTGATTTAAAGACACCTCTTCAGAGTCAGATGGAGTCAACATTTCGAATATTGCATCTGCTAACTTTGAGATTTGTATCCACTCTTCAGAAACCAATTAGCAACATTCATTTGTTAAACACTTTTGCTCACTTATCGGGCTGATCCATCCACCAATGGGTGTCCCACTTTTCCCTTTTAGTGGAGGGATGAAGTAGGACTTGGTGATATATCAATATTTTAATTATACCATTTTATTTTTTCTTTTGTCCCTTTCTCTGTGTCCATAACTCACTCAGTAACACAGCATCTCTGCTCCACCTCCCTAACTCTGTGACGCGACAAATACCCCTCCTCCTCCGCTCACCTTGCGACAACACGAGACGGATTCAACCTCCAAAGAAAAGTTTGGTAGTCAAAGATAAATGATGGCTCAGTAATTTGAAGAGGATTTAGGTTCAGTGTGTCAGATGACCAGATTTAAAAAAAAAACAGCACAAAAACATGACACTACTTTCCCGTTGGTTGAAAGTGCATTACCTCAGCCAGTCATAAAATTATATGGTTGCTAGAGGAGAGGAGAAGTTTTAGGAGTTACAGCGTGCGGGAAAGTGAGTTTTGATCTTGATGTCCATATCTGCTTAAACACACCGTCAGACATGTCTTTTTGCCAACACACCACCTACTGTAATTCTGAAATTATTTGGAATCTGCAAATTTATAGAGATGCAACAACAAAGCGATAAACTGCAGTCTCCTCTCTCCTTGTTCCTCCGCGGCACCAGAAGTAGTTTCTTTCTATTGAAGGAAGCGATAATTGTGCTCGGAGGAGAGAGGAGGGAGAAAACTGATCAGAGTGGTGAGGAAGTCTTTTCACTGACAGACACGCCCCCATATGGAATATCACTCTCTGATTGGATGCTGCAGCAGCTCAGACTTCTCAACATGAAACTTCACAAACACAACAGAGTTTAATGAGAGAGAAAAAATGAGCTGAAAACAGTCGCTGAGGATCGTTCAGAAACAGGAAATAAAAGTGTGATTAAAAAGTGTTTGTTGTGAGTTTAAAGCACAAAATACTGAACAGAATCAGAGGAGAGGATGTCCCATTGCTCTGAAAACAAATCTCCTCAATTCCTCTCTGCTCTCTTCATTTCCTCGCGTCTCTCCATCATCTCTGGTGGGAGGGACTAAGACGCAAAGGGAGGAAGGAAGGAGCTTTGAGATGCACCCATTGAGACTCATGAAAGCAAAGAAAGCTCCTTTTACAGAAGCAGCAATTAAAAGGTAGTGGAGATGAAGCGAAGGGTGAGGTATGATTTCATTTCCTTTTGCCTTTTGAGCGGAGACGTGATGTTTGGTGTGGATTCGTTGTCAGTCCCTGTTTAACTGGCACTCCAAACTACCAAGCTATGGTGTTTTTTATCAACCCTTTTAGCTGCTAGATAGGAATCCCTGACAAAAAGGAAAGTAGTTTGGTTTTTAATTATCAAATGAGAGTACAAAAAGGTTAATTCCAAAACCAATCTAACCACAAAAGCACTATTATAGATAGCTTTTGTTATACTAACAGCACTGCTCAAAGAACAGCGTTGCTTCAACCCGCTGTGGGGAGGTCACTGCGCAGACATTGATCGAGTGCTGTGTACTTGTTTTGTTTGGCATGAGTGAGAAAAGCTCTCAGACAGATTAAAAGAACAATTCACTGAATTTACAGCATTTTGTGGGGTTTTTTTCCTCTGCAGTGATTAACAGAACATTTACAAGCCAGCAAAGATTGATAGAATTACTTGTTAAGTCTTCTGGGTATTTAGCATTTCAGACAGAAAATAGTTGCTAGCCTGTGTAGGGCAAGAGATCAAAGCAATTTAGTCCAATCTTCAATCAACCATGCAGCAAATGCGGAGAAGATTTCCCCCTCTAACAGGATTACAATGTTTTTACAAAAATCAATACTTACCAGCAGCACGACAGCACTCCAAGCCACCTCAAAGGAGATGCTGAAGTTCAACAAAAGATCACAGGAAGTTTGCTGGTGAGAGCGTGATCAAATGGCATCTGTCAGTACTGCGAGCAGCGTTGGAGCGGCTCCACCGGCACCCTGGTTTGCTTTGCTTCTCCAAATGTTTGGTGAGAATGTAATTAGCTCGCACCGGGCAGGCGCAACCTCATTTGCTTTGCTGGCCTTGAGATTTTCTCTTCTCCCTCCCCTGTGTGTTATTGCACACAGAATTAACTCAGACAAAATGGTAATTAATATATCCCCTCCATTGTTGAAGAGGAGAGGGGACACAATCCAAAAGAGGGCGCTGCCAGAGCAGCCATCTTGCCAGGAGGAAGTGTTTTTTTTTTTCAACCAGCCAACCTTGTGCTGTTGAAAATTTTTTTTTTCCTTTGTTAAATTTGTTTCAAATATTTAGGTTAGAAAATGGCTGATTCATTTAAATAGGACCAAAAACTTTGTTTTAAAAGTACTTTCTCAAATTAAGTGCTTATGCGTTACATTAATGCCCTCTGAACTTTAAAAATGCACAGCTCCAGTTGCACCTTGTACCCTCTGTTTTTCATTATAATTATGATTATTATGTGTTTCTGTGAATAATCCTATTTTTTATTATATTTTAATTTAATTTATTATTATTATTATTATTATTATTATTATTATTATTATTATCTATTTGTTTTATTTATTTATATTTATAATTTTTTGTTTTGAATATATGTATATCTTGTGTCTTCACTTTTTTTATATTCTATCTTGCATTTTTATTATTTTCTTGTTAAAAAGCTCTATGCACAGATTGCAGAAGCTGTACAAAGTGACAGTGGACAGTGTTATGATGGCAGAGACTGAATAAATTCGGTGTTTGCTGGATTTGCCTAAAGTTTCTGTTAATGCTATACAGAGAATCTTCCAGTTATTGAGTACAACTCTATGTAGCAAGTCGTATAAAGGCTTTAAAATGTAGTGTTTTTATTTGTTTGGAGCTTTGCAGCTAATTTGCTAACAGTAGCTAGCCTAAGCTAGAAGACTTATTGTTTTTAAACTTGAGAGCTTCAGGTCAGTCATACTTTAAAGTAAGTGTAATCATGTGTATGTACCTCTCACTTCATATGTTTGTACTTTTATGAAAGCATAAGGTAAAAACAGGGCTACAAGAGATCTCCCCAAGAGCCCACTGATACATAAATCTCTTACAAGATGTATGCTAGCAGGTAGCATACATCCATAAAGCTTCGTTTTTTCAGCAATATAGCATTTTCATGAATAAACACACAAACAGGTGTAATAGTCTTGCATAAGAGAGTCAACTTTAATCCATTCAACATGTTATGTAGCTCTTAATCTACCAGAAATGATATAGAGCACTTGGCGCTAGCTAGATGCTAACGTACATCGGGAATTCTATTAATATGCTAGCAGATATACATTGATGAAACTTTTTCCAGCAGAATATCAACTTTCATCACCGAACATACAAGCAAGTGTAATAGTCTCGCACAAGAGTCATTTTTAATACATTCAACATGTTATGTAGCTCTTAATCTACCAGAAACAATATAGACCACTCGGCGCTAGCTAGATGCTAGATGCTAATGTACTTTGGGAATTCTATCAGAATGCTAGTGGTTAGCATACATTAATGAAACTTTTTCCAGCAAAATATCAACTATCATCACTGAACACAACAACAAATGTATTTCTTCAAACCACAGCAGTGGTTTGGAGATGGCTGAAAGAGCTGTCATCCCGTCTTGAAAAGGATACCCATGTACGGTCACACGTAACCTCCTTTAGGGCGTAAAAAATCAGGCCACAATTAAAAACATGAACATAACTATTAATATGCAAACTTACTTGGAAATGAAAATTGATTCTGATTCTGATCAACCAGCTGCTGTTTTTGTTTTGATCATTTCAGGAAGTGGGGGATGTGGGCTGGAGCTCCAAAGGACCAGTACAGTCAGATGGTGTATGAGAATGGAGAACCATGCTGGCAAGGAGGTTCCCGCAGCACTACTGTAAGTACTACATGTGTTCCACTAACACACACACAAACAAACTCACACACTCCCAGTGATAGGAGCATATGAGCGCACAAAGAGGCAGGCATAAATAAACTAATAGACAGACAGATGAACAAATGGTACGAGCACACCGACAGCCTGTCAAATACACAGATGGATACACGGAGCAGTAAAGGAAGTTCCTCCCTAAATAAAAGATGGGATACAGATCCTGTTTGGATTTTAATTTGTTACGACAATTGTGGACATTTTAGAGCTGAAGAGTTAAATTCTCCCGTAAACGCTCTCAAAACAAAACCCTTTTCCTTTGGTAAAACACGTCTCCTGTGCTGTTGAGCACTTAAGATGTCAGTCAACGTTACGAAACAACAGCCTGCTTTTAACTCCCTCTGTTCTGAATAGACAACAGGTGAGGTGGTTTACACTGGCTTGGGAACTAAAGTCATTACAGAAATAAAATTAATTCTAATTAGTCATTGGTTTTCTCTTCCTATTAGGAACAAGGGATGTTTTGTGATTTTGGTAAATTTTTGTTTTTTCTAAGTTAAAGGGCATCTTGCAAGCTAAAGACAAATGTTAAGAAATTGATAGAAAATGACTTAAAAACAATGTCCTGAAAGAAATTCCTAAATTAATAAACCACAGGGTCTCCTGGAGACAATGAAGCTAACGAAAGCCAGTGGACTTGATGCCCTGTTTAGCTAGTATTTCTGCATCCAGCAGCTTGGATAGCTAATCCCAATAATCTTAATAAATGGTGAAATTGAATAATACTTTGTTAGAAACACAATAAACACGCCCCAAAATGCCCAATCTCACTCATCACAACCTTTTATTTACATCAGGTGAAAGTGGAGTGAGGGAATGTGAGTCCCTTTTGTTACGTCAAATGGCGCGATGTTGAAAAAAGAGCGATCTAAACAGCTTTACCAAAAACAGACACTTTTTCCTCTTAATTTCTGGCATTTTTGTTGAATAACATATAAAATCAATGTCTGACTTATTCTACTCCATTATTAGACGTTAGGTGTTAATTTACAAAAAAAAACAAAAACAGTGAATGGAGCTGACTCGCGTTCCCCCATTGGTTCAGCAGCTCTCCCTT
Source organism: Halichoeres trimaculatus (assembly GCF_033239565.1). Classification (NCBI taxonomy): domain Eukaryota; kingdom Metazoa; phylum Chordata; class Actinopteri; order Labriformes; family Labridae; genus Halichoeres; species Halichoeres trimaculatus. Next base: position 15,674,930 of record NW_027437200.1, on the reverse strand, counting down.
CTTTCACCAGCTTTCGAAGGTCCTTCTACATTTTTCTGCTTAGTTTTCACGATTAAAAATGTAGCATGTTTAATCATCTTATTTGCTTTGCCTCTTTAAATCAAAGGCCATTAAATGTTGTTCACTAATGTATGTGCTCATGCTGTCCTGGGGATCCCTTTGAAAAAGACTCAATTCACTCCCTTTGATAAGACCCCCTCACCATGCTCAGTTGGCATCATTGAAGTCTCATCAGAAGTAGAAACTCTTTATACGTGGTATTGATAAAAAATCTTCCTGTGCTAAATACTCACTGGCCATTTATGTGCCCTATCCTTAAATTGTAGGACAGTAAGGCCCTCCTTACACAAACGTTTCATCTAAAAATGCTAAAAGCATTTAAAAAAAACTGTGTTTACACAGAAACACTGATGGACTAAAAACGTTGTAGTAAGCATGCCAGGCCTGTAGGTGGTGCTATAACTGTCTTGTCCAGAAGCCGCTTTTGGGAGATCTCCACAGAAGTAGAGTTGAGCCAATCATCTGGTGTATTGGTGAATACTAAGTGCAAAAGTGGAGCAACAGATGCACATTTTGTTAAAGGACAGTCAGCAGATACAGTAGATTGAGCAGCACAAGCACAACATGGTAGTTTGCGACAATCGGTACTGTTGTCCTGTTGTACACGCTTGCGGAGTGTGATATCAGCGTTTCCATTAAAAACGCCGGCGTACTGTTTACACGGCAACGGTGTAGTGTTCTCTGAAATAGCGTCTCAGAAAAATCCCATTTTCAAAAGTTTGCATTTTAGGTCGGCTAAAACGCTGTTTCTGTGTAAACTCAAGGCTGAAACGCAACAAAACTTTTGCGTTTCACCCTAAAACTGTTGTCGTGTAAACGGCCCCTTAGAGTTGTGAATATGTTGGAAACTAACACAGCCTGCTAAAGAGCTTGTGGTGAAACATGAACTAGGCTGTGATAAAAGGAATCTACAAATTAAGGGAGTCTTGAGAAAAATCTGCCAATGTTGTGTGGGGAAAAAGGTTTTGTCCACAAGACATGAACATACGAAGGTTTGTATGTATATATAAATTTTACATACATGTTGACATAAATTCTTTCACTCCCTCATTCATACGTACATTCATGCAGACACAACCATACAAGCATAATTTAACACTTATTTGTGTACATGCATACAAACCCTACACAAATGTAAACATACATAAAAGCATACATTCAAACATACATACACGAACAGTTTCCACAAATAAAATCCGCAATGGAATATTTCTTAGGTATACAAATGAAATATGTTTTGGTAATGTGTGTCATATTGTTGATCAAGGGTAGTGGTGGCAAACACTTGGAGGTGGCCTCTTACAATTATGAAACACTGTACATGCATGCAAACACATGTAGACATACATTCTTTTTCTGCACTAAGACAAAAGCTCTATTTTTGCACCACCTTAACTCACTCTCTGTGTGCTTTTACAGGTCATACTGACATGTGGAACAGAGACAGCGTTGCGATCAGCAAAAGAGCCCAGCAAATGCCAGTACATCATGGACTTCCAGACCCCAGTGGCCTGTCAGCCAGTGCTCAAGCAGCGTGGCGTGCACAGTGAACTATAACCCACAGTCTGTAAAGGGCCATTTACCAGATGATCACCACAATTAGTATACTGTTACTCTAATAAATGTAAATACTTGAAGGTTATATTCATGATGTCATTAAAATAGTGAAAGCTTCAAAAAGGATTTATTTCTCAGCAATATTGAAATTAAAGCATTTACTCTATGTAGAAGACATGAAAATAAAAACATCACAAAACCCTGAAAGATGTTGAGTCTTTGAGTAATAGAGAAGTATTAAGACCTTTGATTAGCTGATTTGAATCAAGCCTCATGATTGGCTGATTTGAATCCAAACCTCTGATCAGTCCATTTGAATTTGGCACTCTGATTCACTGATTGAAATTGGGCCTCCCAAGGATAGGTTGACATGGAGATAAAGGTACTTTTGAAGGGTTACTTACTAATGCATGATGGGATTGGCTTTGAAATTTTGAAAAAAAAAAAAAAAAAGTTGTGGGGGTTGGCTCTTATGATTTTTTTCCCAGAACTTCAAAAACACAGAACAAAATTTGGCCCTAGGGCTTGATTAAAAAAAAAAAAAAAATCACACTGGATAACATTTGCTTCGATAAGGGACATTTTTTTCTTTCTTTTTTTCTTCTCAGGGTTATAGAAAAAGATCAAAATTGGTTTTAGCTTTTGGGCTTGATCAAGAATGCTTTTTCTTATAACTCTGAATGGATTAAGCTTCAATAGGGGAAAAATATTTCAGAGAATTTACTCAAAAATGGAAAGTCAAAGTCATGGCATGCCCTGAGGTTTTTTGTTTTTATTGTAGTTGTTTTTTTTTCTCAGAATTTTGAAAAACCAGAAACAAAAGTTCTAGCTCTATGGCTTGATTCAAAATACATTATTTTCACACTGGATGAGATTGGCTTTGCCTCGGGACAAATATTTTAGAGAATTTTACCCAAAAATGGGAAAAAAGCAAAAAAACAACAACAACAAAGAAAACAGGGGTCTTTGGCTTGATTCGGACGACAGTTTTTCCATTACAACAGATAGAATGAACTAATATTTCAGAGACTTTCACCCAAAAATGAAGGCATAATTAAAAAAAAATGAAGTGGTATCCCTCATACCAAGAAAATAAGAATATCGTAAGGAAACTTGTTTTGAGAAAGCCAAGTTGACTGATTCAGAGATAGATAAAGAAAAACAGAGAAAGAGAGAAACAGAATATGGACAGATCCTTGAAAAGGAATGTCAGGGGGAAGGTTTACTGATGTGAGAGGGTAAATACGTCTGTTTTTTGCTCTCATGTTGGCAAGGAAGGCTCAACACTTCCCCTGTGGAGCAGAAGAGTGTAAGCGTGCCACAGTCGGAGGTTTGGAGGCTGAACTGTGATAGCATGTGGTTATCAGGGCCCTCCTGCAGACGCCAGCTCCCACTTACAGGAGAGGAGGCTGCCTGAGGGGAGGGTATTTTCAATTTCTTCTGGAAATAACAACCGTAACATCGACTACAAATATAACGGCGATTATGACAAAGCTAAAATGGTTTTGCCAGATTTAGTTTGCGGCTAATATATGACATATTTTCAAAGCTAAATAAGAGCCAAAAATTCAAATTTGAGGTAGATAATGCTGTAAAGGGTTACATCTGAGGAAACAGTTGGTACAAAATCTAACTATTCAACAGGGATTTGAAGGAAGCTGAAGGAGCTGTAAGACTTTGGATTTACACTTCTACAGTTTCATTTAGCAGACGCTTTTGTTCAAAGTGACGTACAACACACGCAAGAATTTAGACAGAGGGAAAAATCTAGTTAGTGCAACAACAGTGCTACAAGTTATTTGGCTGCAGGTGCTGCAAATTAGTGCAAAATTTTATCTTTTTATTATTTTAAAATAATCATAACAATCTAGCCAACTAACCACAATTGATTAGGTAATTCATTCCACCATTTGGGCACAACAGAGGAGAAGAGTCTGGCTAGAGATTTGGAGCCGTGCTGGGCTGGGAGCACCAGGCGTCTTTATAAGCAGAGAGTAGCAGGCAAGAGGGAATGTAGACCTGGATGAAGGACCCCAGGTGGGCGGGAGCCATTCTTGTCATTTTTTTTTGTAAGCCAGAAGAATAGCATTTGCACAAAAATGCAAAAAATAGATAAACAAATACATAAATAAAGCAGGAAAAAAGGTGCAGCCTGCACTTTTGTAACTGTTTGTGTGTTGAAGAAGCACTGAATGTGTGTGAATGTGGTTGATGTGGTTGGGTGCCTCTACTGATGACGATGTCAGCTGTTAATACCACTTTGAATGAACCGCTTACAAACTGATCAACAGCCACAATCCAAAGTCTGTCCTTGCCTTTCGGTGGTTGTTTTCTCCCTCAGAAAATTGTTGTTTTTTCCTTTTGCAACCCCCATTAGGATGATAGATGAGAGGAGATGCAGAGGGGATGGTTAATCTTTCAGGGAGCGAAAGACGGAAGGGAGGGGGCAGCATACCAGGTACATAAATAAACCGGATGTTGGGATTCAGTTGGAAAACGTGTAACAGGAGGGATACAACACAGATAGAATGGAGGGATTGAAAAGAAGACAGCAGGTTTGAGTGACTGAGACAAAGCAACATCAAGAACAGATGTAAGAAAGGGGAGAAGAAAGAGGGAGAGACAGACAGAGAGCAGCAGGATGCTGGTGGGCGAGGGGGAGGGGATACTGGAGGGTTATATCAGCTCAGTTTCTCCACAGGAGCTGCTTAATGAGCACAGAGTTTGTAAGTAATTATTGGTTATCAACCTGATAATAGCCATTGCTCCACTTACTGTAGCAGTTTCCACATACTTATACAATTATGGCAATTATTAACGAAGCTGTGTTTTCTCTGCAGCTCTCTGCTTTGCATTTCAAACATATAATGCAGACACTGAAAGGGCTTTTATTTTGATACTGAAACTGTGTCCTTCACAGAAAGAAAAAACAAGAAGCCAGCCTTTCCAAACAACAGCTCCAACTTACTGGTCTTAAAAGAAATATCAGAACTGTCTTAATGAAAAGGGAATTAATACCCCTGTTCTTTCAGCCTCTCAGTTTCGGCAAGTTTCTAAAAATGACGGTGGTTGACTTGGGACTTAAAAGCTAGAAGTAAAAAAAGACAAGAAAATGTGGACCAAAAAAAGAGGAAAAAACAGGATCACAGGGAATACCTAATGAGTTGTTGCATGTTAGAAATCTGGCAACGTCAAGACAATTGTCAGAAAAAGTTAGGAGATCATCGCCCAGCGTAACCAAGGAAGAGCATACATGATTCAAAAAATGTGGGCGAGATTCCGAGATGACCTTTTTAACGACCCACAAGTCAGTCTATTCGTTTAAAAATCCATTGGGCCATATTTTGGAGACTACTGGCATTAGTAGGGCCACACATTTTTGGCCACAAATTAAGCTGCAGTGGCCTCTCCCGGCCTATCAAAGTAACCCTAACCCTAACCCTAACCCTAGCTGTAACCCTAACCCTAACCCTAACCCTAACCCTAGCTGTAACCCTGACCCTAACCCTAACCCTAGCTGTAACCCTAACCCTAGCTGTTACCCTAACCCTAACCATAACCCTAGCTGTAACCCTAACCCTAACCCTAGCACTAACCCTAACCCTAACCCTAGCTGTAACCCTAACCCTAACCCTAACCCTAGCTGTAACCCTTACCCAAACCCTAACCCTAGCTGTAACCCTAACCCTAACCCTGCCTGCAACCCTAACCCTAACCCTAACCCTAACCCTAGCTGTAACCCTTACCCTAACCCTAGCTGTTATCATAACCCTTACCCTAACCCTAACCCAACCCTAATCCAACCCTAACCCTACCCTAACCCAAACCCTAACCCTAACCTAACCCTTACCCTAACCCTTACCTAACCATAACCCTAACTGTTCCTGTTATCCCAGACCCTAACCCTAGCTGTAACACTAACCCTAACCCTAGCTGTAACCCTTACCCTAACCCTAACCCTAGATTAACCCTAACTCTAACCCTAACCATAACCCGTGCTGTAACCCAAACCCTAACCCTCACCCTAGCTGTAACCCTAACCCTAACCCTAACCCTAGCTGTAACCCTAACCCTAACCCTAACCCTAGCTGTAACCCTAACCCTAACCCTAACCCTAACCCTAACCCTAGCTGTAACCCTAACCCTAACACTAACCCTAACCTAACCCTAACCCTAACCCTAGCTGTAACCCTAACCCTAACCCTAGCTGTAACCCTAACCCTAACCCTTACCCTAGCTGTAACCCTGACCCTAACCCTAACCCTAACCCTTACCCTAGTTGTAACCCTAACCCTAACCCTCACCCTAGCTGGTAGGGTTAGGGTTGCCCTAGCTGTAATCCTAACCCTTACCCTAACCCTTACCCTAACCCTAACCCTACCTGTTTTCCCAACCCTTACCCTAGCTGTAACCCTAACCCTAGCTGTAACCCTAACCCTTACCCTACCCCCAACACTAGCCCTTACCCTCACCCTAACCCTATCTGTTATCCCAACCCTAACCCTAGCTGTAACCCTAACCCTAGCCCTAACCCTAACTAACCATTGAACATAAAACAAATTTTAAAAGTCAGTAACCAAAATCTTTTTTTTCTGCTTATATAATAAAAAACTTTTCTTCTTTACCCCAAATAAAAGAAATTTAATTAAAAAATACACAAATTATTAATGAAAAAGCATTTTTTATCATGTTCGTAGTTTTGTTTAACCCTGAAACAGCACTCAAGTCTTTTCCCACTTAAATTTTAAAGAGAGGTTAGTGTTAGCATACTTTCTTGACTGTATTTTAATGTTTTTTATCATTAGATTGGCATTGTCAAGCTCAACCTCCAAGTTCTGGTTGTAAAACACAGTCAAACTCTGAATTTTAGCGGCCCCCTTGTGAAATTCCTCTGGAAAGTTTGTCCGAAACGCAGCATGTTTTTTTAGTGTGGACTTTATAATCTTTTACCACTGCAGTGTGCTTGTTGCAATGCAAACACTATGGTTTGGTTTCTGTACTTACAAATAAATAAATAATTTCCACTCCAAGCAGGATCATCCTTGCTGATTTTTTCGTTTTTGGGTGGAAAGAGATGCTACTTTCACCTGTGTGAGACTGCTAATGTTAGCTTTGCAAACGCACCTGCTTATTGACACAATGCATTGGGTTAGTTGCTAGGTTACGGTAGGTGTTGCAGTCAATATTTGTAATAGTGTTGGAATTTTTGTAAGAACTTTCCCATGTTAGTATAGGATGTTTTTCTCATCTGACCTGAATCCCAATCACTTGGTAGCTCTTTCAGGCCACTCAAGGGTTACTTTCGGCTGCATGTGGCCCACGGGCTGCTGATTAAATAGCGCTGGTTAAAGGTATAGTTAGAATAATCATGTTTGATTTTTAATGTTATATCAAAAGCTAAAAGAGCATCAACATCAAGTCAGCAGGAAGTTACTCGTGAGTTAACAGTTCCAGGGACTTACTGGGGTTTACTTGTGAGTTTGATAAGTTTACAGGGAGTTTGAGGACAACATGCTGCAGGCAGGAAAGAAGCAAAGGCAGAAGACGGATGGAGGAGCAAGGTGTGCTCAGCAGCTTCTGCCGTGCGGGGAAGTTATCCATTTTAAAAGCAGCAGCAGCAGAGTACCTGCTAGCTTATCATTAGCAGGTGAGACACACTGATAGGATCTGAGGACGCGAATGGATGGCGGCTCAGACAGACAGATGGCTCTGCGCTCCATTAAGCAGTGACACAGCAGTGTGCTGGACACACCACACTCTCTACTCACACACAGAGTAGATTTCACATCAAAGAAGAGAACTTGACTCTTTAAAGAGAATAAAAGAGGCACAGAGATATAACCACAGGATTTATGGCTGTATACTTTTTGCGTCTCTTAAATTAAATGTTTTTTTTCTCTCTTTCTTTTTGATTTGAATTTCAGTCGAGCGCCCCAGAAAGTGCCACAACAGCTGTTCAGCTGAAAAAGCAAAGAAGTCAGCGGTTATTTTTCTACTCTGTGTTTGATTCAGTCATCAATTACTGTACAGTGGCAGCAGTCACGATAAATAAAAGTCAACAACTCACAAACAGCAGCGCCCTGTCACTGGCGCTCATCCAGCGCCCACAGCAACATATCGAGTTATAGAGACCGCCTGTATACACATCATTGATCTCTATAAGTTCTTCTCCAAAGTCTACACGTTTGATCAAAGCTCGGGGAGGGTGGATGGCATTTTTCGAAAGCGAAAAGACCAGTCGTGCACCCGAGGAAGAATAAGGGGGGGAGGGCGTCTCTTCTGCCACGACAGATCTGGATCAAAAGTACCTATTGCAGAATCAAAGTCAGGGCTATCAATATTTCATCACAGGAGAGCCTGCTGGTCATCTCACACCTCCTCCTGCAACCTTTCCTTTCCGTCCTTTCTGTTTCAAGGCTACTGTTTCTGTTTTCTACAAACCTCCTGAAGGACAAATGATTCCCCCTCCAACCATTAGTGTCAGAAAGAGGAGTTTACATTAATACTACGAGCTCTATGAGGATCTACCTTACTCAGTAATGAATCAAAGCTAAGATTAGCATGATCATAAAAACACCAAGATTATGAAAATATATGAGGACACCACCTTTTACCCTCTATGCTAGCTTTTGCACGTATCATTACACTAACCAAGGTAAATAAGTTTAGCTAAATACCAGCTAAAGTTAAGTTATGCTAGTGAAGTTAAGTGTATTTACCAAGTTAAGCTAATATAAGCTAACATAAGCTAACATTTGCGTTGTTATTTATCTAAATTAAGCCCTGTTTTTTGTTGTTGTTGCTGTTTTTACCAGTTAGGAAAACATTAGCCAACATTCTCTGCTTTAATGATCTTAGTCAAACAGAAATGAAGTATTGAAGCTAATGTTAGTCAACATTTTTACTGAATTAAGCTAAAATTTTCTACATAAAAAGTCTTCTTCAATCTTTCTTTTTCTTTTTTTTACCAGCTTGAGCTAACACAAGCTAACATTTTCTGCGTTAACCATCAAGGCTAGATTTTACAGATTAAAGCTAATATTTTCTGAGTTGAAAGTCCTTGTCAAGGTTTTTTTTTTTTTTTTTTTTTTCCAACTTGAGCTAACACCAGCTAAAGTTTTCTGTGTTAACCATCAAGGTCAAGCATTTTTACTGATTTAAGGTAACAATCTCTGCATTAAAAGTCTTTGCAAAGCTTTTCACCAACTTAAGCTAACACAAGCTAACCTTTTCGGTGTTGATCATCATGTAAATAAAACTTTTTGTGACCAACTTAAAACAACATTAGCTAATATTATCTGTGTTAAACATCTATGCCAAGCATTTGTACTGATTTAAGCTTTTTTTTTTTTTTCCATAAAAAGTCTTCAAGTTTTTTTTTTGTTTTGTTTTGTTTTTTTTACCAGCTTGAGCTAACACAAGCTAACATTTTCTGTGTTAACCATCAAGGCTAAGAATTTTTACAGATTAATGTTAAAATTTTCTGAGTTAAAAGTCCTTGTCAAGCATTTTTTAAACCAACTTAAGCTAACACAAGCTAACAATTTCTGTGTTAATCGTCTAAATAAAGCTTTTTTGTGACCAACTTAAAACAACATAAGCTAATATTTTCAGTGTTAATCATCTAAGTCAAGCATTTTAACTGATTTAAGCTAACAATTTCTGCATTAAAGTTTTTTGTCAAGCTATTTTTTTACCAACTTACCCTAACACAAGCTAACATTTTCTGCGTTAATCATCTTAATAAAGCATTTTGTGACTAACTTAAAATAACATTAGCTAATGTTTTCTGTGATAACCATCTATGTCAAGCATTTTTACTCATTTAAGCTAACATTTTCTGTATAAAAGTCTTCGTCAAGCTTTTTATTTTTACCAACTTGAGGCCACACAGGCTAATATTTCCTGTGTTAATCAAATAAATTATGTTTTTGTGACCAACTTAAAACATTAGCTAACATTTTCTGCATTAAACATCTTTGTCAAGCTTTTTTACCAACTAAAGCTAACACAAGCTAACATTTTCTGCTATAATCATCAAAATAAAGCTTTTTGTGACCAACGTGAAACAACATTAGCTTACATTTTCTGTTTCAACCATCTAAGTAGGACATTTTTACAATTATGCCAACATTAGCAAAGTGCTGCTTCTATGAAAACCAAAGCTCACATGACTACCTAGTGAAATTTTCAAACTTTAAAACTGGAACATTATTATTTGGCTTTAAAGTAACAGAAATTTAATTGATAAATTCTTGACATAATAATTATGAAAGTTAGTTATTAAATGTACTGTTAACCATGCTGGAAAAGGAAAACAAATAACACCAGCTAACAGGGATAAAAGCAGTTGTCTCAATAAAGCATTTCATCTATGTTGCCCAAAGTGCACTTAAGCTAGGTTTAGGGTGAGCATAGACCAAGAAATGGGCACACTTTAATTTTACAGGCTCATGGTGCCAGCAGTAGGAGGGCATGTATACTACTAACAGTAACATTTTCAAACAAAGCCAGTTGGAAGAAAGCTTCTTCAATGAAAAAAGTCTCAGTGTTCCTGGGTTTAGTCTCAGACACCAGCAGAGCCCACAGAACGGAGTGGAGGAGGCTGTTTCTGTACTGGAAAGATATATAAATGAGAAAAACTTATGAGCAAAACATGCAAATAAAAGTCCAACAAGCTTAAAAAAGAACTTAAGCTCGACAGCGCATCATACTCATGAACACAACCCCAATGTGTCACAATTTGGATTCTTCTGCAATCCCCAAAACAGTGAGGGAGCATCATTCACGCTGTGCAGAAACTAGGCTACACTGTGCTTAACATGGCACCACACCGGCTCATACAGGAAGAGGTTAAGTTGAAGCAGTCGGGGGAGAAATGGGGGAGAAAACGTATTAGGGAGAAACCGGGAAATGAAACTTTGCATTATTTTTAGAGGAAATAATGTCTGTGCATCTCAGTAATTATACAGCAATTCGGAACTGGCTGATAGGCCTCCGGTGGACTCCTTTTTTTTTTTTTTTCTGACTACTCTCTTCCAGCCTTATCTTTCCCCACCACAACTGCACAGACTCCTACATGCATTTTAATATGGTAATTATTGGGTGAATTCTAAACATTAACCAAAGAGGAGAAAAGCTGGCGAAAGCATTTAAAGCGGGATTCAGCCACCGGTTTTCCTGTATCAACACAACTCATGCTTCTCCCGCTTCCTGATTAGGAGGATTTATTCAGGGTATTTTTAGCCCCTATCTCTTTTGTGTGCGCTGGCAGGCGCGCTATTTACAGTATTCTGCTGCCGTCATTTGGCTGATCTGCTGATAAACTTAGTCAATGAACGAGGGAGCTTATTGTTGGAGACTGATATCATTGTTAAAAATAAGACAGCCCTTCCCAGCCTGCTGCTCTTAGAGACATATTTATTCCATAGTCTACATGTATTGTTATGTATCACAATAAAGAATACTCTTAGAAAGCTGAGTTTGCACATTCTTATTTGCTTTTCCTCTCATAGGCTGAGAGAAAAAGTGTTATTTGACAACCTAGGGCCTGAAGTTGTTTTTTGTCAGCTAAAATAAATGGATACAGTCTGAGAGGGAGAGCGTGAGGGGGAGGCGAGGACCTCCCTGCGGACTCCTCTGTCTTGAGGCAAGATTTTCTCCTATTTGATGGAGCTCAACAGACAAGAGTTTTCTCACTGAGACAAAGTTAAGGGGGAGTGTTAAAAAAACTGCGGCGCCAAGGCTCACCAAAAAAATCAGTAGCAGGAGAGGCAGGAACCAAAGCTGCTCCTTTCCCGCTTTGTTTAAGAGGTCGGGGAGGCCAATAGATCTGTTTGTTTCATGTTTATGTGGGAGTGGGCTGGATCTGGAGCGTCTTCAGAGTTTTGAAAAGTTGTCTCTCGCTGGAGCGCGCGTCGGCTGTCTGTCTACCTCACCCTGCTTAGAGGTCTTAGCCGGATATTCCAGTAGGAGGAAAGCCAGAGGGATTTCAGCACATGTGATTTACTTAAGTGTAAAACATCAAATCTGAAATATTCCGCACGCTGTAGTTTGAAAAGCAGAGCTGTTCTGTGTCACATGGGGAATTTCATTCAGGGTTTAAGCCTCTGAGATTTCTTTCCTTATATTTCTGAGCAGAAAACACAGCGAGGCGAGCATCAGCTGAACATACAGGCTGAATTCATGCCTGTTCAAACGTGTTCTGTCATACAAATCGCTTAACGTTGAATCCTTTTGATTCAAAATATGACAAATGACTCAGAGTTAGTACATGTCACAGTCTCCAATCACATTAGATTTAAAAAATTAAATTAGAAGTAAAAAAGAAACTCAATCTCATGTTATGTCTATCATATTTGCACACTCACACCAAAACTTTCATCTGGCATTTTTTTTCTGGAACATTCCATTCTTCGCGTTTTTTTGCATTTGCCCAGATCCTTTCCAGAGTAGTTTGACTATTCAGAGACACCGTATGCTACTTGCAAAATCATGTTTTTACATTTTCAACACATTTTCTACAGTTTAGTGCAATGTTTTGATGATTAATGGGGGTCTGTGTGTGGGTCTGTTTCTGTGTGTTCCTGTGTTTGTGTATGTGCATACATCAAAAATGCGAACAGCAGTTGGAATCAATTGTTTGCGTAGTGTTTTTTTTTTTGTTTGTTTGTTTTTTTTTGTTTGTTTTTTTCAATTATGGATCCAAGAAATGCATCCACAAAAAAAAAAAAAAAAAGAAAGAAAAACAAAACAAAACAAATACACAAACAAACAAACAAACAAACAAACAAACAAACAAACAAACAAACAAACTCAGAGCGCAAAAACCTTCAAATAAAGACCCAAACTGTGAATATACAGGATGTTAAGGTGCACAGACTAAACAAACAAACAAACAAAAAACCTTGTACCATGGACTTACTTGTGTTGCAATAATAAGAAAAAAATGTCTTTTTTTCACTTGAAATAAGCCAGTTTCAACTGCCTCATTCCAAGTTGTTTAAAGACAAAAATAAGGCCTGAATTGCTTGTAATAAATAAAACAATGTACCAATGGAAGAAGAAAAATTTGCCTGAAACTAGAATAATGTCGTATTTAATTATTATAATAATCAATTTTCTCTTGTTACGTTGATTTTTTTCTTTCTTTTTACTTGTTACAAGCAATTCAAGCCGCGTTTTTATCTTTAAACAACTTGAAATAAGACCTTTTTCTGGACTGGTCAAGTGAATGTGGCTCATGTCAAGTCTAAAAAGACATTTTTTACTGAAATTAAGACAAAAACACTTGATGAGAGTGTAGAGTTTTTTTTTTTTCCAGTGTACCATACTCTTTCTCTAGCAAGCCTGCTGTACTGCCTTAAGTATGACCTGTAAACCAGTTACCAGTAAGCTACTGTTGGCCTAGGTCTCAGTATCAGTATCTTATCTTAAAGACAGGTAAGATAGGAGGAAACTTTATTTTAAAGTCTTTGCTGGGTGGAAGATCCAATGACCAAAAGATACACAGACCCCTTCCTTTAAAGCAGTCTCTCATTGTCCTCAAAAAGCATCTCAAGAGCTGTAAACAGTCCTGGATTATCCTTTCAATATGGCTAAAAAAAAACAGTCACAGATGAAGAAGACACCAGTGTTATGGTTTGAAAAAAAAACCTTATAAAATTAGAAGTTTTGAAGAAATAACTGATACAATTTAACTAAAGACACATTTCTGTAAGATTAGTTGTACTGCTCTGGTTGTACTGTATCTAATATCTATTTTAGTCTTCACTTTCCTGGATATGATGTTTTTTTTACGTGACCAGGAGAGAGATGAGCATATCATTTTTCTCATCAGTTGCCTTACTTACAGAACAGGAAACTTCCAACTGTCACTGTTTTTTTCCTTTGTGTGAGTTTTTTTTTCTTTCACTCACTTTTTTTCAACTCTGAACAACTTAACACTTAGGCACTACTATGTTTTGAGGTTTAAATCAGAAAGAATCAAACTCTAAATAAGAGTTTTTTTTTGTCTGACTCTGCTTCACTAATGGCTGCTAACTTCATGATTTGGCCTCAGTTGTTAAATAATGTCTGCACCTCTTCCTCTGGACGATCACTGTGTCTCTCCATCTATCATCCACTAGGTGCTGGGGTTGTGACAGCTCAGTGCTCAAGTTTATAGATAAGCTGCACCGTCAACTGTTGTGAATGATAGAGGCTTTAAAAGTTTGGACTGAGAGTAGCAGAAGATCTTTTGTTCAGATGCAGTTGTGAAAAACTTGAACAGGTCATTGCTGAGTAAAAGCAAAGTAGAGTCAGTGTTTGTGATTTTTTTTCTGTGATCTTAAACCCTGCTTTAGGAATTAATTAGCACGGCTAATTAAGCTATTACACTCCATCTTAGCTGGTGATTTAATCATGTTTTGCTGCCTTAAATCTCTCAGTCCTAGCAGGTGCTGAAACATTTTTTGCTCTCTGCGTGTATCTCTGACTCCCTCGCATGATTTGTCCTTTCTTCCATCTCTTTCTGTGTCTTCCTCTTCCTCCCTCTCTTCCTCCCTCCTGGGTTAGCTTTGCAGCCTAGCCTGTGGGCCCAGGGATGTTGTATTAATTAACTCGCCTCACTGCACTCTCATCAAGCTGCCGGTAAATGGCCCCGCTCCAAGTTTCCCTCCCGGAGCGCTCCAAGATGGCAGCATCCGTAAACAACTTGAAATTTACGGTGCTGCAGTCACAGCGGCGAAGGCCCCGGCTCCTCCTGACTCTGAGGGAAGACAGAATGGAGCGTGCAATTCAAACAGAGCGCTCGCTCCGCACACCGCTGTGTGGTTTAATATGTAAATGCGTTTTCGTTAGAGTCAGACTGCCATCGCACTCATCTGTTTCTCCTCTGACGACGAGCAAAGTGCAATCTTTCTTAATGTGCGCTGCAGTACAGAGCGGGCCTATTGCTCAGCAGTCATAAACAACTTTGTATACCTTTTACGTGACATGATTAAAATGGATGCAAATCTTTGTCAATATTAACACGGTTCGACAAGCAGCCATGCAAATGACTCTACTCCTCAGAGAGAGTGCAGGCTGTAATGAGGTAAATACTACACTGTGTTTTCTGTAGCATTGGAGCTGAGCTGCAGAGGAAACTAAAGGTGGGTAAATACAACACTGCATCCCAGAGGCTTTCTCAGCCCTGCTATAGTCTAAATAGCCGCTATGCATAATAAACTCCAATTAGAGAAGACATTAGAATACAGAATTCTCTCAGAAACCCTAACAGGTCTAACTGTCACTTTTTGCTTTATTTCACTTCATTTTGCTCATGTTTACCTCACTTTCAAGGGGCTGTGAGGAGTTTGAAAGTGATCTTTAAAAACTTTCCCTTCTAGATATATGCCTGATCAAAATTCACACACTTTAAAATGAGATTATCAGCTCCAACATTGATGGTTACATGTTATGTTAAATTACGACTTCTTAGCTTCCAGTTCAGGTCAACCAGGACCAGATAGGTTTACAGCATGTCTAGGTCTCTGTGACAACACCACACGGGCTGACAAAGTTTAGTAGAGAGAAGAGATGAGAGATGCTAAAAATGATTGCTGTGACTAATTTTGTAGTGATGGTGGACACAGGAGCCAAACTGTCAGACAGAAAAAGTGAAGAAGAGCAGAAGAAAGCTAAACAGGAGAGTGATACAGCCCAAGCTAAAGGCTAATTAGCCCTAACTGGGCTAACCAGTTAGTAATAATGTCCATTCCAATCCAAATGCAGCAGTTATTGTGCAGTGGTCTGTTCAAACTTGAGAGTCTATCGACAAAATAAAGAGTGAGGTTACGTTAGCTCTGCTTGCTAGATGACTAGCAGGACATAGCTAACCAGGATTTGCTAATGTTACACATTACAGACATGTCTTAGAGCGCTTGACTGCCAGCTGCGCTAAATATAAACGGCTACTAACTACTTACAAACTGACAGGGTAACGTTAGCCTATAGATACGTCAAAGCATCAGGCTAACATATAGCTATCTGTTGCAACGTTTGCTCGATACCTTTCCTCCGTGTGTTGTATCCAGTAAAAAATTGTCTTGAACAAAGATTTTTTTTTTGATCTGATCTCCTCTAATGCCAAAGCAAACACACACCTTGCTAAAAGTAATTTACAATACTGTATGGAGACTCCAGGCCACAAGGTGGCGAGGGAGTGCAATCAAAACAGATCCTCCTCACAGCATCTTTAAGCAAGAAAATTAGCTCCAAATCCAGAATATAAGTGCCACCAATATATGATGAAGTCTGTATTTGAGGACCTTTCAGAAGGAAAAAGGTAATTTTCTCTTAAGGGAAAGCTTCTGTTGTTTCTCTTCCTTGTCCATTTTTTTTTACCATCTATCTAGCAACTGGTAAGGCAGTTGAGCTCAGCCTTGTGGGTAATAAACAGTGACACCAACACTAAACCAAATACCTCTCTGCATTTTAGTGTTATATTTGATTTTTTTTTATATATATATAGAAAAGAGGTCATTGTTGTCTACATAATCCATGCTCCCTGTCACGGCCTCCTAACTTCATGAAGCTCAAACCCCACAGAGACTGTGGCATACAAGAGGGACTGTAACACCACACTATGTAACACTGCCCCAATGAGTAATAATGTAACAAACTTTCACTTCAATTTCGTAATATTCTGCTGCATTTGTAATAAAATTCTTGAAAGCAACATGGAATAAACTTTGCTGCATTATGTCATAAGTTCTTATTAAATGCAGGAACCTGCATTTTGTTATAAGTGATGCAATATGTAAGAACTTATTACATGATGTGGCAAAGTTTGTTACATATTGCAGACATATTGATCAGAGCCAGACCAGGAGTCAACAGGTTGGAGGTTTTACAGCCCAACATGAACTGAGAGGGTTATCAGTAGAGTGGGAAATGCAGGAAATCTTTGTTCTAGCAACTCCAGGTGTCTGAATCTGGTGCAAGCTCACGTCCACAGTCAACACACAACGGAGCAGAGCTGGGTGGAGAGGCATCTAGTGTATTTGAGGCGTCAGGCTGAGACGTCGGGTTCGGGTTCGGGTTCTGTGGTCCAAAAAGTCTTTTAAAAGTTTACATTATCAGTCAGCCAAAGTGCTAGTTTTGTTCAGATGAAAGATCAGAATCCAAAAACTGTTTACACTTTGTATTGAATATGTCTCTCTTTAAACAAACTTTCTACTTTTTGGCATACCAAGAAAAAAAAAAAAGAGGAAAAAACCTCACTCGGGAGGCCAAGTGAGTCAACTGTAAGGCTCAGGAAATGGAAAGGTGCTGGAGGCCCCTGAGAGACAGTGAAGCTGCAGGTTTCAAAACAAGACTTAAGCTTTTAGACTTTCAAGATTTATGTGCATGAAATGTTTTGGTTTGTCTGAGACAGACAGAATTTTTTCATCAAAGAGGGGTATTGTGTTACAGTAGCTTTGCAGGATTCACTGCCTAAAACAGTCCTAATGTTCCTCACACTGGTGTGTCAGATATCCTTTATTTCAGCATCTGTCGTCAACATTCTGTCTCTTTAAGGGCTCCTGCTCCAGATACCCCCTTCCCTCTGATTGAGCAGCTGGAGGCCTGTGAGGGGTGGAGCTACGGGGAGACCTTAGTGTTTTGAGCCTGTGTTTCAATTATGTGATAACCTCATCGATTCAGCAAGTCTCATAATGATCTCGTTAAGATCTCGTGAGGATCCTGTGCTTTTTTTTTTTTTTGGAATGGAACATTTTGAGCTGTTTACAGACAGATTTAACATGGAAAAAAACTAAAATCTTATCAAGTGTTTTTTTTTTTTTATCTTATTTTAAGTAGAAAATGTCTTTTGGACTTAATATGAGCCACATTCACCAGAAAAATGTCATATTTTAAGTTATTTAAAGACAAAAATGAAAGTCTTCCAATGGAACAAGAGAGTTACTTCTTTCATATTAGTTTCAAGCATTTTTCTAGCAATTTTTTCTTGTTCCATATGCATTTTTCAAACTTGTAAAAGACAATTCAGACCTCATTTTTGTCTTTAAATAACTTAAAAATAAGACATTTTTCTGGACTGGTCAGGTGAATGTGGCTCATATCAAGTGTATAATACAATTTTTACTTAAAATTAGACAAAAGCACTTGTTTATCTTTTTCCTTTTTCTTTTCTTTCTTTTTTTTATTTTACAGTGAGGGATTCATCTAACATCTGAATATGCATCATTTGGATAATGTGAACATCTAGTATGGATACTGTACATCTTTGTCTTAAATTGTGAATGCATTAACAGTATTTTAAAATCTGAAAGAGTTCAACAACATGAGAGCAACAGATTCCAAAAAAACTGCAGACATATTGTGAAGAGATACGAGGAGAAAAGAACATGAAGAGGGGCAGAACAACAGAGGAGGAACCAAGCTACAGAAAAATGTGTCTGTATTTGCTTTGTGTTGCTGTGTATGCGTTACATTGTAGGCTGTACACTTCCTTATTTCCTTCAGAGCATCTTGACTGTAGCATCCTCACACAGAATCCAACCTGCGCTCATCAGGAAGATCTGAAATGCAATAAAGCTAAGAAACCAGGAGTGAGTCACGCTACCAACAGCGCAGCACAGGCGCTCTTCATTCTGAAGGCCAAGCACAGAAATACACCGACCCAGCATCATCTATAAACAATGATCTGAGGCTTCTTCCTCCTCTTCCTGTGGACACAGCTTCTGTCTGTTTTCTCTCTCGGTGGCGGCGGTGGACCAAAATAGCCCTCTCAGAGACACACCCAGAAGAGAGTGAAATCAAACATCATTATTCCCCGGGTAAATATTGTGAAGAGATCTCATCTCGCCTGGCTGCAGAGGAAATGAGGGACGTGGCATTATTCCTGGTGCGCTCTGGTCAGCCTTAAATCAGGCCTTATTGTAGCAGAGCCAGAGCTGGAGAGGCAGCCAGCACCCACTCCACTGTCTGCTGAGCACACCAGCACACAAACGGGGGCAAAACTCGCATCACATGAATGTATGGAAGCATCATAAACATGCAAAATGCATCCAGAAGTGAAGCATAAAGAGACGGCTTCCAGGACAAACAGACGCCCCGCTGTGTGCTGATAAATGCATGAGGCAGTTATGAAAACAGCACGAGGGCGTCTCTGCTCTTATACCTGCATTTGGTGTCTTTGTTTTAACCTAAAGCACATTTCAGACTATTTTTCTCACACACACATTCATAAGGAAAACATATGGAATGGGGCAATCTCTCATCCTTCGCTGAGAAATAGTTATTCCAAAACGCTTTCTTAATGTGCAAATTTTTCTACCGCTAAACACCGCCGCTGTCAAAGGAAAATTTCAATTACAGTAGTAAACCCAAATCTAGCATGCAGCATTACCCATCACTGTCATCCATATTGCTGCCTGCAGTTGCCGTGCAATTGGCTGAAAATGGGCTGAACTGCAGCAGATCATCAGACTGTTTTAAAGACATGAGAGAAGCTAACCTTCATGCTAAATCCAACACAGCTGCTACTCAACAGAAGTTTTACTGTCCTGATGTCAGACAACGCTTTGAGACAAAAGCCAAAACCGTGACAGGTTACAGTGTCGTCTGCAACTTTGACTGTTTTAATGATGGCTTAAAGAATATAAGGGAATTTATTTGGGGTAAAAAGTCTTTTGTAAGATTATGAATGCTGTTAAACCCAGTTTCCTCAGAAATTTATGAAATTACTTTCAAATATTGTGCCTCAAATCAGGGGCTGCGTCATGGGTGGGCCCAATGGACCCAAACCACCTCAAACTTTTCTTTAAATTATTATTTTTTCTTTCTTTCTTTCTTTTTCGTTTCCTTTCATCCTTTCATTCTCTTTCTTTCTTTTTTCACTTTTTTGCATTCTTTTCTAGCATGTTTTGCTTTTTTTTCTTTCATTATTTAAGTTTCCGTTTACTAGTGTTTTGTTTTTCTTGCTTTCTTTCTTTCTAAACCATTTCTCCCCTTTTCTATCTTTCCATTTTTTACTAACCCTTTCCTTTTTTTTCTTTTTCTTCTTCTCTTCCCCTTTTTTCTCGCCTCTAATTTCCCTTCCTTTTTCTTTTTTTCTTTCCTTACTCTTTGTGAATTCTTTTCCACCATTTGTTGCATTTTTTCTTTCATTCTATAAGTTTCTTTTTACTGGTGTCATTTCTTTCTTTCGTTTTCTCTTTCGTTTTCTCTTTCTTTCTTTCTTTCTTTCTTTCTTTCTTTCTTTCTTTCTTTCTTTCTTTCTTTCTTATTTATTTTTTCCCATTTCTCCTTTTTTCTGTATTTCCTTTTTCTTTTTTCTTGCCAATTACCAACCCTTTCATTTTTCTTTTTCTTCTTCTCTCCCTCTTTTTTCTTGCCTCTAGTTTCTCTGCCTTTTTCGTTCTTTCTTTCTTTCTTTCTTTCTTTCTTTCTTTCTTTCTTTCTTTCTTTCTTTCTTTCTTTCTCTTTCTTTCTTTCTTTCTTTCTTTCTTTCTTTCTTTCTTTGTCTCCCTTTTTCTTTTTTTTCTATCTTCTTTATAGTTATTGTTAATTGATTTTAAAGAGTGTTATAATATGTGATATTTAGTCTGTCAGTAAAAAAAAGTTATCACTCATTCAGCTTTATGTTATACAGGATTTTGGGAAAGACTGTAGATGTTTTTCTTTTGTTTAACAGAGGTTAACGTTGCTGACCTCACAGCCTGTATTACAGGGAAAGTTGAGGTGGCGCCACACATTAGTGCGTTAGAGTGCTACTCTTTGGCCGATACCAGGGAAATTTTGGCTCTGAAATTTTGGAAATCTTCATTTCTTCAATTTCTCATTATCAGCTTGAATGAGGTTTTCAAAAATGATCTTGATTTGAATCAACATGCCTGAGTGGAAATTCAACTGTGTACCACATAATCACATGTAGAAACAATCCCAAGCATACTTCATTAGGGTTTCCACCAAGATCACAATTCTAGATTTGGAGTTTAGAAGTCCTGTCAAGGTAAGTTTTGATGACAGCTCTGAGGTAAATGTATTTGATGGTATGGTTTAAAGGAAACATTTAAGTTTAACTAACGCTCATCAAAATGTGTATGATTTTAGAGGCTACAAATACGTATCCCTTTATTGATGACACTCAGTTAGTAAAGGGGCCTGCATTAATTTGTATGATTAGGGGTGTGGCTTAGTTTACGAACAGGGGGTTGGCTGTGGCCGTTTTCCTGGAGGCCGATGAATCGTCTCAGCTTAACAACTCTAATTCTGTGCTAACCAAAAGTCAATTTGAATAAACACGTCCAATGCAGCAAAGTAACTTTGATGAAATTCATGTTTTATAGCATAGCATACATCATTTTGTGGTCACCAACACTTTAGTCCTACTTTAATGTTATACTCCCTTTCAGCAGACTGTCTGCTACAATTTGGTGTTAGTTGCAGGTTTGTACGATAATTTGTTTCCTGACAGTGTTGAAAACTATGATGACCCAGTACAAATTTACAGATTCTATAAACGGAGTTCCCCAAGGAAGTATTCTGGGTCCTGTTTACCTTACATGAAGTCATACCAAATTTAGGGTCATTGCATGTTAAAAAACATTTTTTTAAGTCCATCTTTGAAAATGATATACGACAAAGATAAGTCATTACAGCCTTTTATCTCTTAGCAATTAACTTATTCGATCTACAGTGTTAAATTTCACTCTTAAAACCTTAAAGATGCATGTCAGTGTGGCTTCTTTTCAAGCACAATCTAGATTTTCCAGCTGGCTGCCTTTATAAAACACATGCTCTGAGTTTGTACAGGAACACAGTGCACAAAATGTTACATCTTCTCAAATTGGGGTTGAATCTTCGAACTCTTTCTGAGCACAGGACGACCACTGAGGAGCTGACCTGAGCCTCCAGTCAATTATCAGCTCTCACCACAAAGTCCCTCATCAGATTAGCTGTGTGTTTTATTTTTGGTAGTATCAGAAAGTTTGCCCAGCTTTATTGTGTGCTTTAATCTGTAAAAAAATCTGCTATCTGAAAATCTCTTTGACCAGCAGGGGCCTCTAGTGAACACCCCCAGCCTGGAGGAATGAGCCAATTTCCAAAACTACCCGCTGGAAATCCTTGCTGTCTCAAGAAATACTTGTTTGCCCGTCACTACAGAGCAGGACTCTGTCCCTGAGACAGGGGCTGCAGTCCTCAGTAGTTTCCTCTGAGCTGAACCCCCTCTTTGATTTCCAAAGTCAACAGACAGGGGCATGGATTCCCTTCTCTGTTCTCCTCACACGATTGTCGGGAGATGAGAAAAAGGAAAGAGTGGAGAGCCAGGGAAAGAAGCTATGTCGTGTTGATTGCCGTCCTTGTGCCGGCGGCTTGCCACAGCTGCTATTCTGGGGGCTTGTTTTTGCGTGGGGAGGAGAGGCGCGAGAGAGTCAGTGAGAGCGAAGGAGAGGAGAGATTTTTGCCACGCTGCTGCAAAATGAGAAATGACACGGTTTCCCCAAACGTGGCGCCTCATCGGCCTGTTATGGATTAGTTAAGGCTGTTATTCTAATCTGCGCCCCTTTTCTTCACTGCCTCATTATGGAGCCGAGGTGCCAAGGCCTCATAGGGAGAGGAACGAGGAGCCCTGTTTGGAGTCGTTAAGGAAGATAGATGACGGCGTGTTGATGGGAGTCAGAGCCGATCTGACGGGGCCGCATGAAGCCAAGCTCCATCCATTTGTGATGTAAGAACTTAAATCCAATCACTGAACATGTTTGACCGTGGACGGCAAGAAATCAGCAGCAGAACAAGGTCTTTTATACAGCCGAGCGTCTTTGATGTCTGAAAAATGGAAATATGATGCAAAAGTGAAGCCTTCAATATTGTATAGGGCACCATGGCAGCTCTCTCTGTAGTGAGGATAGAGGGACATTTTCCTGTCTGGTTTATAAAAAAGGGCTGTCTTTCCTTTGAACTTAACATTTAATTAATTTCATGCGAGTCAGAAATGCTACTTCAACTCAATTCTCCCGTTTTTAACTTCGTAATTGACTCATTTGAATTTCAGCGCGATCAACAAGGGCCGCTGATCACCACTTATCCTCTCATGCAGACAGGTGCAACATGTCTAACCCCTCGTAACCGCTCGTTAGAAAGACTGTTTCACACCGTGCTTAATGGAAGAAGCTCGCACAAAGAGGAGGTACTTGTGGATTTACCTGTAAATTATCCGTGACACCGGGGCTATTAAAGGGATCATATACGAGCCACATAAAGGACTGCGCTTCATCCACTCCACCCCAATCAGCTCAAAGGCCTTTTCACTGAACATGCTCAAGAGCGATTCATCGGCAGATAAAAGACAATGTTGTACAGAGGACAAACAGCGCACAGAGCGGCTGAAAATCAGTGGAAAGGGTCACAGGTGATATAAATCCATTTTGACCTGGAGGGTGAGAGGAGGAGATTGTTTTCTCCTGATGTCAAGGACCCGGAGTGGAGGTAAAACCACTTCCAGAAAGTTGAGATGCTGCGTGAAATGTTGATCGATGTAATATTGATGGCTTGTTTGTATCTGAAAAACTATTGTTTTTTAAAAAGAATAAAACGATACCATGAAAAAATATTTCTTTTTTTCTTTTTTTTTTTGAGTCATCATCAGTTTTTTCTTTCAGTCAAGATGCATTTCTTTCATCATTGAAACTCTCACTCTTTGTCACCGAGACATGGTTTTGACTAGAGCCCGACCGATATGGGATTTTTTGGGCAGATGCCGATACTGATACTGCGGGCAAAAAAAAGCTGATATATTGACCGATATCCAATATATTGGCTGATATATATATATATATATATAATAAATTCATTGAGACGCCTTATTATAGTCTTACATTAGACAATGGTGGACATGTGAATTAATAGTAGCATTCATCTCCCTTGGCCGGCCGATTAATCGGTCGGGCTCTAGTTTTGACTACTCAGAGAACAGGAAATAACAGCCTGTTATCATGGACACACACTCACACACACAAAATTCTGACAAGGACAAAAAAAGCCCTAAAAGTAGTGTAATGTTAAAAATAAACCAACTTGGTTAATGTGCCACAGGTTGGTATAATGACTTGGTATGATAAGGAAAACTAAGAAAATGACTCAGAAATAAAAACAAGAAGAGATTCATCACCCTGTGAGAGACTGCGAAAGAAAATAATTCAGCATTTCAGTAAAATGTTCCTCAGGATGTTTGTCACACTGTCTCTGGCTAATGATTGGGATCAACCCACCGATTTGATTTTTTACAGCGCCAGAAAATTGTCTTATTTTCTCAAGAGAAGTTAATGAGAAAAATAAGATCAGATCTCAGGAAAACAACAGAATTTATTCAGACTATGAGCTTTGTTTTCTCGAGATAAAGAAATTATCATGTCGTGCTGGGAAAAAAATGATAATAGGAAAATTAATTGAGCTCTTACGAAAACAACTGAAGTCAACCTATTATCATGAAAAAAATGAGAAAATCAAATGTTTAAAATCCTGACCTTTTATGGCTTCCATACTTGTCCAATAATCTCCATAAGGTTTTGGGTGATTTCCGGAACATGTTATGTCCTGAAACACCGCAGCCACCGTCGCCATGTAAACTGCAAGCTGGATTTTTTTCGTGTAAATGCTGAAGTCACGTTCTGATTTGCACATTATACTTTTGTAGTAGCAACTTAAATTGCCATACCTGAACCAGACAACAGCAACATCAACAGGACAGGACTTGGGCTTGTGCTGCTGAATCTACTGACTGACAAAATGTGCATCTGTTGTACCACTTCTTCAATCAGGGACAACGCATTCAATTTATACCAGATGATCAGCCCACCTTTACTTCAGCAGAAGGCCACTAAAAGAAGCCTCTGGACAAGATCTGCTGTATCACCAACTACAGGCCTGGCATGGAAACTAGAGATAGACCGATGTGTTTTTTCAGGGCTGACACCTATACAGATTAGAGCAGGCCCATAATACATATTTGAAGCTGATATTCATTTGCGGTAAAAGTGAATATATGGGCGTTAAAATTTTGAATAATACAAACTCTGAAACTTAAATTTGTTTAAATGCTGATAAGCATATATTCATTAACCAGCTCCCAGGCTCAGCAGCATGTCTCATAAAGTTAAATGAAAACTTAAACAAACTGAGACTGTTATTATAATTTCAGGAGAGTCTGCTGCCTAAACTTGCCTTCAAAACATATATCTGTCTTTTGGAGTTTCTCCATTTTGCTATTTTTTTCCCCTCTCTACTGTGTGTGAGTGCGTGCATGCACAGCTTTCACTGCTGATTGGCTGTGATCAGAGCCATGACTCTGCGTGTAGCCAATCAGATTGTACTGTGGGTGGGACAATGGGGTTGCTGCATTAGAGTCAAACTTAAAAAGTTTCTTATTAAAAAAAAAAAAAAAGGAAGAAAAGAAAAGGCCAGTCCCAATATGCCTCAAAATGCCAATATTGGGCATTTTTTTAATGCCTTTTTGAAAGGTTGTTGTGTAAATGAGGCCCTAATAACTTTCCATTAAATCCTTTTTGACAGTCCATCGCCCCTCGCTGCTTTTATTCTCAGAAGTACAAACATCCTGTCATTAACAAATTCCCCTTGTCCCATTCACTTGTGCTAAAATACAAAGCTCTCATCATACACAAAAGAAGAAGACCAGGAGTTGAAAAAGGCCTTCATGCCCCAGCTATACAGTGAGATGTAAGCAGGAGGGAAGGTGCAAATTATAAATGAGCGTAATAGAAAACCTGGTGGGCCATAAATCACATCAGCAGACAGAGCATATGCAAATATGTTTACGTGTGCCTGCTGACATCAGCAGCTCTGTACAAAATGTACTGCATGTTTTATTTATCTCCAGTCCCATTACATACCGTGTGTTAGGTTTCACAAGTGCAAGAGAGGGCTGCGAGAGTGGGGGCAGAAAATGGGTGGCATGATAATGGAGAGGACCATCTGTGTGACCTTTTTCTTTATTGTAGGAAAAGTGAGGGTGGGTACTGTGGAGAGGTAAAGAGTACACACTCTCAGAGCTCGATGCTGCACATTCAGGTCATGTGTGATCTGCAGGTCAAAGCTACGTCAGGTCTTTAAAAGAAAGTTCTACAGCAGAAGTGACTACAAACCTGAGGAAACGCAGCCATTATGGAGAGAAGGTGGAAAGAGTCAACACAGGTAGATCAGTTATACTGTGCTTTTTGTATTCTAAGATGATATGCTTCTTAGCTAGCTGGTGGATAACACCACCAGCAACATCAGTTTGTGCTCAAGGTTTGGAGGAAATAATTGAACTGTATCACAAGTGAGTTCTAAAGCTAGCCTGCTAGCTAGTTAACGGACATGAAACTAGTACCGTCAGTGACAAATTCGTTTAAATTCATTGCTTTGATTACTTTAACACTTGTTCATGTAATTGTCCTAATGCATTAAGAGTTTTAGTTGTGGAAATAAAAACATTTTTCTTCAAGGAGCTCTAAACCAAACAACACATTGCTAGCGCAGCAGTAAGCTGCTATTTCATCCAAACAGCCAATGCCTGGTTTTAAAGTCAGCCAGTCATTTTGAAGAAGCAGGAAAAAAAATTACACAAAATACTAGTTTCCAGAAATTTGTCCAACAATGGGTGAAATGATTGAAAAGTTAGCTAAGATGGGCAAAAAAAGTTGAATTTGTTAGCTTATAGTGTCAGACAGAGAGTTGAAATAGCTAACAATAATGAATTATCATTCATTTAGCCTAAAGAAGTTGCTAAATAGTTACAAGTATTAGCTTGTGGTATTGGGTGAATACTAAAATGGCTAAAAATAATAGCTAAACATCGCTAAAAGAAATGGGAAAGTTAGAGTTAACTACTAGACTAACTAAGCTAGCTGAAGAGTAATACACAAATTGTGCACAGGAATGGCCCAAGGCAAAGAGTAAACGGTTGAATTAACCAAGACTAAGCTATAGTCATCTTATAGTTAGCTAAAATGGGTAAACAGTTGAAGGTGTTAGCTAAGAGTGTTGGATATAGAGTTGAATTACCGTCCATTTAGCTATAGGATGCTAAATACTTTCAGTGTATGGCATTGAGTGGATACTGAAATGGCTAAAAACAGTAGCTAAACCAAGCTAAAAGAAACAGAAACAAAAGTTAGCTAAACATTAAATTGTTATAATAAGCTATCTTAAGAGTAGTACATAATCTTATGAACAGAAAGTTAGTTGAATTAACTAAGATAACAATAAAATGCTAACATTAATAAGTTACGGTTGAAGTTATATTTACCCCACCTTTTTAAATAGCTTAGATAGAGTTAGGGATTAATGGTTAGAGAAGCTAAAGCTAGCTAAAATACATTTAACTATAAGCTTAAGCATGTCTGACCATTAAATAACTCAAGGGTAGGGTTTATATCTTGCTAAGAATTAGCAAATCTTGCTAGAAGAATTAGCCTTTAGTAATTGACAAGTGGTTGTAACAGATGCTAAAGTCATGCATGATTGCTATTGCTACATTTAAGATGAATTGAAGAAGAACGAAGGAAAATAACTGAAGATAAAGGGTAATTTGATAGTTTATATTCTGTTTTTAAGATTGATGAGCTTCTAAAGTATGCTGTTGACATGGTTTTAAGGTTTGTGTTGAGGCTGTTCGGCTATGACTAACACAAGTGTATGAGAACCACTGTGTCACAGTGACCACATCGTGCAGCAGCAACAACTCTCCTCTTTAAGATCTGGGTCAATCCTTATTTGGCATCATCCATCAAAGCATAATTCAGTGTTCAGGCCTTTCCATTGCAAGCAGAAGGACGTCATTCTGGATAATATGGTGTCCTCCTCAAAGTTAAAGGCTCTTTTCCATCACTTACACTTGATTCTTTTGATCTGAATGACTGCTTGTCCAAAGCTTGTGAAAAGGAGTCAAAGTAATTTTCAACCCCCAGTCAAAACTCTGATGATTCAGTGCCCTGCAATCAGAAACCCACTGACTGAAGTGGTTTCTTTACGTCAAACAGCCCAGAAGGATGTGACATCAAGTTACACCAACTCATCTGTGATGGCCATTAGCCGCTGAAAGCTAATCCTATTTTTACCAGCAGCTCGTAATCACAACATATACCCAGAGAGCGCCCAATCACATAACTTGTCTGCCATGATAAGACCAGTTCCAGCAGGGAGAGGAGCCTCAAACATGCCAGATAAGAGCCAAATACGCTGTCACTCAGCCAAAGCCCCTCACATCAATATCTGTTTCCAGTTAAGCACAACAAACCCGAGAACTGCCGTGCAACCTTAACATCGACATAAGGATGCTTTCAAACTGAAAGAACGACTCCTTTCATAGTGAAAACTGCTGTCAGGGAAGATTACTTCTGGTCTAACATGCAGGCTAATGGAACAGTAAATATCGGAGCGACTCAGAAAGCTTTTTATGCAGCGAACAGATTAGCCTCCTTATCTTCTGCCAGCCAAACACAGTTCAGAAATGACTACATGATTGAGCGTGCCATAAATATTGTTTTCATTAAACCGCAAAACGCACTGGATTTTTTTTCTTTACTCTGAACACTTAAAAGCTTTCTTTACAAAAAAAAAAAAGGCCCAGTGGTTTCTGCAGCAGCTTCCATCTGCGTCCTTGCAATGCCCCTAAAAATGACAGTCGGGCAGTGTGAGGTGGCTGCGCAGTGGGGAAGCGCACTTCAAAGCAGGCCATTTCATCTTCAGCAAGGCTGTCTGCCTCAAGTGGAGCATGAGATAAAAAAAGAAAAGGAAAATAGAGAAAAAAATCAATACTCCATATCAGGGTTTTTCCTTCAAGCTTTGTGCTGCTCTTTGTGACAGTACATCCAAGACAGAGCCTGAACTCTGACCCTGTTATCTGTTGTGATAACTTGAGAATTTCACAGCAAATCAACATTTTGAAGAAGCTTGAAATATCAGGCTTTTCAAACGGTGCAGGGATTCTGTCTTTAAGATAAAAAACACAAGTTGATTTGAAGTTTGAGATTCAACTTTAGACCAGAGTGTTTGAATTTACAAATCATCAATGCTAGAGTTAAGCTTATACCGCAAAAAACTGAAATCTTACCAAGTGTTTTTGTCTTATGATCAGTAGAAAATGACTTTTTAGACTCACTATGAGCCATTTTCACCTGACCAGTCCAGAAAAATGTGGTTTCAACTTATTCAAAGACAAAAATGAGGTCTGAATTGCTTGGAACAAAAAAAATCTGCCAACAAAAGAAAAAAAGAAAAATTACTTGTATTAAGACATTATTCTAGTTGTAAGCTAATTTTTGAGCAAATTTTTCTAGTTTCATTGGCAGATTTGTCTTTAAATAACTTGAAACAACGTATCAAGTATAACAAGACATTTTTTACTTAAAATAAGACAAAAACACTTGATAAGATTTCATTTTTTTGCAGCACAAGTGTGACACAATTTCAAGAAAATTAAAGATGAATTCAAAGAACAGTTTGTCTTTTGGTTTGCTGAGGCACTAGAGATCGTTTGTCACTTTTGGGGGGATTTTTTCAAATGAAGCAAAAGGTTGCGCGCTTTGTCCACACTGAAAAAGGAAGGGTTAAAACAGACAATACTAGATTTAACAACAAAGACAGGCAGAAAAAAAAGAAACTACTGCTACAATTTAAATCCAACAGAAAAAGAAGGAATGATAGGATCCAATCACAAAGCGTCATTGCCCTTCAACTTATTTATTGATGTACTGAACATGGAAAAAATTCAAAGTATCCAAACACAAAGTAAAGAACATGTACATCCTTTTAAATACTCAACAAAAGATATTCTATTCCAAAAATGCCGTGAACCGAGTCAGACTATACAACTTCAAATAAATAATCATTCTCATATTAAGAATTGAGAGAAAAAAAGGGGTGGGAGGGAACACTTTTTCATGCCAGACCATCAGCACATTTGTCAAGACCAAATAATCGTGAAAGAAAGAAAAGTTTTATCGACGGCTGGTCAGGCATGAAAAGTGTCCCCTCGACCCCACAGCAGCAAGTATCACAACTCATCTAGACTTAAATTTAACTTTTACAAGTAACACAAAGAAGGAATAGATAAACGAGAAAAAGCAGTCGCAAAGAGAATTATATAATGCATAGCACACTGCTCATTGAGGGGAAGCATGACGAGTAATTGGTTTAAATGCCAAGCAGGATGCAGGTGCAGTATTCAGTGCATCTGAGGCTCCACCGGCCTCCGTCTGTTTGTTCGACATGAGTTAAGATGTTGTTCGACAAACTCTTGCAACCAAATTTTGCTAAATGGAACTGCTTCACTGATCTTCCCCCAAAGTGAATAAAGCAATATACACCTTTTTACGATTTTAAAGACAGGTTATATGCATTACGTATATATATGAGTATGAAAAAAAACAAACTAATCAAATAGTTCAAAACTGTGGTTTATATCCATTCTTTACCACATAAATATATATCTATAATGTTTATATATAAAAAACAAAAACATATGTCTATAGTTTCTTAATACCTTTTTTTTACGAAGCAAGACTATCTACAGACCAAACAACCAACAAATTTGATGCACTGTAATGCTAGTCCATGGGACAAGAAATCAAGTTTTTTAAACCGAAGGCAAATTTTAAAACCAAAAAGGAAAAGATTCAAAATAAAAGGACCTTACATACTCCATAAAATTAAAGAGAAACAATATATAAGATCACACTTCCCGATGAAGTCCAAACTAGAACCAAAAGAAGTCTGGCAAATACTCAACATAAAAAAGGACTTATTTACAGAGCTCAGAGCTCAGGAGTAATCCGTTCTGTTCTTCAGACTAGTTTTTTCTTAAGCTGCTGCCTTTACCGGCTTGTCCTCCAACTTTCATACAAAGTATGTAAAAACCCTTATTGGTCAATATTAAGACAAAATCAGCCTAATGATATATCGTAGGTACACCACAAACACCATGAGATCTGTCTGAAGGGAATCCTTTAGGAAGAACTGATTTTTGATCCCCCCGTAGACCTTTGAGATTCCTCCTTTATGTTAAAATTTTGCATGCACTTTCAGCGATTAAACCTTGGTTTGTTTTTTAGGCCGTTTCCAAATCAAATCGGAAAGCGAGTCGCTAGTCAGAACGATCAGGATGACGGGGGGACCCACAGATGATTTTACAAATGAAACCAGCACTGCCATTGATTCTATAATCTAAAGATAATACAAAGATCTCAAAAGGTATCTTTTACATCATAAATCTCCCCAGAAATTTCAACCACTGCAAACTTTCCTGTAAAGTTCAAAAGCTCACAAGGTGTCATATGAAGATATTTCTCAAAGTATCCAAGTCAAAATATTTTGTTCCAGGTCCAGTAAAAAGTTTCTCCAAATTTTTCTTTTTATAAAAATAGATGCTTTTTAAACCCACATCAAAGAGGTTCTTAGCTCTTTGGCAAGGTACTGCTTTAAGAATTTTTTTTTTGTCTTTTATCCGTTAAGTTTACAATAAGCAACATTATGCAGCCAACCAATAACCAACTGATATTACAATGAACGGAATACTTACAAAATCAACTAAACTGCAAAGAGTTCAAAAGAAGTACTCGCTAACCACTGAAGGCAGAACGCACCTAAGGCAAAAATCAGGACACAGATTAACACAAAGAAAATCACTACACAAAACCTTACAAGACTTACGGTTTTCAAAGCAGAAGTGCAACAAAATGACAAAACCTATCGTAACGTTTTTAGATGGTCCATCTGTCAAGACAGCAAGAGAATTCAACATCACAGGCAGTCAGACCTGCAGGATTTTTTTCTTGTTTTAAAGTAGATCAAGAAGATTCAAAGCGTAGCAATGAAAAGAAGAAAAAAAAATCACATTGTTGGACGCTAAATATTGTTTTGTCTTCGTAACACTGATTTACAAAGCTGTTTTACTAATGTAGAAAGTTACGGGCGATGCGCTCCCATTTTCTGGTTCCATTTTCTGCTGAGTTTTCTAGAAACAATCTCAGTGGGTATTAGGCTTTGTGTGTTTTGTTGGTTTTGAACGAGACTTGCAGCACTCTGTCCCCGAGGCGATATCCATTCAAGCTGGCGATGGCCACGGCCGCCTCGTCGTAGTTAGTCATGGTGACAAAACCAAATCCTTTGCACTTGTTTGTGTTGAAGTCGCGGATAACCTTGACGTTTGTGACGGCACCAAACGGGCCGAACATCTGCCAGAGGATGCTTTCATCTGCATCTGGAGCCAGGTTGTAGACGAAGATACACCAGCCGGTGCCCGCGTGCCCCGGGATGTTGATGCCAGCCAGGCTGGTCACCCCGTCGATGGCCATGGGCGAGAACCTGCTGTAAGAGAGAGGTAACGGTTTCAGGCCAGAGCAAAAACAAGGACAAAGTGGACACTTTCAGAAGACATGAGATTGTGCAAACAAGACTAACTAAATCTGACAAGTGTCCAGAGATCTCTCTGAGCAGGAACGTTTCCTCTACAGTTAAAGCAGACATCCTAACTTGAAGAGTTATAAAACAAAACTTTTTTTTTAATCTACGGGCACTCTGATCATCCTTATTGAAAAGAAAAGAAGAAGCTGAACTGTCATCATCCTGGACTGCACACAGACCAGGCCTAGGAATAACAAAGCCACCTTCTTGTACTACGATCTGCTCTTTTTGAGCTCATGATGTGCCGACAAAGACCCGAGTGAAGAAGCATTTATCCAAGAACAGAAGGTGCCTAATTAGAATAAGTACCACATCCAAGCTGAAAACGCTGCCAGGCCTGAAATAAAGAGTCACGCAGAAGCCCTGGCTTTTGGTAAATGTGGTTTCGCAGTTTGATGAAACAAAATTCAAAGTGCATGGAAAGCCTATGAATTATTGCAGCAGGTGTCACATAAGATTAGCTGCTCCAGTTGGCCTCTCAGGGAACATCCACCATGACAGGTGTGCTCCCAGCATCAAGGACACGCAGAGAGATTTGGCAACCAAGACGTCAGCCGATGAGCCGGGCAGAAGAGAAAATCACAAGTCTATTGTCGCCCGTGATGGGCCTTTGAGCTTTCAGGGGATTGGACTTCAATCATACTCGAGGAAGGCATTCTTATAAAACTCAACTTAGACAAACTGGTATCCTGGCGAATCCTGAAAGCTGTCTGACGCAACAAAGTTTAAAACAGGACAGGGCTGTCCATAATAGATCAAGGTGAGAGCAGGAAGCTCAAAATACAAGTATGCAATTTTGTGCAATCGCGAGTAAGAGACTGAGGAATTCTGTCCTTTGTTATGTAGACAAGCAGTGGAGACAACGCTTTAATCTAGACATGTTGTGACATAATGCTGAGATTAAAGCGTTTCAGGGGAACACTGTCACTAACCTGGTTTAAGAGCCAGACACATTAAACTTCATTTGCCTGGGAATGTAAAGCACAACAGACACAGCCCGAGAGTTTAAGAGACAGTTTAAGTTTGTTTATGATCAACGCACCTCCAACACATCTGAAGAGGCAGCTTCAGTTGATGGTTTAGTCTCAGGATTGCCAAAGAAACTCTGTTATCATGTTTCTGTTTTTTCCTTTAAAATCTTATTTGCTAGTTTGATTCTGTTGCTTCTCAGGATTTTTTTTTTAAGAAAGTTAAAGAATTATCCTTTAGTATTTTCAAAGAAAGTCTGAGTCAAATGCCTGTAGAAAGTAGATATTTAGTTTAGATATTTCAGCTTAAGTTGTTTGAAAGAAAAATACTTGTAGTTTTCTGGTTGAGTTTTTGTGTAGATGGAGTAAATCTGCGGGTCTGTTCCCAGGTGGGATCTAGCAGGCTCACAACACAGGGTTTAGTGGTGCAACAGTGTTTTTTTTTTACATCAGTGTGAGCTTGAAAAATCAGGGATAAAAATCACCAGAAGAGGAAAAATGTGATATGATTGTGCAACATGTGCAAAGGGTGGTTAATCTATCCAATTCCCTGATTTGATCCAATAATTGAGCTCACGATTCGATAATCAACAATGCTTGATGCTCTTACAATTATTGATTTTTCATTCGCCAGTTATGCAAAATGATCACACTATTAAAAAAAGACAGTCAGCTGCTGAATTACTTCTCTTTTCTTGAGAAACAACTCAAAGCACTTTCTGCGTATCATACTTTTACAACAGAATTATTTGTTTTAATTCGAAACAAATGTTCAAACTTGCAAATAAATTTCCACATTTGGAGATTTTTCCTGCAGAACAGAAATGGTAGTTTTGGAACCGAGTGTGTGCACAGCTATGTAACGCCTCACACCTTCCTAACAAGTGAAGTTACATAGCAAAACTTATCGCAGCTTTACTGGCTTATATAATGTAGAATACAGAAGTGAACTAAGGGAAAAAGTGAAGCTGCACACTTTTTTTTTCCTGTTTTAACAATAATAAAAATTTTAAAAAATCATAGATCGAATGTCAGCTTTTTCATTTCATATAACTTAGTCCAGCTAGTTAAATAAACACTAACCCAACCTCTCATGTGTTTCCTCTTTTATTAAAATGTTCATTTCGTCACAAACGAGTTACAACCTAAGCCGACCTGAATCATCCCAAAGCAGAGAGGAACTGAATCAATCCGGTGTGTTGCAAAGCTCAGCAAAACACGGGACAAATGTCTGATGTAAAACTGATATCATGTGTAAATCACCTTGCATGTTTTCACGAACTGTTCAGCTCCAGAAAGGTAGGACGTTAAGCCTTGCGTCTGAACGGCAGGACGTACCGTGGATAACTACGGCGTCACAATACTGTCAAAACTTAAGAGGAAATATGAGACGTGTGCACGGCTGCAGAGGAGCCGCTCAGAATAATAACAATAATGACCTTATAGATGACATAAACCTGCGTCTAACCTTCTTTTCTGAGCTTTATGGACACTCTCACTCTGTGTGGATATTTATCTGTTCTTTGAAAAACCAGAAAGAGCGGAGCAGCTTTTCCTCTGTTCGAGAGCTACATTGTCTGTTGGTTTAGAAAATAATTGATTACATAATTTAATGCGGAGTTGAATAGACGTTGCATTTTGATGGTATTGATCAACATGTCCCTTATAAAACAGTCTGTGTTTTACCTTGTATGAAGTAGGTATGTGTAAACTTCTGTGCTTTATTTTTTGTTTTTAATGTAGCAATTCCTGCTAAATAGTCTTGCACTGTGTCTGGCTACTTCAAAAATAAATTTGTGTCAAATTTAATTTAATTCTTGTGATACCATGACTGGAATCAGGAAACAACAAAACAAAAGTGCCGGCATTTAAAAGCAGGAAGTACATGGATATATATTTTAGTCTTTTATTCAGTACTGGATAGTTTCTGTGAATCAATACGTCTCGGCCTGTGTCATCCTTGTATCGATGAAATATTGGCGCAACAAAAAGCATAAAAAGATGTAGATAGGTTTCTCAGATCTTCAAAGACCTCAGCTGTGATGCTGCGGAGGAAGATACTGTCTCAGGTCAGAGGAGCAGAAATCTTAAGCGACACTTCTCACCGGTTTGTTCCAGGAGCATGTGTTGCTCTCCCTCTGCACGTCGCACACACGCTAAATATTTACATCATCACTCCCTGAGAAAACAAACAGCCCGACACCGGCTGGATAATGCATGTATGTTTGTTTGTAAAAGAGCCACTGATGCGGGCACACAAAAGCTTTTTCCTCGAATCAAATCAAGGCCACCTTATGCAGCGTTAACTACCTACGCAACGTTGCCAAGAGCACATGCAGGAAAAAATAAACAAAAGGAGAAAAAATACATCCCATCAGCTCCCTCATGATGGGTCTGAATTTCCCTCAGGATCAATTAAAGCACAAAATCTATTTACCTTTTGACACCGTAGGCCATGTTCAGCAGATTGTCCAACCTGAGGAGCACAAACAGCAGCACACAGATGCATTAGTGTGATTGTAAAGAAGGCTTTTTATGAAGCTGGTGATGCTTTTGGACAGGATGACAGAGATGAGTAATACTTCTGATATCATTTACAGTCAGGTGAATCCCCAGACTGCTCTTATTAACTTGCTGACAGGACCTGTTTTCCGTGTCCGACCTACACAAACGCAGCCAGCAGGAGACTGACGGTTGAAATGAAAAAAGCAGACTCTGTGAGAATATGCAGATTTTATTCCCACGGGTTCATTTCCACATTTACTGCCTGGACGAATTAGTACAAGTAGACGAATTGTCCTGAAAGAGACTCATTTATTGGACCATCTAATGATTTAGCCACCAGTGTATTACTCATCTCATTTGTGTGTTTGTCAAAAGTCTGCTAAAATGTGTCGCAGGCCAAAATGTGCAACAGGAGGAACACAGCAAAGTTGAAAATGTGGAATGGGGATGATTTATTCTGTCCAGAGTGTTGATGAGCTCCAACACAGAATATTTTCAGAGCACTGCTGTGAGACTATTTATATGCTAATTTCAAACGCCTCAGACATCACTTGCACCATTAACTAGACTCGGCTCAAATCAGATTGTTGGGTTTTTGGTGTGCCCCTTTTACCTGAAGCGCTGTGCCTGCTGTGCGAGGGGTCCTGGGTACCTTCGATTGGGCGACTGATACAGCTGGGACAGCAGGGCCTGGCTCGTCTTCTGGCTCGGGTTGTTTGCAAACTTGACTGTGATTGGTTCGGTGGCACCTGGCGGCTTCTGACAGTTCAGACCTTTGATGGCCTCTTCGGCTTCGACTCGCCGGTCAAAGCGGATAAAACCGACTCCTCTGGAGACGCCTGGAGAGAGGTGAAACATATATCATCAGATGTACACTGAGATTTTCTTAAAGTGAGGAAAACATTTGGTTACTAAAAAAAGAAGGGGCCCCATTTTTTTTTAAATCAACTCTCTGATTAGATTTTTGGTGATGTAAATGATGAAGTAATGAACTGCAGAGTAAAGCTTGTCAGAAATGGTGAAAAGCTCAAAATTGAATACCTCATGTTTAGAGTTTTTCTGCTATTTGTGTTAAAATGAGCAAAACGAAAGGATTTCTGAACATAACCTTCTACAGATTTGCTCAAATGAGATAAACATGTCTGAAACTGCAAATCAAACCAGATCCAAATTCAGACTGAAATGACATCCAAAGACTTTTAAATTAACACAAATATTTACAAAAAAAAACAGCACAAGAGAAATGTGCATCCAGACAAAGGGGCCTGTCCATAAAGAAGCATCCAAACCGAGGAGATATTGTCGTCATCAGACAGAACAGGAGCAAAGACAGACTTAGATGCTCGTAGATGCTCATGTTTCATAGAGAGCTGGAGAAAAGCTGCACAAAAAGAAACCATCGTTCAAGCAGACATGTTCAGCGGCTTACCGACTAGCTTACATTATCAGATAAGCCTTATCTCTATGTTACTTTGATTTGTTTGTGAGTTAATTTAGATATTTAGAGAACAAAAAGTCAAAAGTTTGCAGAGTTCGTCCAGCAGACGTTTGTTATGACCCTTGACTTATTTACCTACGACTGCTGCTTTTGATCCTGTTTGTCTTCCTGCTGTCACTCAGCCTTCAGCTTCAGCGTGTTTGTCAGGTCAAAGTGTTTCCATCACTGTCACAATCCAATC
The DNA here is from genome assembly GCF_033239565.1 of Halichoeres trimaculatus. Lineage (NCBI taxonomy): Eukaryota > Metazoa > Chordata > Actinopteri > Labriformes > Labridae > Halichoeres > Halichoeres trimaculatus. The sequence continues at coordinate 15,637,729 of NW_027437200.1, read as the reverse complement.
AGTGCACACCAACAATTAACTTTTTTTTCTCTTTTTTCTTTGTTTTAAGAGTTTACAATCTCTTAAAGTAAATAAAAGCTTTTTAAACTATCGAGATCCTATTTGTTTACAACTCCTGAAAATACTAAGTTTACTCACGATGGATTTGAATTTTCTTGTAAGAAAATGTTATTTTGTTGTTTCTTTGTATAAAAACTTAAATAAAAAAAGGTGACAGGTTAATTTGTGTTTTGATAGTTTGTTAAATTTAACACTCTCTTTCTCTTAAAGGTTGTGCGTACACACCGAAGCGTCTGCACTTTTCAACAACGGCTGAAATTTGTAACTCTTCCTTGACGTGTGTTTCTGTTTCTAATCTGAGAGTAAAACACAAAGTGAATTCTCCTGAAACGAGCCGTTTGTGTGTGAGAAATGAAGAGCAGCATTCCCATTGTGCATGCCTGGAGGGATATTACGGGTTTCCACAGCACAGAGCTGTTGGGAAATGTCTGTGTGAAAGATTCTGTTGATCAGTGTTTCATGAGGGCTCTGCTCCACATGACAGTTGAGAAAGAGAGCGTATAACTGCTCTAAGTGCATTTGCTTTCCTGCCTGAAACAGGCATTGCATGTTCACCTTGGGGAGGGGAATAGAAAGGGGCTGAAAGCAGGAGACTGTAAGAACAAGGAAAAGGAGACTGGATGGAAAAACGGAGCTGCTTCCACCCGCTTCCTCCCTGAGCATATTTATGAACACGCAGTAGAGAAGTGTGTTTTTGGAGACCTGATTTAACCACCACTGATTTCTCCTGCAGGCCTGGTTTGTGATTTATAGTCAGTAAGAGAAGGAGAGGGGAGGGACTGTCATGCTGTACTCACCGGTCACCTGGTCCACCAGGATGCGTGAGGTAATGATGCGTCCGTACTGAGAGAAGAGCTGCTCCAGTTCTTTCTGAGTCATGGTTTTTGGCAAGCCGCTGACGTACAAATTTGCATCTCTGATGGAGGCGGAGCTTGGACGCGCGTAGGACACCTGCAGGTGGAGACAAAGCGAACATTAGATCGGGGTGAACTTTCACACCTTTTATTTGAGCTAAGACGAGACACACAGAAGCAGAGCTGAGCCACTTCAAGCCTGAACTTCATGTTTGGAGGCTCAAATCTTTGATTCTCATGACAAAAAGTAGCTTGAAATAAAATATTTATGCCACATTTTTAATCACCACTGACAATTTGTTTAGCAAACTGCACAAAAAAGGTTCATCCTGATGGCACTAAAGAAAAATGTAATAAGCGAAGCTACAAAGGAAAAGCAGTTCATCCATGAAGTACATCCAACACAAATATTTGCAGTTCAGTGTCTTTATTCACCAAATAAAGCCTGGAGTTTAACTCTCAGGTGTCTTGAGACTAAAAAACGCAAACACAGTACCGACAAAGATACTCTTACAAATGTTCCCAGCAGCTAACATTTTTCTGTTTCACTGATCAGGCTTTTACAACCACAGGTTAACACGCTGCAATAATTTGCCTCCCCCCGCCATGTTTGTCTTCCTATAATATTTATGGACAGTGATGAATCAGCCAGTTTAACTTTTTTTTTTTTCCCTGGGAGACTCATTTTCTGTCCATCATCTCAGTTGGAAATATGACAGAGATGGATGCAGCATCAGGCCTGTCTAGACACTTCTCATTTAAAAATAAATTCATGATTTCCTCATGTGGCTACAGCCAGAGGACCGACTGCGGCGCTGCCTCTTAAAAACAGCCCATCCAGCCTCCTCTGAAAGGTCCAGAGGCGTGTGTGTGCAGAGCCCCGAGCGCCTGGACAGATAAATATGCAGCATGAATCAACATTTGTCCATAAACTGGTCCAGGAAAGAGAAAACAGAGTGAGAGCGTAGAGAGTCGTCCACCAGGTCTGTGGATCGATACATCATTACACCCCTGAGTAGTCATAAAGTCATTTCTTCTCCCCGCGCACTGTCCCCTTTTCAGTCATGTGGACATTTATACAATAACACGCAGCAGGAAGCCGTGCAGACTGAATCTAGGAGCTGAGGGGTTCAGGATGGGGAAGGAGGATTAATGCAGAGAATCACAGCAGCAGGAGAAAAGTCCATCGGCCGTACTGTCAATTACCTGAATAGCAGCAGCGCTGTATTTAATTACAGTCTTAAATTGTGCTATAGCAGCTCGTGCTCTGCAGTCTTATGCAATGGATGGTATGAAAAGGATTTACTCACTTTAATTAAACCTTCAAAAAAAAAAAAAAGGTTCCTTTTTGTGCTCTCAGATCGATAAGAGCTCCACTCAGTCGGCCCACCTCTCACACTCGGCCTGCTCCTACCCTGAAGGGGAGGCTGACAAAGCCAACGTGGAAGCTAAAGCCAGGCTACTCCCTCGCTTCTCCTCATCCTCCCCTCCCTCCTCTCCCCTCCCTGTCTCACCTTCACACTTCATTTGATGCTAATGTTTGCAAAGTATATTCCTCTACCTCGCCGGGTTTATTTGCACTTCTGACAGGGCGGCTGGAGGATTTTGGATGTGTGATATATGGGGAAAAAAAAATGTTGCCATGTTCTACTTTCAGAGGTATGAACCTGAGAATGAGGCGAGGAGAAAAAGAGGAGTGCTGTTTGAGAATGACGAGGTACGGCTCATAACACGCCTCATCTTCAGCTGTAATATTCAAACGTTAAATACAGAAATAACCGAGCGTGCAGCTGGAGAATTTCCTATCACTAAATGTGTTTTTGCACAGACGTTTTCAGTAATACCCCTCTGCAGATGTGACGAGGAATCTGGCCTGCTCCTTCTGAGACCACTGCAGAAATATCTTATAATCTGGCTCCCCCATCCACAAATCCTGCAGCACTATACCAAGCAAATGAGGTTTTCCAGCAGCACATTGAGTGCTACACTGCCTGATGAATGCTAATGGCAGCCACCTCCCTGTAAAGACATACAGCAGAGCTACAGCACATGCAACCATAGAAACAGTTCTGCTCTACTTGAGGCCCAGGCAGAGCCGCATGTGCCCAGATTAACAATAGGCTCCCTTTCCACCCCACGTTTCTCCAGCCTCATTATGCCTCGACTCCAGCCCTGAGAGCCCGTCTTCAGCGGCGTGTCTCTCGGTTTTATGCTACCAGTCATGAATGGTAACAGATTTCAGCGAGGGGGGAATATGACTGCCTGATTAGGTGGTTCTGTGGTGATAAGGATGAACATGTCGATGCTTGTTAGCCTGGAAGAGAAAAACACACATCACGGCTTACCTTGATGGTTTTGGTCTGAAGTCTCAAGCCATTTAGAGTGTTGATGGCTTTTTCTGCGTCCTTTGGGTCCACGTAATTCACAAATCCGTAGCCTAGACTCTGCCCTGCAATTACAAGAGCAGAAAAGAAAACACTTAATAGAAAGTGATCGCTAACGGCAATGTGTAAAGACAAAACTCACTTTGATGGCATAGCGCAAGAGCCTGACAGTAAAAAAAGAAAAAAAACCTTCATCAGGCAGACATCATTTATCGCAATGAGCAAACAAATAAATCAGGGTATACATTTTCTACCGTCCAAGGTGAACAGAATCAAGGCAGTCTTTCAGATAAATTAAGTGATCAAGCTGATCTTTCTCTTTGATTTAGAAGAGCTTGAACACAGAATCATAAGCTCATTGTGAACAAACATCTATTAGTCGAACCGCGACAGTATAAAGTCTCAAAACGACTCTTTAGACCGACATCTTAAATTAAAAACGACAGGCGGCTGCTCTGCTTTCACAGCAGCTCATCTCTGACACAGAGCGGCAGTCGCGGCTCAACGTGTTCCCCTCCCTCCACAGTTTATCTCTAAAATGTACAATAGATTGACACCCACTCTTTATGTGCACAGAGGCAATTCAATTTCCTCCACCCACACTGCTGGGTCTCTCTGCAATTCCACTGCCGGTCAAGTTCACCCGCTCGAGCTGCTTCAGCATATTAAAACTGCACATAAACAACTTATTTTTTATTAAAGACTTTTTTTTTTTCTGATGAACACTTTGACTGGCCTGGTGCACAGAAATGATTCAGCCTCTTTGGAGGCTGTAGTGGGAATCCACAAGGTCGGGACATGATCCACAGATTTTTAAATCGGACTCTTTAAAGTCAAACAGATGTTGGTCTCATCATAAAAGCTTCAACATGCTGCACAATGATAAGACAGAGATATATACACTGAATGTATTTTTTAACGAGTGTGTGAAGGAAAATTTAAAGTGACAGCTGAGTGTCAAATTACAGCTCGCAGCATTGAGCTCCATCTCAGCCCCTATATGCAGCCATACTGTCTTTTTCCATCTCCCCTCCATGAATCACTGCTCTCATGGGTTATTCTGCAGTGATCAAACAAAGTTCATAAACTTCATTTCACCTTGCATCTGTGGGACTGTTATAGCCAGGAGAAACACGCCGAGCCTTTGAAATGAGCTTGTGAAATGACACTTTTACTTAAGCCTGCAGGGTGAACCCCCCACCCTCCTTCCTGTGTTCGACAGTAAACGCTGCATGTGGGCACGCCACACCCCGACGGTGATGTCTTCCTATAGAACGACGGGAAGCAGCGGCATCAACATCCATGACTGGGAGGCCTTTCACATGTTCGGTTACAAACAGCTTGCTCACTCTCAGTCATCATCACAGAGACGAGGAAGAGATGCACCCTGAAACAGAGAGCTGCACTCAGCTTCCAGTCAGAGACGAGTGCTGCCCATAGTGGGAGGAAAGGAGCGACACAAAGCCTAAGCTGCAGCAGCAGCAGCAGCAGCAGCAGCCAAGGCGAGAACATTTAAAGCAAAGAGGAAGCGTGCATCTCTCTGGTGATTACTTAACATCTGATGTAGCACCAGCACACAGATGTAGGCTGGCTTAAATCCATTGCCACAGGGCCAAGGGAGAGACAAAAGCAACACAGTCTGGAGGGGATGGGATTTTATGTAGAGCTGAAATTGAAATCAGAGCATCGTTCCTGTGAAATGACTTGGAGGCTTTGAATAACATTAAGGGCCCAATTTCTCCCCCAACTGAGTCTGAAGTCAGTTTTTCTCGTCCCAATTCAAGCTTTTATCAGATGAAAAGGATTTTTTGAAAATGCTGGTTTAACAGCTTCATTTATTACAGACTGCTGGTTGGATACTCTTCAGTCTGAAACGTACCATCAGAATACTTCACAGGAGCTGGAACAACAAAGAGATGCTCATAGCTTCAACGCTCTTTTTCTGACCTGGTCCTAGGATTCAGAAGCAGGTCTCAAGACCTCCAATCAATTAAATAAAATATACAGCTGAAAGCTACGGCTCAATCCATCAACATCGTTAGCCTTTATGCTTTACAATTCCTTCGTCGATTCTTTACGTTATGCCGGAGCAGCCAGACCTTAAGTCAACATCAAGTGACGTACCACACGTCAATCTCGCTCGTCAGTCAGCAGCACAATTTGCAAGACGATGGTGACAAGATCAAATTGACTGAAAGCTTGGCTTCACTTTACCAAAAAGGATGCGTCCAATACAAAGTGCAGTTTGTGCAACGCTGTAATATCAAGCAAGGTTTGTGTGCGGGCATATTTGTGGGGGTGGAGGGTTTGGGGTTTTTATGGTATTCCTTTGTTTCTTTCTTTTCTCGTTTCTTTTTTCTGTTTGACTTCGTTTTGTTTTTGTTTTGTTTTTATCCTCTGTGAGGCACTTTGTGTTGCTAAATTGCAGGAAAAGTGCCATATAAATCAAATAAAGTTAAATAAAGTTAAAGCTTGGCAACACCACCAACGTGTTGAACATCTGTCGACACAGGATGTGAAATACTAAGACTGTTGTGTCATATTTATTTACTTATGAAATCAAAATGTTGACACAGAAAACCTGTAAAGGCGACTTCTGTACGCAGAAAATTAACAGGAGGAGTTCATAAGGGAATCCATGATGGCATTGGTATCAATTAAATCTTATCCATCACCAAGTGTGATAGTGGAGCACATTTGGTAGGGGTAAACATGGTGCTACATTCATAACTTTTTATTTCTATCCTGAAACGAGTATTGGCAATAGATTGGGATTAGGGGTGTAACAGTGCATGTATCCCTCAATGTGAGTTATTTGTCTAATTTTTATAGAGATGTTCACATTTAATATCAAAATATTACACGAACAATTTTGACACAATCTTTTATTATTTTTCGTTTTCCATTTTTAAAACAAGGACAGAAAAAGGTGTTTTTTCTGTTTTTCTGTTATTCCATTTTTCCTTTTGGGTTTTAAAACAGAAAAACAAAAAAACAAGTCAGTTTTTTCGCTTTTTCGATCTTGTTTTGAAACAGAATAACGAAAGAATGAACCATACACGAATTCCACAGGGGCTTGTGTCTGAATTGTGCATCATGGCTGCTGCTAACGACCAACCGGAGCTTGAAGAGCCTCCCCCCTCGCTGCATAATGGCAAGTTTTTGGTTTAATAAACATGCTAAACAGCCCTTACAGCCCTAATTGGGATATATTAGAGATTTCCTTAACATCTGAATTTTCTGTACTGTCTTGTATAAGCTGACGTTTCACTTCAGAAACAAGTCTGAATTTGGAAGTGTCTCGTTGTAAAGATTCAACATACAATGTTTTAAATCTTACTGTACTGGAGAAACTAAAATTTAAAACATTGTGAGAAAGAACTTCAAATTTTCTCTCCGGTGTAGGTTTTACGTTTTTTTCCATTCAGTGCAGCTGATTCTGCGTCTCACAGCTAAAACGAAAACCAGTCCGACATCTTCTGTCTGCCTGAATTCCTGTGAATGCAGCTCAACATCTCCACAGATAGACCTAGTAATTCCTTAGCGTGGCATCACTCAGATGTTGAAACCTTAAGATAAGAAAACATCCTCTGGTCACATGTTTGAAAGGTTTCCAATACAAAGTCCCTCTCATAGCTCATAATGTGCTGTGTAACAAACAAGGGGCCTTTTTTCTCAATCAGATCACCGGCAAAGCTTGAGTGATCGACAGTTACGTACAAATCAGCAGCTTAAATTTTCTCCAGTTGTGGCTGAAGTTAACAGCTCAGACAAAATCGCACAAATGCCCCAGAAGTGTTATTTCCACACTTACAGACGCCTTTTAACAGATGTGTTTAAAGACAGCTGTTGCTTTGCCATGCTGTTGAAAAAACTCAAGCTCCAAAAAAGAGGAAAAAAGTAAATCAACAGCTGAAAACAGCAAAGCCAGTGTGGTGCAGCTCATTTCAGTGTGTGATTCAATCTAAATTTACAAAACCCTGAACTTTTTAAAATCCCTGTAAACAACTCACTGGTGCCAAAAAAATCTTCATCAGCTCGAAAGGAAAGCCAGCCGTCAAGGTCAAGCTGTCTCGTTGAATCTACTTCAATCTGTTTTTCCTGCTTTCAAGAAGGCTTTGGTATTAAGTTGGTGTGTCTAGAAAGTAAAAAGGCAGCAAACACACCTCATCCTATAGAAATCTAAGCTTCTGGCACAATTTCTTTGTGTCTATTTAGGTCTTATGCATGCTTTTTATGGGTCAGAGAGAAGATCAAACCTGATTTCAAGTGCTAGTCTGTAAATCTGAGTCATCAGGGGGCTCACAGCAAACTGTTTATTTGCTCAAACCTCTGAAAAAATCATTAATGCTACTCAAAAAAAGTCAGTCTTTATTTCTGCAGCACCCCCTCATCATGGAGGCGTGTAGTATTACCTCAAGTATTTTCTGTATTAACTGGAGGGCAGGCTGATTTCAGACTACCTGTTTTATTTAGTTCCTTGCTCTTAAATTACTTGAGAGTGCCATGTTCCCACTTGCTCCTCCTTCCCACGCAAACTATCAAGTATTTTCATGTTCAATCACCCGGGCAGGCTCTGCACGGCGCTCGTTTCAGACGAGGATCACTTGTCAGTTCAGCTCAACCCATTTCACACATTAACAATCAAATGTATTTCTTGTATGCATGACTGCACAAAGACATCTATTCCAAGAAAGATGACACACTTGACAGTTCTGTCATCTCTGCGTGATAAAAGTTGAAACTCGGTGAATGCATAATGAGAGCCCCCCCACGACTTCCATCCACACACATTTACCAACCATAACATGCGGCGTCCCCCTAGTTCTGACTTATGTTAACAGTTTGTGTGCAGAGAACTTAGATTAGAAATGCTGGATTGCCAAATACTGTACTTTCATTTTATAGGATCAAAAAACAAAAAATGATCACGTTTTCAAAAAATAAACATCACTAGCCTGCACAAACTACAGCACACAAAGTCAGACAGAAGGTTGCACTCAAACACAAAAAAATGTCCAGATTTACAAAATGACTTCCTCACACTCATCTTTTATGATCCACAAGAAGTAATTTGTCTGATGCATTAAGGATTTTTTAAGGCTTAAGGGGAAAAAAAAGTGTAAAAAATCCAACCAGCAGCCTGCAGCTCTGAACTCAAAATGACCGACCAGGTTACACAGCTGTGTGACAGACATCACATTGATCAGACAGCAAGCTGAAGTCTGCGCCTGTTGTGCCGAGGTGTTGAAGTCTGGATTTTGGGATTTTGTTTATGCTCATCGGAGGAACTTCTTTTCAACAACCAATCTCCTTCTTTTGTTCAATTTTATTGAATTTTAACAAAATGCAGATTCTAAATCAATTCTTTATAATCTCTTAAGTGAAGTTTGGACCAGAGCTGAACAACTAATCGAATCCCAAATCACAATTTGAGAATGTGCGATTATGTAATTGCACAGAAGGCTGGGATTAACAATTTAAATGGCTAAACATGCGTGTGTTTACAAACTTCACATCCTTTCAAACGCCCATCAGCTGCTCTGACTATGTGTGTGTGTGTGTGCAGCGTGACTATGACAGTAACGGTAAAGCGACAAAACAACAAAAACTGGAACTTTTCTTGTATAACATATAAAAAAAATAGTTGTTTATTAATTAAGATGTATATTTTTCACAACTACCAATATTCTTTTAATGGAAGTTCATAGCAAAGCATATGGACTAATATTTTTAATTATAAATGCAATTGTATAGTTGTGCCAAATTGTGCAGAATTAGTTTTTACACATATGAAGTCCAGCTGAAAAACTGCAAGACATTTACACCTTAAAAACACATTATACTCATTTACAAATGTTTTTAACCCTAACTTACCTTTAATTTTCATCATTCAAATTAAAAAAATGAATTTTATTCAATTTTCTACCTTTAAATGTCACATCCAAGGAAGTAAATCCATATTTATATGCATTTTTTATCGTTAGAGCACTAACATCAGAAAACCACAAAATTTTGCGTAAATTCATTTAAGATGTAGAGACAAGCATATCAGGTTTTAGAGACTCAAAAGATGCTTTGCTAAACAGTTGAGCAGCAAGTTAAAGGGTCACTAGTCAATAAAGATGACTTCGCAAAAATAAACCAACTTTCTACATTAGACAAAAAACAAGTCCTCACAACAGAAAGGCCTTTCAGAGAAAGATTGGTGCTTCAATCTGTAAAAACTGGTCAGCAAAGCTAACGTCTTTATTACACTTTTCTAATTAAACACATTTGGGGGCAACTTGCTCTCAGTCTGATTATTTGAGTTCCCGCCTCTTTGCTCAACAGTGGGTTTCACCAAAACTCCCTTTGCCCTCCAGCCTCAGTCTGACGTCGGAAAGATCTCTTCACTCAACAAAAGCTGCTCAAGTTTCATGAGCGAATGCAAATGAAACAGATGTGTGTATGCATCCTTAAAAAGACCGCAGAGGTTTGTGCTCCGAACCATTGAGCCGCATCACAACAAGCAGATGGAGGAAGGTTTCTGTAACCTTGACCAGTAAAAAAAAAACCCACTCAGCCATTATCCATCAGCCATGTCAGAGAGCGTCTCTGCCCATTAAAACATCCTGAAATTATTTGCACTTCCTCAAACTTCTCAAACAGCAGAGGTTTAATAGACCAATTAAAATGAATGTCCCTTTAAATTTCTGGGTTAAACTACAGAAATATCCTTTTTTCAGAGGAAAGCCCCATTTCCATAGAATTATTTCAGTCGCCTCAGGGTTTCTTTTGATCTGGAAATGCCATTTTGCGCATGGCACTTGTATCATCCTGCATATTAAAGCAGTATATATAGCTATTAAAATCAGTGTTACACTGCTGCTTGGGAGGTTTTTATAATAGATGGATAGACTATGCTGCTATATATTCTCTGTAATGAGATGCAGAATGATTGGCTGCCTTTCAAAATGAACACGTCTGCATTTAGTGGAGGTAAAAAGGTCATCATTTATCATTTATGGTGCTAAGAGTCAAATACACAAAGAGAATATCCCATAATGTGCGTGCATAAACAGAAAAGCTCACGGCATCGACAAAACTGCCTGACTGATGTGTTAAAGTTAATAAAGAAAGAAAAAGACAGTTCAGTTTACAATAAATCGTCTATTAAAGTTTAAAAATAACATGTTTGTGTGCCTGCTGAAGTGCAAATTTGTTCCAAAGCATTCGCTAAATCCACACACTGATGTTGTAAAGCAAAGCAAACAGCTGTTACCTGTGATTTTGTCTCGGACTAGTTTACAGGACTCGATTTCTCCGATGCTCCCAAACAAACTCTTCAGCTCCTCCTGGGTCATGTTCTGAGGCAGATAGTTGACTATCAAGTTAGTTTTACTGTCCTCTATGCTCCCCGACTCTACAGGCGAGGAGCAGTTGTTTGAGATTGTTGAAGGACCGTTGCTCGTGTTGTTGCACGTTGGCCCGTTGGACAGCTGTGTTTCCATGGCAGCAATTACCTGCTAAAGAGACAAAATGAGATCAAGTTAAAACCAGATACATAGCAGGCTAAATGATGGAAACAAAGAGTTAAAAAAAGAGACTCTGTTTACACAAAGATTGTTTCTTTCTCACAGGACAGAAGATTACAAGTGTGTTTTTTATGATAAACAAATGTGACATACTGAAAACACTAATACAAAAAATCAAAAAGGAAACTGAAGCTTACACACTGAACTCTTTTGAGTTAAGGTGAATGCTGCTTTTGTTAAGCAGCAAACTTTAAGACTCTCAGTTGAGGGATCAATGCGGTCCATTAATTTGTCAGATTAAACCGGTGAAGCAATACTGAGTTTGGTAGAAGAGAACTTTTAAAACTATCTATTTAGCGATAAAAACTGCATTAGCAAAGCCGACAGTGAGATTGGAAAGGACACCTTTAAGGATTTGTTTGTCAGCGACAGATAAATGTATGAAGAGTCGTCCTTTATTATCACATTCACCAAATGCCGACAGCAAATCAGTGTAGAAACAGCACAGTGCAGTTACATTTGGACCAACTTGTGCACAGAGGCCTTTTAAAAGTTAGTTCTATCAAATAATGACACCAGAGTAGCACACAGGGTTAGACCATACCAATAGAGACAGACAGACAACATGGCAGCTTTTCAGGAACAAAACCCAAAGAACCCAAAGCCCAGATTGTGATTGATGTCAATAGATGTCATCAATTTGAGTTGAAAGTGTTTTAAAGCTAACGTGATTGGTATGGCCTGAGCACTGCGACACCCAAATGGATATGAGAAAAGAAGTGCCACAGACCCCAGTCCAAGGCTCAGGCGCCCACGAACCACTTCTAAGCAGAGAAGCCACATCGCACAGTCTGACTGCCATGTTAGTTTGGAGTTGCCGTCTGAAAATGTGGACACAGAAAGTACTTCATGTTAGATCAACAAGAACACAAGCAACAGTCAGAGGTGATCACATGTCATCATTGGGGGAGTGGGAGAAGGCAACTTTTATTTTTCTGTCTTCAGTTTTGAGGAAACTGGAGAGAAACACGTCCACAGCGACACCAGGAGTAAGCATGAGGAATGACGACACACGGGATGGAGAGGTGTGCTGCATTAACATGATCACTGATAGTCACAGATCAATAAATCTGCTCAAAGCGCTCACACCCAGAAAAAGTTTTACTGACACATCCTGTGTTTGTTATCCAGTCTGTAGCACACACACACATACAAAACACACACACGTACACACAGCATTAAGAATGTTGTCCTGTTAAGTCTTTGTGTGGTCATGCTTTGAAAGCACATGACTGATCACTGAGAGGCCAGAGGACACCACAGAGGAACAACTTCTTGTAACCATCAAACACAATCAAAGTACGAGTGGTGAGGTGAACATTCACTAAAACTCCACCTGAACTTGTGTTTGTGTAAATCTCCATCACCTGCTGTTTTTACAGTCATGATTATCACTTGTGGTGCAAATATGGCTCAGACAGACTTCTAACCAACATAAGTTTCAAGTATAAGAAAATGACAATACAGAAAACGTCACTAATGCTCCTGTTTTCATATGAACGTCTTAAAGAGACATCACAGTTTACGTCAGTCCAGTTTCTAGTTCCTTTGTAACAAATGCTGTTCTCCCTGCAATCTAGAGCTGAAACAATTCCTCAAATGATTCGAGGTACTCGATTACAGAAAATACTCCTGTAATTTTCTCCACCTTGAGGAATCGTTTATTTTTAAAAAAGATCAAAGAGTGGTATTTCAAATAGAGCTGAGGCCATATTAAGAGAGTTTTCAGACCCCTCAAGCTAACTCTTATACAAAATAGCAACTAGCAACAAATCTAGCTTCTTTTCTGGAGTTTGGAGACTAATGGGTCATTCTACGATACGGGTGCCATTTGGGTCCGCAACATTTGATGAGATGTACAAGGCACAAAAAATGTGTCAAAGTGTGTTTACAAATTTTGACATGCTGTATCATAAAATTCTATTTCTTAAAGAGAAAAAATTTCATTCGAAAAATAACTGCTCTTTAACTAAACAAAGATGTATTTTATCCGATTACTCGATTAATAGCTGGGATTTTCAATAGAATACTAAAATATTCGATAGCTGCAGCCCTACTGCAATCTTTACTAAAAGAAATCAGGTGACAACATTGGGCCTCATTCACTTCTATTACAGTTCCTGCGCACAAATATGTGCTTTAACCATGGGTAGGAACATTTGAAGTAGGGATGCACTTGGTACTGGTAATGTTTTGAGTAAAAGGCAAAAAATGAGTAAATGAAATAAAACTTGAGTTGATGTTTATCTAAACCAGGGGTCCCCAAACTTTTTCCCATCAGGGCCAAACAACTTTTGCCTTCTCTGATGGGGGGCCAGGGTCAGTTTTTAAAAAAGTGTGATGATCGCAGAGGTGTCCAAACGGTTTCCCATAAAGCCACACATAACCAAATATTAATAACCCTTTCTGGGATCTTGATGGGAAAAAAAAAACGAAACAGAAAATAAAGAATAACACTATTAATGCAATATATAACACTATTTATGAAATAAATGATGACTAAATGACCCTTTTTGAGGTTTTTCACAGAAAAAAAAGACCATGAAATATTAACTTTCTTGTAGACACCACTGTTTGCAGCTCACTCTCATTAACTTCACTGTGAAAACCAGAAAGCAGGCAGGCTAAGAAACCAAACTAAGTGATACAACACCTACCAGCATAATACATTTTACTACCAGTGTTGTTGTAAAACAGGATTTTTTTTTAGGGAGGGGTTTCAGATAGGGCACAAACTGCAGAAGGGTGGAATAGACAATTACTTCCTATGCATGTGTAAGTCTCGATCATGTGGCCAGACTGAAAAAAAAAAAATCATAATGCACCTCTGGTATTGTTCAGGGGGCCGGGCAAAACAAGGAGGCGGGCCGTATCCGGCCCCCGGGCCGTAGTTTGGGGACCACTGATCTAAACTAAAGCAGTTTGGTGAAAACAAAGCTTGAGAAATTACAGAAATCACCCTTCAACTGTTGACTTTAGATCCTGTAGACTAAATCATAATTTAGCCTGAGTGTCAAGTTCAGATTTGGATGATACCTGATACCAGGGTCAGAGTCCAGCATCCCTAATTTGAAGCACAATTCTGGGATTCATCAATATTTTCGTACTTGAATTTATTCTTGTTCTTCTAAAATGTAAACACACACCCTTTTAGCTAAATACATGACATATTTAAGGTACTTTGAGTAAATGAAAAAAGTCACTTCATGTATTAATCAAAAAAAACAATGCCTTGTTACCCTAATCATACCAAATCTTAAATTTAATCATTTGTTTAAACAAAAACATGACTGCGATAAAAATGCCCTATTTTTGATGACACGCATGTCACTTCTGACTTATTCTGATTTACTTGCACGTGCAAGGTGGTCAGAACAAAACTAGTCGGATCACATGTGTTATGAATCCAGCGATGACTTGGCGTATGCACTTGATTTATGCACTAAGTAGGAACATTTCTACACATTAATTAGTAAGCAACACCAAATGAAAATGTACTGCTGTTTGTTTTTGTTTTTTTATCCCCCCCAAGTAATGATGTTTTGCTGGTTCAAACTTTTTAAATATGAAGATTTAAGGTCAGTTTTTATCAAGTCTGAGAGAATATCAAATTAGAAAAGAATATTTGTTTCCATCATTAATGAAAAAAAACAAGCTTTTTGAAGACACTCTAACAAAGATCTCTGGTTTGAGTTTTGTTGCTGAAACACTTTATAGATAAAATGAGTGACTATGACAGTAATTGGCTGGGTGTTAAAAGAATTGATTAGCAGAGACCAGGCTCGTCATGACAACACATCTGGGTCAGGTGCTGCTACAATAGAGACACTCGGAACATCACAACACACTACATCCATCCCTTGCTTCGTTCATCACATCCATTAACCGGTTTCCTGATTGACAGCCTGTTTGACCCTGACATCAGTAGCATACTGCAGCACCATCATGTTCTACAAATAAAGTCAAGCAGCAAAATGTGAGCTTCCATTCATGTTTTAAAGATCAGATAGACTGCAGTATTCTAAGTCGAATATGGGTTTTAATCCTCTCCTTGTGTCAGTATTTACAGTGAAGTGTTCAAACATACAGCACAGAGCTGAACATTTAGAGTCTTATTTATGAACTTCTTTCACCTTGTTGGTTCCACCTTTGGAAAATGTCAACGTGCAACATCTCAAATGTGAATTGATTTTCTCTACTCAAGTGATGAAAACAGCATTGCAGCTGTCAGATGAACCGTTGAAAATCAATACAGCTGATCAATATTTCTTAGTGGGGTCATCTTAACCAGCCAATGTGCCATTTTTAGTGTCCACCAGTCAGTCAGGAGGATGGGTAATGTATGACTCAAAACATTACATATTAAATCTTTATCAATTATTTCAGATTTGATTTGTTATGCAGTCTGCGTGTGAAACGTCCTCTGCTCTCACGCTGTGGTCTGTGCGAGTTTATGCATGTCGATAAACATTAGCAGGAGTCTCCAGCATTCACACATCACTCCTCTGACATTTTCTTTTGACACATTTGGTGAAATACTTTACTTCCTGAATCTGATTTTTCTGTGTGTGAATGCTATTTCAAATCCTGACTAAGAATGAAATCAGTGCAGCTGTCACGGTTGAGGAGGACCACCTTTCATTATTTGAACAAGCTGTTTCTTCTTCATGTGCTGCTTTTTTATGGCTGTTAATTGTGTAACAACACTGCGGCAGCTCAGCTGTCACTGTCACATGCACTGACTGGCTCTGCTAAGCATCATAATGTACATAAATACACATGAAGCTACAAACTGCAGCAAACAGCTTGGTGTCAGTCGGATCAAACAGCTGTGGAAGCGTTCTGGACTCACATTGGATTGGAAAATAATTACAACCTCAGCTTATTCAAGTGTGAAAAACTGGAGGTGTTCTTGTAAGTGTGTTCGATGACTGTCTGCTGTGATATCCTGACTAAAAATGACAATGCCCTTAAGTGTTATTCACCACGCTACAAACCACATATCTTCCTGTTTCCAAATCCAATAAGCCTGCACCTTAGAGCACCAAAAGCTCGATTTCAGCTGAACATAACTGTAAAAAACAGAGCGGGTTGTGTGAATCTGTGTAGCTCTGCAAAACAGGTTTGGTTAAAGCTTTGTTTGTTTCTCTTATATCCCCTCAAAGTGAAAAAGAAGGTGTTAGAAATGGTAGATGTGAGATATACCCACAAAGCAAACAGTGTAATACAGACAACATTTTGATTTAGAAACATAAAGATCAGATTGTAAATATCTAAATCATAACATGGAGTGCAAAATTCGGAGGTCTCATCAAGCCAACACAGGCTCTGCTGTTTTTTTATGACCATGTTTTACACAAAATTGTTCAAAAAAAGCAGCAAAGGCTGTCAGAGTGGAAAAAGTTGCTGTGTAACGCCACTGTGACAGTATGACCGGGCGCTCTCAACCTCGTAAAGTTGATGATAAAATAATATATGTACGGTACGTTGATGTGGAACAGCAGCCACACTTAGCTTTAATTCACAACACGAGTACAAACATTACAGCAATAACATCTGCTTTATTGCACCCTACGGTAACTCTCCAGGGACATACAGTTTAGAAAGAAAACCAGTTGTCCTCTTTTTGCTTGTTCTGGTTCAAGTTGTAATCTGGTTTGTCGCAATATATTTTTTTAATAGGAGAAAAAACACGCAAGATAGTCGTGTTAGTGACTAATATTTACGTTCCTGGTCTTGCACCATCTTATGAGAGCTGCGTTTAGGGCAGCCACAGGTTTGAGCATCCTTTAATCGTTAAGGAGGGCTCATACAGGAAATTATGTAAAATAGATTAGATGACTTATCAAACCTAGCCAAAAAAATGCAAGTAGAAATCATAAAGTCAAGACTTTAAAGTTATAAATTTTACTACTTTTTTTGTAAACAAAAAAGTAAATATTTTTTAAAAATCAGATTAGTATCAGGGCAAAACATGCTGATGGGGACATCCCCAGTATGTATTTGTTTGTCTTTAATTCTGGGGACAGGGTCTCTGCAGGTTTCAACAAGCTAAGTTTAAGACCTTTAAAGACTTTAAGACCATTATGTATATAATTTAAGACCCATTTCATATCAGTGCTGGCAAAAAAGTACAAAAGACTTGAAGGAAATTTGGAGGCCCCGAATTTATTCACAGCTCTTTCACATTGGAATACAAAACACGTAATCTATCTTAAAAATTCAGAAGCATCTCTGTTGTGAACCAAGATTTGTTTGGAAATCAGAAGAAGAAGCAATATTGGGTCCTCAAAAATCAAAATATTTCAGCACGAGACTTAAGGTTAATGCATGTTTTAAACAAAAGTAACGTCCATAGATTTTTGAGACCTTTCAAAATTGTTTTTCAGACCTTTTTGGGGATTTTAGGAGAAATTCAGACATTTTAAGGCCTTAAAATCAAGTAATTAGATTCAAGACTTTTTTTTAGACTTTTTAAGACCCTGTAGATACCCTGGGGATGTCCTGAACAGCTTTTATTATTTTCTCATCAAGTTGGGCAATTTGGGATGAGTTGGTTAAACTGACAGTGTTCTGCAGCAGACTGTGCTCAGTTACAGCCAACGTGAATGATTGATGAGATGAAACTGATTCAAAAATACTCAGATCAGCATTAATCTGATAGTTCAGATCAGGATCGAGACATCCCTACTTCATTCTCCCAAAAACTCTCAAACATTTGAGTTTCCCACAAACTTCTCTTTCTCATGTATTTTACATGCTTACACTACTTAATAACCCAATGACCTCAATGTTTTTTTGGCAAATTAAACATATGATGTATTCATCACTTCTACAGGGATAGCTGGTGTGTGGCAGATCGTACAAACAATCTAATGCGTTTTAAATGCACGCACTTGTTCCTAAGCAGAGTTATGATACTTGACCTCTACAAACGATTGTGTAGATGATTTCCAATAGGTATTCAATTTCATTTTGAACATTTTGGACCTCAAAGTTAATAATCTCATTTTTGACTCAGAATAAGTCAAATCCCACACCATAAAGGGAAAAATATTCCTCAGCTGGAAGCACGAGGATTACTAAAGGTGTGCATCAAAGTTGAACATCCAGGCTAACGTCTCTTGCAGGTTGGGAGACCTGTGTGCACACTCAAGGTTTGTTTCTCTATTATGTAACACGTCCATTACCATCACTGTTTCTCCTGAATGCTGAATGGACTGTAGACAAACTGCATCGCGAGTGTTGCAGAGCATAAGTGCAAGTACGTGACTCATTTGATTCATGTCCCTAAGCCAAGGTCAAACCCCGTGACTACATAACCCAGCAAAAAATAGAAACTCTAGCCGTACAGCAAACAGCTTCGACCCGCACGACCCATAACGGAAAACACATCTCATTCACTTAACAACAAAAGCAGACGAGTGTACATGATTGTCGCTTAGGGTCTTAACACAGTAAATTGTCGAGTAAGAGGTTCAATCAGGTCAATGTGCAAACCAGCCTTATACAAAACAGCTTTCCTGAAAGAAAGCTCACAAATCAGCACCAGTGTCTGAAGCACACCTGTGTGTAATGTGAACGGTGTTACAAGCTGTGTGTTCCCCTCTCTGCATGGTGCTTCTACACACGCACACACACACACACTGCACATCCTGGTACTGTAATCTGAACAAAGATGAAGCAGTTATCTAGTTGTTTAAGACAGTAAGCTGCAGACTGAGAAGCCTTATTACTCAAAAACAACATTAAAGTACAAACAGCTCAAATGAAGTGATATTCTCCGTCGACTGCCTCGGGACAACATCAGTTTCACTCACAATGAAGGCACTGGTTATTAATAACTCATATTCTAAAGCAGCAAGTTAAGGACAAAAACATTACATGTGATCACTGCCAGGCCATGTTCAATACTTGATTCTGATTGGTCAGAAGCCTTAACAACAGAAAGCATGCCATTATTGTGATCAAGTGGGCTCTGCATGCTGGATCCAGGCACAGCTGGCTAAAAGTGCTGGAGCAGAGTGAAGTGGACTGCTTGTATCAGAGGTTTTGGATGCAGGCCGATAAAATTGTCTTTTTTTAAATTTTATTTGCAGATATTCGATGTTAACATTGGATCAGGACACCTCTAGCAATAAGTGAGTAAAATAAGCTTCAAATTAATACTTAATGTCGACTCGTTCATGTGTGACATCCTGTGAGGAACTTTTAGATCAAAACTCCTGTAGACAAAGTTTTACCTGATATCTTTTTTTACTCCTCTTATCCTGAAAACATTTCTGATAGGAAAAAAATCCTGCTGGTTTCTAAAAGTCAAACAACTCATCCACTGTGATTGTTTGCTTTAGAAAGAGGTAAAACAGTTAAAGGTATCTAAAATATCTTAATGGTCGCTGTTGAATTTTGGCCATACTAGCACACAAGGTTATAATAGTTAACAAAAACGTAACTAAAAACGAAAACTAAAATTAAAAATACATTGCAGTTAACTCAAACTAATAAAAACTAGAAAAGAAAACAAAAACGATAAGTAAACTAAAACTGTATCTAGCAAAACTAACTGAAACTAACCAGAATTATAGACAAAATGCCCTTAGTTTTAGCTTCTGTCAATATTAATAGCCTTAAGGATTTAAATTTATCTGACACATTTTCCCTACCAATTTTACGACAGTTTTTAGCAGTTGTCAGTGCCGTACGGCACCATCATAGCGACGTACTGGGACGTGCTTGTTTACTGCACTGACTGGCTGTGCTCTGTGCTGCGACCAAACGTAGTGGAGCAATGAATCAGAGCATCTGTAACAGTTTAATTTCATGTGAGTCTGACTTTGTTACAGAGTCCAAGTTTCAAATTATTAAAGCTAATATTATATCGTTTTATGTAATTTATGTTTTTATTATTTTTATGTAATTTACGTTATCATTTTTACATACTTTATGTTTATATTTTTTATATTAAGTTTATATTATTTTCTTGTGTTTAGGGCAAAACATTTCAGTATCAGCATTGACTGAGCAGTGAGCACTATGTTGGACTGGAAAATAAACAGTATGACAAAATATTTACTCTGACCTTTTTGAATCCTGCACCTGGTTAATAAGGTATGAAAAAACTAAAACTAAACTGAAACTAAACTAAAACTAAGCCTTGTTGCAAATATCCAAACTAAATAAAAACTAGAACCCCTGCTCTAGAACTAATTAAAACTAAACTGTAATGGAAAAAAATGTCAAAACTAACTAAAATATAATGACAAATCCAAAACTATTATAACCTTGCTTGCACATCACTGTTTGTTTCATAACCAGCTAAACACTCCTCACAAGAGCTTAAATAACTAAAGGCTCCTCAAACTTGTTTAAAAAGATGTTGTGTGGGGTAGTAAACAGACTTATAGTTCTCTTTAGCAGCATTTAAACTGCAGGCAAAGCTAAAGTGCAATAAACTCAAACTTGCTTGTTGAAAACCTAAACAGAAACTTCTCTCCACAGCAAAGTGTTTTCTAAACTTGTCCTGAGTGCATCACTCTGTAAATAAGAGAGTATATCTCAGTGAGGTTTAAAAATGATCCATGTTGTGTTTTGCATTCAGAGTAATTTAAATGACAGTACAGCGTTTGATCAAAACAGGAAATTTCCCCTGGGGGCAATTTTCATGAAAGAGAACAACATTGAACATCAAACAAAGTAAAAGTTTTTCATCAGTTTCAAACTCCAGCTGATTAAAGTCAAACTATGAGAAGCAAAAATGTGAAACTGACCAGCCAGTCAAAGCAAAAACACTCTTTTTTTCTTTTTCTCATGGTATAGAACCCGTTTGATGACTAAAAATATCAGAATAATTAAAAACTGCACTCACAAGTGGACTGTTAAAAATGCACAAACAGAGATTTTAAAAATGGAAGTGATATTCAGCCAAAGTTTCCCATATGCCAAAAACCACAATGTTCAGCATCAACGGTCTCCACATGCTTCCTCCCTCGTGTGCAGAGTAACAGAGAGAAACAGGCCACAGGAGAACATATTGTCGGAGAAAAATGACTTCCTTCAATCTCCGTTTTATATGTTTCACCTTTTATTCAAAGTACAAAGCACAAACATTGGCCAGCGTCCCGTTTGAGAAAGCGCCACAAGGCAGAAATATTTCATTAGATAAACACTTGGAAGAGGAAGCTTGGCAACACGCCTCTCCCCAAAAATTTTCAGTCAGAGCTTTGAGTGTGTGCAGCCAGCCAGCAGCCTCCTCTTAGTGCACGCATTTGAGAGCAGAGCATCTTGTTTCCCCAGAGGCCTCGCCTCACAGTTTTTCGTCAGGAACCAGCCCCGGATAAAAACCACGAGGTTCTTTTTTTGTTTTCCCATCATTGCTAAAATAAACCCATCCACCTCCACAGCTTTACCCCACTGAGCAGGCTGCCTTTTAGGACTCATTACAGCAGAGCGTGTTTAGTTATTGGTACTCTCAGATCCCACAGACGTCTCACGAGGGGGAGAGGAGCTTCGGCACGCAGGCTGACTATTAAGAGCTGCAGAGATCCTTAATCCAAATCGAGTGATCTCTTCTGACCTTCGTACAAGTTTTCTGCAAACTGTAGCTCTAACAACATGCAACCAAGACAGAGGGACATTCAGCACTGAAGGCACAGCTCTGTCAATACTTCACATGCAAGTCTTCCACTCACACTTTGTGATCGCTGCACGGTTTTTGGAGCCTTTGCCTTCAGTCGCCCTTCAACCTCTGAGGCTGGTGCTGCTGGTTTTAGAAGCCCACTGATTTATGCTAATTAATTACATGGAAAATTGACTCTGAGTGGGTGTTTGGAAGCAACATTTCACAGCTGATCTAACTCCTGATGGGAGAACAGACGTAAACCAACTCATATGGAATCAATCGAAGCTGCCAATGCTTCATACTTTAACGCTTCAGACAAACTTTATCTTTAAA
Source organism: Halichoeres trimaculatus (assembly GCF_033239565.1). NCBI lineage: Eukaryota > Metazoa > Chordata > Actinopteri > Labriformes > Labridae > Halichoeres > Halichoeres trimaculatus. The sequence continues at coordinate 15,615,903 of NW_027437200.1, read as the reverse complement.
GTGCAAAACTAATTAGCTGCTTCATGGATTTTAAAGAAATGAATGCAGCTGTTTTTAAAACTACCTTTATAGATGTTTAGAGGAAGTCATGGAGCAGCATTGAGTGTTATGAGCCTAACATTCATTTACCCATGATAAAAACCTGTTAACAGTTGCATAAATACTCCTAATTCTTTCTAACACAACCTGAAAATGAATCTCATCGGCAAACAGAGCTTTCAGGGCTCTCTTTGCTCTAAATTAAAACCAGTTTGACGGATGTATTTAAGTCCCAGCTGCCACTTGAGGATACTGAGGCTGCCATTTCGATTTCAATTAACAGCAGCTACGATGAAGGCCACAAATTGGTCTACTCCAATTCAGAAACCTCTGACTTCTACACTCGCTGTATGGATTTGAGAGAACAGTTTGAGTTCTCTACAAAGATTTATGCTCAAAGAGGAGACAGCAAAAAATTAAAGAGGCTGGGCAGTGTTACAGGTTTTATTTTTTCCTACCTTTACAGTATTTGGACACTGATTCGTGCTTTTGTAAGATTGCATAATTGGTTATATTTGATTTGAAGAGACTGTTTCTATCGGTCTTCTCTAGTGCACAGAAATAAGAGATGAAAGACAAATTATGCACTCCTCAGCAGAATCAAAACACACAAACAAGAGGCTGAACGGAGTCCATTCTGATACGTTTTCAACATCATCTCGAGCAAAAGAGAGAGATAAACAGTTCAAGATCTGACGAGCTGCAGAACTTCTTGAAGATGAACCTGAAGCCAACAGTGAGATCAGCATGTTCTGATGTGACACCGAGCACTTAAAGTGAGGAGAGGCACGAATCTCTGCTACGAGCTCCTCGGAGGATTAAATTGACCAAGTATGCGTGACAGGCTGCGGAGTGAAGAACTCCGGAGTGCACACGCTGACATGCACGGCCTGTCCTTGAAAAACTAAAAGCCCACAAGTAACAGTTCAAAATATCCCAGCTGGAAACACAGATGTGACTAGTCCAGCCACACACACACATACACACACACACACACACACACACACACACACACACACAAACTGCAGCGTGCGGATGCTACAACATGCAATACTTGAAAATGAGCCCGACTGCTTGGGAGATTTGAGCTCAAGTGAGGAGAAAGCACCAGAATCAAACTGTAAATAAAAAGCCAACTATTTCTTCTTCTTCTTCTGCGAAAACACTCGGTCGGGATGAAACAGAAGTAAAACCAAATACTTCCTAAATTTGTAGGGCAAGAACTAATTCAATAATCTGAACAGAAAAAAATTAATCATATTTTGAAGGTCTGTTAGTTTGCAGCGCTCAGGAGACTGCAACACATGTTCATCTTTATCGACTTGTTCTGAAATCACGACCCGAGGCATTTCTGACTTGTTCTGGCCTGACGCTTTTTGTGAGCCACTGTCAATAAACATCAACAAAATAACGCTACTCCTCCATATTTAACGCTCTTTAGCAAAACTCTCCTTCTTTAACGAAAAAACAACCTGAAAATTAGCCTCAGTCATCTACAGTCTGAAGCATTTAATTAAACATGACCACCAAAACTCTTTTACATATTTCATGGAGTGTAATCTGTCGAATGTATTGATTCTGAAAACTTCCTGAGTGAAATCATAAAACTAACACCAGCAAGAGCAGATGGAGAGTGAAACTAGCTCAGAGAGACACTTGGATATGACCGAGCTGCTGTTAAAGACAGAAAGCAGTCCATATGTTACACAAGAAACTGGCACTGTGAGAGTAAGAGCTGGAAATGAAACAAAATAACTCTGGAGTTAAAAAAAGAAAGTGATCGAATGTGATTTCTGATTCAGCATTGAGGTTGACATTTCAGTAAGCCTCCGCTGTTTGACTGCTTTTGACATGAGGTCTCTGACTATTAGACTGTAAAAAAGAGTTACTCTGATTTAGTCAATTTGGGAGTGAAACATCAAACACGAAAACTGGGTTTGGAGAATTTTAACAGCTGCTATGAGCTTCAGTTCAATAACCTACAAATCAAAAGAAACGTCTGTAATGTTTAGACACCGCTGGGCATATTCACACTCCCTCTGCTTCTCACCAAGAGAGGCCTACACGCTCACACAGCCAACTACACAAAACAACACAGTGCACAACACCTATACAGCGTGATGTGTGGGGATATATGGAGGGTGGTGACAGGCTCAGGAACACTGCATGACTGTCCTGCAGTAATGACCCACACATGCAGAGGGAGGGCCACCCTGTGGCCGACACTCAATATGGACCACATGGAAAAAAAAATCAGTCCTGAGCAGCATCCAGAGCCAAGACTAGATCTCTGCAGAGGGGGAGATGAGGGGAGGCCACAGGGAGAAGAAAGGGGGGTTGGGACACACATTTAAGAAGGACAAAGGGGACAAAATTGCTTTTTTTACCCCCTCAGTTAAGCCACCCACTGTATGCTGCTAACCCAGTTCTGCCAGCAGCACACATTGCTGTACAGAGCGCAGTGATGTGGCCTTTGGAAGTTCGCTCACTGTCCTGCGTTTTAGTCACTCTGTCAGCAGCCTTTATTTAGAAAGGCAAACGTGTGGGCTCAATAATACATAAAGACAGCCGCTCTTATCTCCTGTCCCTCTCAGGACAGCACAGAGGCTGCTGAAATTGTGGAAGTGGCGAGAAGAGAATAGAAGAGGGAAAAGCCTAAAAGGAGCAGATTTATGGAAACGGGAACAAGAGGCAGTCTTCTATTTTTACTGAAGCTAAACTCGTCATCGACTCTGGATGAAAGTGTAAAAATCTCACATCTGCACATGCTCTCAACATGTCAAACTCAAGCACATGAAATAAAGTCTTCCACACAAAAAGTTTGCTTTATTAGCAGGAATACAAATAAAAGTGAAATGGTTGGATGGATGAGGGTAAAAAAAAGAGGATGCATTTCCAGCTGATGATGATATTCCACTTTTTCTTTCCAGCACATTTCACATGTGTCACAAAACAAAGAAATATAAAAATCAACATGCAACAGCAGTTAAATGATGCTTAATCAAAAAACTAGAATCCTCCTCCTGCTGGTCTGCACAGATGTTTTGTGTATTCTGGCAACCTCCTGCTAAACTAACTGGTTAGGCTCTTAGCTGCTGGCTCAACGATATGTAATCTTTCACAACCCACCAAACGAAGGTTATTCACTGCTGACTTCCAACTCTGATTCCTGCGGCTTCAACATATTCACCTTCTTGAGATCCAAGTGTTATATACTTCAATCACAGGAGCATACATTAAAAATGGAGCTATTTTTTATACCAGAGGTATGAATGTAAAACTTGCTCTCAAACTCAAAACACACAATTTATTCATTTAGAAAAACCACAATGAACTAGTTTGGAGTGTTTTCAACTTTGATAGTGAAACTGCATGAGTAGACTGAGATTTTTAATATCCAAAAAGCTCAATAAATCATGTAGTGGAGTAAAAACAAAAAACTCAGTGATATAGCTAAAATAAAATAAAGTTATGAGGTATTAAAAGACTGCAAGAAATTAAATAACGCTATTTAATTCAAGCCAATTGTGTTAAAGTTTAACGTTGTTTGAATTTGACCCATTGTAAAAAGCTAAAATGTTCAAAAGGTTGCCTGACTGTAGCTTTGGTGTTGCTAATTGGGTTAACTTTAATGTGAAACACATACAAGCTGGGTGACAGGAATGCTGCCTGGCTTAATTAGTTAATCAGGAGCACCTGGGCTGCTGCAGGAAACTGCGCAACATGACTCAACACGGCTAACACTCGAAGTCTGAATGACTGCCGCACATTTCCCACTCAAAACGCAAGCTAAAGTCAGAAATGAGTCGTTACTTTATGTAACGGAAGCTACACAGAAGGTTTAGAAAAATTACACCACCAAGCGGCGTTTTTGTGTAAGCTTGTGACCAACTGCTGTTCAGTGCACGCGGTTTAAACTAAAGGACTTCTTCCGGCGGTTAGCTAGCACTAACGGTTCTTGCTACCGCGGCGTCTTTGAACACCAACGTTAATACAGGCGACGCGACTCGTTGGCGTGCTGTTGCACTTATCCACCAGTCATGCTAGCATGTTTAAATGTGCTGTCTCGTTACATATACATTTGTACAGTTTATTCTGACAACTTCAGCGACGCTATGTCTCTCTGGTGTCTTACCTTGAGGTGTTGTAAAGGCGTCGCGGGTATTTAATGATGTATAGTCTGTAGACATCAACCTTTCCGTTGCAGTCTTTGCGCAGTAGGAAAGGGGCGGTGGCGGGAACGCGGCCACCCTAAGTAAACTAATCAGACCCTTAGCCAATCAGCGAAGACCTCGTCTCTACCCGCGAATACAATTGATTTGCTGCAGGTGTACTTTTAGCTGAATGCTATGTAGCACGAGGCTTGTAATTTCACAGCAAAACAAAACTCACATAAACGAAACTGCTGATGCAATGTCCCTCAACCTGCGTCACGGTGCCACCAAAACCGGGTCCTGAGGATTTTTAAGAGAACAGTGCTAAAATGTGATCCAATTGAAGTTAAAAACTCAATAACTTGCTGATAACTGCTACTTTTTTCTTAAAGACTAGTGTATGAAAAGAGAATAATCATATTTTAGATTAATCCTAATGAGATAGGAATGCTAATACGTGGATTTTGACATTTAAACGGTCAGAATCTCAACAAGACCTGAGCTATTTGGATTTTCTTCAGGACAGTTCTTGCAGTAAAGACCGACATGGAACTTAATGAGCAGCATTTAAATGTCAATCATGGCAGGAAACAATTAAATATGATCCATAAACTCACAACCTACAGCCAACTCATCCAAGAGTTGCACTGAATCCTCAGCCCTGAGGCTTTTCTACATTTAAATAACAAGAGCTAACCTTCCAATAACCTGACATTTTGTTTGAATCTCGAGTTAATTCACACATGCTTTGAAGGACAAACTGTAAATAAATCCTTATTATGAAACAGATCCTGGAAAAAAAGGCAGAAATAGCTTATCTAACTGTATAACTGAACCATTTACACACCAGTTCAACTCAATATTTTCCACATGCTGTTATATCCTATCATTCTCTCCCCTTAGGATGCTGTGGAGTAGCCCACTACTATGCGGATCCCACATTTCAGCACTCCAGTAAGGCCCATATTTCTTCACACTACAGCAGTAAATGCGCCCGACCACGTCTGCAGCCTCGTATGGTTAAGATTTCAGCACATGTGCGGCGATCGCTCTCTCATCCTATCTTGCACGATATGCCAAAGGCAGCGCAGTTTCAGAGTAGCAAAATCACCAGGCGTCAGTGGAGACATGAATGCATCAGATCACGGTGACTTTCCTGTCGCGTTAACATGCAATAAGAGCTGCCTGAGACTACAGTGGCTGCGTGATCTGAATCCACACAGTGTCCTCAAAGAGCTGACAAAGGAGCAAATATCGATCTAAAAATGGTTCAGGTGAATGAGCAAATGTGGAAAAATATCTTACCGTTTCTATAAATGAAAGTTATGGACGTCCTTTAGGGCAAACAATCTCTGAATGACAACACCTGGCCAATATCTCGTAAAAGGATGAATTCCGCTTTCTTTAGTTAAAACTTGGAAACATAAAAGCCAACACAAACAAGATAAAATGAGGAAATGAAATATTTATTAAATCAAAACACAGAAATGAGTTCCTTTCAGCAAATGCATAAAACAAAAGGAAAAGGGAACAGAAGAAATAAAAGGAATCAAATAATTAAAAAAGCCGGCTTCTGCCTGTCTCGCTCTTTACAGGTGCGCCACACAAATACGCGACATCACTGAGTGGAAACCAATGCGAGGAGGAGGTTGTCTTTAAAAGGAAGATAGTCCTGCCGGCGAATATATAGGGCCGTATCACAGCATGCCTATACCTCTCCGCTCCCTCCGTTTCATCCATTCAACCTACACACGAACACGCATTTCACGCGGAAGTATACCCGGAGTAGCTCCATCCACTGCTTATGCACACACGAGCTCTTCACTGCCATTGGCTCGCGCGCGCTCCTCTTCTGGGGCTCGAGCGTCTCAACAAATCACACAACGCCATTCGTCGTCGGCCCAGTCACTCAAAGCGATCAAGCTTTTCTTTTCCTAAATATGGCATTTGAAGTCAAACATCGCCTCGCTGAGACACACCGTGTCTTGAGAGTACGCGCTCCCACAAATGTGTTTTACGCCACATCATCACAGAGAAAGAGAATCTGACCAAACTCGTGCTTTTTCCACATTTTTCAACAGGAGATCACACTCTACTTCTGCCTCCATGTGAAGCAATTGAATAACTCTTAAAAGCCACCAGCCATCGTTTTTTCAAGCTAAATCATGTCCCCTCACTGTCTGCGCCATTTCAGATTTCACACACACTCATCTGAAAACCAGTGCCTTGTTTTGGTGCAGGTTTCAGCACCACGAACAGCTCCAGTACAGTGAATCAGCCCACATGTCTGTCTGCCTGTTAGACTACAGTCAGTGGTCAGCCCTCAGCGCTCGACCTATAGACCGCAAACAAAGGTGGGCGTTAGTTTGGTCTGCTCTGACGGATCTAAAACAGCAACACCGCTATTTTCGTTGTTACATTTCAGCAGCTTGATACACACTGTACACAAAAGGGAGCTCATCACATGCTCTTCTTTTGTCGACTTTCAGAGGGTGGAGCAACAGTTAGGCTCGCGTGGGTACGTTTGGAGAAGGAGATCGATGCTCTCAGGAGCAAATACAGCTAGAAGGCGATGCAGTACACCTGAAAAACAACAGGAAGTGTATCCAAGTCATGCTATCATATTTTGCACATATTTAAACCCTGCTGTTATCAGTCCTGAACTAAGCAGCATCACTACACGTGATCATGAAAACCTCATTGAGTCCATTCACATACAGCAATCTTTATTGTCTATTAAAGGCACTTCACTCACAGCAATCATCTATAAATATGTGCTGTAAAAAGTCATGCACTAAATCTGCATCATCATTGTAAAAGAGCATAGTGACAGTAATCTGACAAATAAAGGCTTGGGATTCCTTAAGTGAAAACTCAAAGGAGAAAGCTAACCTTTACAGGATATGTGACAAAATGCTCCATTTATTTGTCATAAAATCAACACAGATTGCTACTTTTCATAAATGTTTTAATTTGACAGTTTAACAAAACTTGTCAAGTGGTTCAAGTGCTGACAAAATATTAACTCCAACCAGTTTAAACTCTTATTTTTTCATATAATGTGGAAATGTTGATATTCTTTATTGTATTTACATTTTTTAAAAACACATGAAGAGTTTATTTGCAAAAGCAGATAACTCCGTTTTAAAAAAAAAAAGAAAAGTTTTTAAAAGAAACAGTTGTGGCGTATAGCGGTTTCTGCAACAAAACATGGGCTTTGATCCGGTTTCCAACAGGAGATATCGGCATTGCACCAAAATGGATTTCAGCTTTGTAAACAATGCAATACAAAGAGTTAATCACAAGCATCAGCTCATTTTTTTTCCAAAATGGTGTTTATCTGTTTTTGCAAATGAACTCTTCACATATGAAAGGTATCAAATCAGACAAGTCGGGCTCTTAATCCAATCAATACTTAATCAAAGACAAGGCATCATGTACGCTTCAAGTCTTTTGTGAATGGAGAGTAGGCAGTATAAATAATTAAAACATTTATACTCTAGAAGGGATTTTGGTTCATTTAGAATAGTTAAATATGGCCCCTCTCTTTTACAACTGCAAATTTTTAAAGATTTTTTTAAGCCCTTAAAATTGTTCAACCATATCTTAAACTTCCATTGTGTTTCATGGACAGAGAGGTTTCTAGGACAAATGAAAAATGCTAAAAACTAAAAGTATTTCACTATGATGAAATATAAAGGATTTGACCTGCATTGCTATGGGTTGGTAAAAAAATAATACAAAAGTAGACAAATAGGATATAAAACAACCTCTAAGAAACACACGTACTGTTAGAGAAGATACCACAGCTCCAGTCTTGGCCTTCATGTTGAAAAAAAACGTCTCAAAGAAAATGAGTGAACTAAGTTTGACGCAGTTCCATTTCTCTACCTCAGACTTCTTCAAATTAGCATGACAATACTCAAACATTTTAAGGTCAAAGAAATCAATCTTCTTAAAGGTATTTCCAGGCTTTTAAATCTTTATGACAGCACATGTTTAAGACTTGCTGCTCTGGTTTTTAGCTCTGGGGGAAGTTATTCATGCCCACAAATATCAATTAGATCATTAGCATTTAGATAGCATATAAGAATTCTTAAAATGAAGGAGAACACGGACCTATTGGCCCTATTTATAATGGTGATTTGTGAAAGTGTGTCTCAAAAGAATGTCAGGAAGACTTACTGGGTTGGTAGATTATATTTAAAAGATCAGACACAAAGAAGGGTCAGTGTATCAGGATAAAACAGGCGCCAGAACTTCCGTGTGATGTTCCTAAGAATAGAATTTGACAGGAGGAAGCAAATGAACAGCTAATAAAAGGAGCTGAAATGCTAATTTTCCTTATCACCCGACAAATCAGCTTTTTGACTTCAGTTACTTCTGGGCTTCTCCTTTAAAATGTAACTCACCGTTTCCCTTTAAATGTTATCTCAGTGTAGCAGTCCATAGTTTTGGCTCAGAGTTGAACAAATGCAAAAACTCTCAGAGAACTGGTGCATTAAATACGAGGCCACTGGGGAGATTTTACCCTCCAAGGCAACATTTATTGGAAAATCTTACCAGGCTTCCTGTAGCTTTGGTCCAGCACCATCTTCCTGTCAGGGCCTCGCAGCATGCTCCTGGAAGAGCTTCACAGCACCCAGGGAGTAGTAAAAAAACACAAGCATGTTGAGTCCAAGAAAGAGACAAAGAAGCATAGTGCAGTGTGGGAGAGTGGACATATTTAACTCTGTTAGTTTCGAGTTGAAAAACCATCTGAATGGACGAGAGGAACAGCATTTATTAAAGTTGTTCAACACAGACTGACCAACAGGAGCAAATGGTCTGAAAAGCAGGAGCAGCTTTTGTTTTGATGGTTTTTACCACACTAGTTGCCCATGCTGTTGCACTTCCTGGTCTGATACTCACAAGGAAACCTGTTGGTTTAGTGCACAGATCTGTGATCACACCCATGAGGGGCGGAGTGAGGGGCACGGCCTTAAAGGGGCAGCTCTGAAAAGGCAAAATTGAAAGAAAAAAAAAAAGGACATTTCTTACCTGTTTGCCACCTAAATCATAAAATAAAAACAGAATAAACAGGTTAAAGTTGTTAAAAAGAGTAAATAAAAATCCAATAACTATAAAGTAGATTCAAACAAAACTCTAAAAGTCATGTTACAGGTTAAGATACTTTGAGTCCACTTTAAAAGTAATTACAAATACATTTTTTCCTTTAAAAAGAAGCTAAGCACTTTCAAATAAATGCAAATACCCACATACATGAATCAGTTTATAAACCAAAATTCAACATTTATTTAATTATAACATTAAAATAAATACACTTGGATCAATTTGTAGTACTTTAAGTTAATTTATGGCCTACTAATGTTAAAGAGCCCACACTTAAGGAATCCTTGTCTCATTTTCAGGAATTAACATTGCAAATGTACAAGCTGATTCAACCAGTTTTGGAACAACCTGTATTTAGATATCAGAAACCTATATCCATCCCCCAGTCTTTGTACTCTCATTCTGCACAGTGCTTAAAGACAAAGGGCTAAAAGGTGGCCACAGCCTCATCGGGGGACTCTTTACTGGAGAGCAATATAACCCTTAATGGAAACAACGAGCTGCAGATCAAATAACCATCCATATTTCAGGGCCTCAAATATGAACTAACATGTAATATGTACACCCACCCCCTCAGAGGGGTTGAAGGTCAGTGTGGGGGTCATTAACCTAATCCATCTCAGTAACATGGAGCGCCAAGGTCTCATTTGGACTATATGGATTGTAAGCTCCCACAGGCATGAAGTCCTGACAGAAAGGGGGTGCTGCTTTCTCAACAAGTGATCCATTTACAGTGAGTGGCTTCAAGCTTGTGTGCCTCTCTAGGATGGACATAATGGTTGATAATCAAGTACAGACAAAGTACACTTGCTGGAATTTTATAACCATTTTAACAACTGGAGTACCTCTAGTGACCACTTGAGGTTGACTTCAAAAGTGACATATGGCCCCATCTTAATGTTTTTTTTTTATGGAGGACTTCAGCATGTTTACAGACTTGTGCAAATTGATCTCTTTACCTCAGTTCTTTATTTGAAACAGGTTTCAAATACATTGCTGCTGATCCTTCGGTCTCAACTTTATTTATTTGCCAGTCTCAAAACTGATTCAGTCAGAACTTAACACGGTGACTATAACTGTTGGTCTACGACAGGGGTAGGCAACCTAGGGCACGGGTGCCAGAGCTGGCACGCAAGGCTATTTATGTTGCCATGCAAAGAATAATGACAATGAGACAGAGAACAAAATAAATAAATAAATAGATAAATAAAATATATTATAAAACTACTGTGTTGTATTCACGTAACATGAAATTGAGCACACTAAAATTCTTCTTATGTAACAATTCAACAAAAAACTTAAAATATTTAATGTAAATTATTGACGTTACAAGTGAGCAAATTTGTCTTGTAAATGCGTTACCATGAATCTCTTAGGACGTCAGTCTGCTAGCTCCTAATCGCGTTTATTTAGGGGCAAATCAGTGTTAGCAAAGTATGCTAAACAAAGCAACATATTCAAAACTTCCTGTACTATAAAAAAACAGGCAACAAGAGGAAGTTTCAGCATTCCTCACAGCATAAATAAGCATGGAAAAACATTCAAGGAGACTTTTGTATCGACAGTCAATGATTTTATGAAAGAAGTTAGTCTTGGCACTTTGGGCACGGGTGTATTTTAAAGTTGCACGAGTCAGGAAAAGGTTGCCTACCCCTGGTCTACGAGTTGCTCATAACAAGATACAATTAAGGGTAAAATGTGGTTACAGTGTTATTCTCATCAGGAGGTTTAAGTTCCCCCTCAGTTGTAGCTTTTAGCTGTTTTCTAGCCAAGGAGGTTCTGTTTTTGGGAGCATTTGTCTGTTTGTCATAACTCAAAAAGTAACAAACGGATCTGAATGAAATTTTCAGGAAATGCTCGAAATGAGATAAGGAAGAAGTGATTACATTTTGGAGGTGATCTGGATCCCCGTCTGGATCCAGGACTTTTTGAAAAGGATTCTTTATCATTGTGAGATGGGGCCGTTTTCAACATATGTGTATATAACTCCACCATAAATGGATTGCTTTGCAAAACAATACAAGACAAGGTCACCATAATTTCTGACAGATGTAAAAGCACAATCCAGATCCTGGCAATATTCTGGATACTAAGATCCAGAATATGAAATATGTCCTGGGTCATCATCATTTTCAACACTGTCAGGAAACAAATTATCGTGCAAACCTGCAACTAACACCAAATTGTAGCAGACAGTCTGCTGAAAGGGAGTATAATATTAAAGTCGGACTAAAGTGTTGCTTGAGGATCACAATATGCTTGGTGGAGGTCTGCGCTCTCTCTGGGCAAGTCAGAAATATTCTGAGACACTGAACCATTAAACATTTTGATAACTAACAGTAAGATTTTGAAAGTGACTCTGTATTGACCTGGGACAGTTGTGTTGGACACAACTGTGGTTGATTAGACTGACAGGTAGGTGTATGAACGCTAGTTTTAAGTTTTGCTGACAGTTCTTTTGGAGTCTGTATTTCCAATATGGCGACCACCTTCCTTGGGCTTCACCAAGTTCACCAGAGACCAGTGTTTTCCTCGGTCTATGCTTTGTAAATGACATAGCTTTATTAATCCTCTGTTTTCAGAGGGTTGGTGCTTGTACTAGACTATATTCAAATGTGTTAACTGACCATTATGGAACTTAAAGATCATGATATTAAGTATTAATCAGCTGCCACACACTTTAGGGAGAAAAGCACCTAATTAATCCAAAGGGCAGCAAACTCTGGAAGGAAATTAATAACTACAAAGCCTACAAATGTGATACAGTAAGCTTGTGATGAAAAGTGATAGAAAAAAGTACAAAACATTGATCTGGTGCATGTTGTTGAAGATTCCTACCTTCTTCCTGTGCTTTATTCGGCTCCTTTCATCTCCCCTCATTGATAATCTGTATGACTGATCCATTCGACCCCACCTCCTGCTATTAAATGTAAAGGGTGAACACTCCTGACCCCCAGGCCCTCCCCGCACACTTACAAACAATGTGCAGCTGACAGGCCGACATTTTTATCAGACCCGGGCGCTCTGACTCTTCAATAAATCCCAGCAAAGGGACAAAGATGTCAATAGCTGTTCCTTTGAGACATTAACGCTCCCTGTGCAGCAGCCTCTTCTGTGACAATGGTCTCTGTGTTGCATGGAGGTGATTATTAACGCTCCCTGCTGGGACTGAGCAGAAGTATGTAGAGATGAGCAGCAAAGGAGGTAATAAGCTGCACTGCAGTAGAATGTCTGTCTCAAAAACCCTCTTACTCTTCCAGAGATTTTGATGATGATCAGAAAGAAGCATGGAGTCAAGCGTTCGTTTAAATATGGCTTTGAATAAATCTTTTGTGGTTTTTTGGTTGCAGCACAATGTACGAACATCAAAGGAAAAGGTCAATACAACCTATTTCAGCAGCGTCACGACTAGCTTTAGGATAAAATATGAAGTGACAAATCTTTATGTCGTAAAGTTGCTGAGGTGGAAAATTGGAGTTCTTGTACCTAAATGAAGTTCAGATTTGCAACATTATTTTGGGTGAAATAAAACAAAACTTTTGTGTGCCAATTTCAACCTGACTTCAAAATGGAGAAGTAAAAGGTGTGCTTTACACCACAAAAATAAGCATCACCACTATTAGGCCTTACAAATTATGTCAAAAACACCATCCATGCCACAGCAAAAAGGCACATCACTCAACATGTCACATCCAAAGTACTCTCTTAAGTTGTGTGGAGGATCCCTGCATCCCCAACGTGTCACTCAAAAAACTCTCTGAGAACTAAAAGACACCCAACAGGGAATAACTTTCAAACTTGTGTAGTTTGACGGTTCTTCTAATTCCTTCATCTGGAACTGTTTCTCTGGCAAATCAGGTCTTTGACCAGTTACAGGACCAGAGTTCTAATAAACAAGTTCACCTAGCTTCTGTGGTTAGAAGAGGTGCTAATATCCTGAAAAATGCGTAGCATCTTGAGCTTCAATTTTTTTTCTTTGAAATACTTTGAAGAGGGTGCATTGGTGCAATGGATTCCATCCTTTAACTCTGACTGCTTTGTTTATCTGACTCTTTAAGTTCCAAACTGGTGAGTCAGAACAAAAAAATATGTGAAACATTTTCTAAGGCAGAGTTTTTTTTTCTTGAATAAAAGAAAAAATCGAACCCAGCCTGTGGCCGCATGTCATTCCCCACTCTCACTCTGATTTCTGTTCCACTGTCCTATCCTCTCTTTGATTAAGGAGATAAAAGCCCCCAAAAATAACTTGGAAAAAAATCAAATCTTTACAGCATAAAAAAATACATCCTGGTACAAAAAACTGTGTTTGTCTGAAAAGCTGATGTCTCTCCACTGAACGCTGTACATAGTATGAATTTCTGGATAACTTGTTAAACTTACTTATAACTAGGGATGGGTACCTTTCACATTTGAAATGATACGGTACTGATGCCGGGTACCTGGCAATTGGTACCATAAGTCAATGGTACTAATTTTTGGTACTTTTTTGTGGATATGTGGTAAAAAATATTAATCTGTTTAATAATAGAATATATATATATATATTTTTACAATTTAATAAGTGTATTCTTTGATATATAAACTTAAAATGCTGTGTGAACATGGTACCTTTTGACTCTACATGAATCAATACCCAGTACTTTTGACATAATTCGGTCGGTACCTAAAAATGTACCTAATTCGGTACCCATCCCTACTTACAAGTTATTAAATAACAAATTTTGTCCAATCAAGGACACAGCTCATCCCAACTTGAACAAAGTTAGGTTGAGTCAGGTTTTTAAAATGGCATCCATCGACAGAAGGCTTAAAAAAGATGCATTAGAATCAAATGGGTGACATCACAGAGACTACACCCATATATTATGCAATCTGTGGGTTTTCATGAAGGAGACAGAAGATACTAAAGCTACACCTGTTGACCTGTTAATCAATATTTTTTAGCGTCTTCATGTTTTTTGTTTTTTTCATCCAAGTAACCCTAAAACAGTGTCCACCGATTTTCCAATAGCTTTTAAGCATGAAGTGCCCGTTCCAGATTCATGCACTTTCTCTTTGATAAATCCTTATTTTGTTCAATCCAGTACTTCAACTTAAAGCACACACACAAAAACACACATATGCACTATAATATCAAACAATATCAAAACAGTTACTTCAGGTGACTTAGAGCTTTGTGTACTACATTATGTGAGCATTGTGGGAGTGAAACAAAGAAAAGAACAAAGAGATCATCGAACCTCAGCATAATCATTTCATGTCTTTCTCTCCTCCACTGCTAATGTCTTGCTGTCATGTTACCTGCTCACACCAGAAGGAGACAAAATAAAAAGCTTTAGAGGGGTTGAGATCACTGCTTCTTTTTGTGCATTTCCCCATGGCATTACAGGATGATGCTTGTGCATGATGTCATTGATTGCAGACCATCCAATATGGGTCCTGCTGGGAAGCCAGTGCTCCCACTGTGGCTGTTAGCGCTATGTAATGCAAGACTGGGTGATGTCATTGCAGGTGCACAGGGACTATATAAAGACAAGAATGAAACATAATACAGATGAAAAAAAAAGGAATATGGGGTAAATAAGATGGGATTAAATATTAAATTTTACATTTAGGACAAGAGTATGAAGCTAGAGCAGAGCAAGGGTTTGGTTAACCATCTATGCCTATGCTTAATTGAAAAGGAGGTTAGCTAGCACGTTTGAGGCAGTATGTGTTGCTGTTTGGCAGTTGCTGATATGCTCCCCTGACTAAAACCACGCCTAAGTTTAAAGAAGAGGTATTTTGCTTTTCCATATATAAAAAAAACATGGATATTAAGTAACAGTGCTGGATGTTGTGCAGATTTTCTCACTGCTACATATTCATATATCAAAGAATTCCTTGAATCTGTCTGTAAACTGCTCATAGCTGTCCATTCTAGAAATAGCCCAGGGTCTTCATGAGACTGAAATGATGAGGTCATCGCATAAGGATTTTTTCACTATTTCATAACATGTTGAAGGGGTGGGGCCACAAGGTATCCTGAAAGGCTGAGCAACAGATTGTATTTTTTACCCTTTCCAGAGCTACATCTCAAACTAGAGGTGGACGATAGCGGGAACTTTGGTATCAATCCAATACCAAGTCAATACAGGGACAGTATCGCCGATACCGACACTGATATCGATACGCTTTAATATTTAAGGTAGATATATCATCAAACTGCTAACCTTTAGGTGTTTTTGTGGGGTTTTTTTTTCTTTTGATTATGTTGTTAAAACCTAGGACAAAATTTGAGCAAAATTTAAAGGTTACTACAAAATACTAAAGTGCCATGATAAACATTTATGTTCAGAAACAAAAGAACAGTAACAATGAAACAAAAAAATCCCCAAAACATTGTGGGTGAAGTTCTTTTCTTAAGAAAAAAAGTGCAAATAATAATCAATTCAAGGTAAAATTAAAACAAAATCTTTTTTGAGGTACAGTATTAAAGACTAAAATACAAATAATAAATAAAAATTCTCCCATTTTTTAAAAAACAAAGAAATAAATAAAGTATTAAGAAAAGAATTATCACACTAAAACAAATATTATAAAAGGTTCCAAAAAACATCTTGTTTCAGAGCCTGCTTGCTTGTTTCCCTAGCTACGCTGAGCCTCGTGACGGTGCAACATCAAAAAACAGGGGGCGCCACTTTTACAAAATGGCAGCAGTCAGCGCATGCAGAAGAAAAAATTAAACCAGGATGGATCTTTTTAGACTGGTATCATTCAATACCAGAACCAACATTGGTATCAATATTATCGATATTTGGATAGATCCGCCCACCTCTATCTCAAACAAGAAGTGTCTTCTTTGGTTAAAGAAGGTAGACCACAATTACATCTGTTCTAAGGGAAGTATACATTGTTTTTCAGTGACAAATTGTCACTTTGGTGGAAAAAAATATAAAGTTATCTCTAACCAATTATTTATGTATCCCTTAAATGCCTGGTTTAGACCTTTTCTGCCCTTAAAAAATAATCGATGGCCTACAAAATGTCACTCACTGTGACACCTACCATGGGGCCTGACACTGAATGATGTTTGTCCAAATAAGTGGAGGGGGCGTGGCCTAGCCATAGGTCAATTATACATAAACTTACATAAATTCTATCTGAAATACTGAATGGTTCACAGGGTTTTAGAGTGTTCCATGTTCCCTGTGTTCGATATATGGTCTCTCTCCAACATGTTTATCAGTTCCTTTGGTATGTGATGTAATAGGTCAACTGGGAAATTGTCTAACACTTACATATTGTCACCTACAGCAGCAGAGGCGGATGTACTTTTGTCATACCAACCACTACTGCTCGTCTATCGAGACAAAGACACCAGTCCAGTCAATTGGCCTCATTGAGCGGTAACCATAGCTTGACAGAGCTGTGCGTGTACATCCACTGTGTGTGAAAATGAACAGGAAGAGCAGCTCTGAAAATAACTGCCTCTCATGTGAAAGTCACACAGAACATATAACCCAGTGAAAAAAAAACTGAGACAGAAAAAATAGAAAGTTTGAACAAATTTGCTTCCTCTGCTACCACACTTAGTCATTCGCAGTCACTTTGTCTCCTGAAGAAAAGGCACTATTATTGAAAAGCTGTTCAAGCGTGCTAAAAAAGAGAAAGAGAGAAGCCCTTAGAGCAACAAAAACTAAATAAAACCTGAAAACATTTTCTCTCATCTCCATCCTGAGGGAAATACTGCTTGTGGTGGAACAGAGCAAGGTTTTTTGAATCACTGGGAAAATAGGGCATGAAATCTCAATTAGACGTGTCAAGATCCTGGGAAATTTCAACGCTTTTTTTAAAACACACTTGTCTCTGGGAGACACTGAGGGGCTCTTGACCACCAAGCACCTCATTCCCCTCCTGAAATAGCCTGGTCTGAATAGTCTGATTGGAGAGCAGGATGGACATCTCTTTTGGGGGGCAGGCGGGCAGGTGCAGAGGAGACAAGGATCGATTCGGTTGTCCGTAGATATAAGAAGAAATCAAGAGGGTTTTATGTGGCTCTGTTCCCTGGCAAGTTTTCACAAGAGTCCAGGAGATTAGAAAGTGAAGTTCCCAGAAAACAAACAAAAAGGCATCATTACACAGCGGCTCTAGACTGCTCACACTTTGTCTCTTAAGTGCAATTTGATCTTTGGCTCCCGTTTAAATCCAAACGTCTGAGAAGAAGAGGGAGTTTCTGAGCCGCTGTCTGATTGAAAGCCAATTGTCTCTGCCTTCAGCCTCTGGCACAAGTCTTTACCCGAGAAAATACACTGAGCTGAAAATAAAGCTCTTTGATGAGCAGCAGTTTCTTCTCCCTGACTGCAGTATTTGTTTACTTCTGCTCATTATAACACTATTAGATAACGCTGTGGCACATCGTGTCTTAATTGATGACACGGCTTTTGTTGCTTCATCAGGAGAATCATAGTTCGCTCAACACTGGAGACACACGGGTCAAAATGTGACCCACGGAGAGTTAGCCGCCAGCTAATTTGTTTGACATTATTGTAGCTTCTACTGTGAAACTATTGTTTTTCATAAGCCAGCCATTTATTATCAGCCAACAAACACAGGGCCATTAACTATAACTGCTTTTAAAGCTCATGTTTACCTGCCACTTAAGTGCATCCCTGTATTACCTCAGTGATTGATCAGCTAAAATGATAAAAAATAAAGTCAGGGAACAGTGCCACATCAGAGCTCTGAGGGAGCTTTTTTATTTTATGAGCCCAAATGATATTAAATTTCACAATCTCCTTCCACCTTTGCCTGCTGTTGCAGTGATGTTTTGATTAATGCTGTGTAAAGGGTTTCACTTTAGTCTCATGGAAAAAGCAACAATTTGTCTGAGTATTTCCAAATGAAACTCGGTTGTGGGTGGTAATCAAGTACATCTTCTCAAGTGCTGTACTCGAAACAAGTACAAAGGGGTATTTATATTTGATGGCACTTCAAAATCCTGCATAACTACATTTTTAAAAGAGGTATTTTACTTTCTACTCATCTATATTTATTGGAAACTGAAAAGTCGGTAGTTTACAATGGTTATACAATCAATTTATGGGATATCTAGGTAAGCATTAACCATAATGTTCTGCAGGCAGTTTGTAATCAAAGGGAACTGAAGAGAAATCTATTTAAAGATGATGCACAGGGAGTAAGAAGGCTGTCAGTGAGGGGTAACGCATAGTGAGCAGGTTGTAATTGACAGAAAGTATTTTGATACTAAAGGAGTAATACAGGTAGCAGATAGTTTTTGAATAGGGATAGGTATTTATAAGATCTTATTGATAGCAATGCCCTGATTGATTGTGCTCATCAATCCAACTCTTTATCAGTTCCCTTAATGAGTGAGTTTTCTTTGTACAAACTTTGCTAGTACTGGGTTGGACCCCCTTTTCCCTTCAGAACTGCCTTAATCCTTGGTGGCATAGATTCAACAAGGTACTGGAAACATTCCTCAGAGAGTTTGGTCCATATTGACATGATAGCATCACACAGTTGCTGTAGATTTGTCGGCTGAACATCCATGATGAGAATCTCCCGTTCCACCACATCCCAAAGGTGCTCTATGGGATTGAGATCTGGGGACTGTGGAGGACATTTGAGTACAGTGAACTCATTGTCATGTTGAAGAAACCAGTCTGAGATGATTCCAGCTTTACGACATGGAGCGTTATCCTGCTGGAAGTAGCCATCAGTATTCTGTATTCTCTGTATTTCCACTGTGTTTCTGACCTTGTATCCCAAAGAGACACACATGATTGCAATTTATTATGCATTAACCAAATTAAGAGCCGGACTTTGTGGGAGTACACATAAAGAGCCAACGTTTTTCACAAATTGAAGAAAGGATTTCATTAGTAGAAGAGTGAGGGATAAATGTTATACATTCGGGTCAAACACACATGTGATGGGATGATTAATTATTCATCCATCGCAGTTTGCAGAGATAATAGCTTCTTCACCTTAATGAATTAAACTAAAGAGAGACATGTTGGGGACTATTTTGGTTCTCAGTCTGAGGTAGGATTCAGCTCTGCTGTGTCACTTAGAGCATCACTACAGTTAATTGCTTTCACCCAAGGAAATATTTGTACAAATTAGAAAGACCAGTTTAAGCAGGGAGATGAATCAAGCACGGATCTCATTCAATATTACAGAGGGATTTACTGCAATGTGATTGGAAACGCTTCCATAGAGGACAGAAAATGACTTGCTTGCTCATTTTCAAGTTTGTATCAAGGTCTTGGTACCTTTATGTTAACATTTTTTTATTCAGAGTCACTATAACGCATCAGGTAAAAGAACTATTAAAGATTCATTCATGTCTTTAAACTCATTTCTCAATATCACTCCATAGCTTTTACTGCCAAGCAGAAAGTTTTGGATTTCTCATATTGATTTTATTACAGAGAAACTAAGCCCCTAAAGTTGTAGTAGAAATGCCCCGCATTTATTTAACATCACACTGTAAAAAAAAAATCACTGTCAAATATCAGTAAAAATAGTGGCAGCAAGGATGCAAGTAGCTTTCTGTTATTTTAAAGTGATTTATTTAAATGGTATACTACTGTAAAATGATTACATTTTATGAATGTACAAAAACAAAAACTGTGAAACACTGGCAACTCTGCTGCTGGTATTTTACTATTATTTCATAGTCATATACTGTAATTTATTTTACAGAACTTATCAGTATTATAAAGTAAAACACTGACATTGGAACCCCTGCTGCCACTTTATTGCAGTTGATTTACAGGTTATCTGGACCAGTCCATCCAATGTGGCACATAAACAGCCAGTCTGTGCCATGTGAAGCACAGACGACCAGTCCATGTCCTTGTGAAGCACAGACAGCTGGTGCATGCCATGTAGAGAACAGACAGCTGGTCCATGCCTTTAATGTGGAGCAAAGAGAGCTGGTACATGCTGCGTGGAGCACAGACAGTTAGTCCATGTCATGTGGAGCACAGACATCCAGTCAGTCACATGGAGCATAGAGAGCTAGTTAGCTGATGTGGAGTACACTGAGCTGGTACATGCTGCGTGGAGCACAGACAGCCAGTCCATGCTATGTGGAGCACAGACAGTCAGTCTATGACCTTGTGAAGCACAGACAGCTGCTCCATGCTATGTGGGGCACAGACAGACAGCCAGTGAGCCAAGTGGGGCCTTATGTCCACTGCTCTCCCTTTTGACTCACAGTTACAAAACGCCATCACAACAAAAATGAAGAGGAGCAGTTTTTGCAAGTTTGTTGACAGAGAATATCAAATTATTTACCAGATAGGATGGGCTAAAGTGTGCTAAAAATTTGGACGCAAACTGATGGAGAACAAAGTGACCAGTGATGCATGAGAGGAAAGTGTTCCCAGGAGGGGAGTAGTGTGCTGTGTTTGGAAGTTTTATGTTTTTAAAAATATGACATAGATTGAAGAACAGTTAATTGTAAAGACACAACAATTATTGCAACTGTGAATGGGGTGGGAATCATAACGCAATAAGAGAATTAAAAACAGATAAAATTCCTGTAAAAACATCACACAGAAAAATCAGTGATTTTATGACGGTGCATTGGACCGTATTTGAACAGACTTTTCTTTTCTTTTCTGTGTAGCTGGCAAATAATTCACTTGATTGGACTGCCTGGAGTGTTTGTGCGTCATGTAAAACTGTAGCTGAAGCTAATCTTACAAATGACTTCAAACTTATTATGCAATGGTTTTTGCCTATTATAAATAGCAAAGCAGGTACTCACCTCTTTATTGTCAGGATGGAGTTAGGTAACAGTCTGACTTCCATCTTCATTCTCCTTTTAAGTATGGTCTCACCTTTTTGTTCCTAAAATGCAATACAAAACACAAGACTTTAGATATTTCACCATACTGATTAAATATTTGACTGATACCAGGAAAAGTCAACCTTACTTTAAAATAACAGGGGAAGCCATGAAATGGAAGCCAACAGGACACAATACCTCCCAGACATACGCATTAGGAATAGGAAATAGACATTCCTCTTTAGTGAAGACAGATTTCCGAGCTTGGTTAGAGCAAAAATGGTGGACCCTCCAACCAACAGTGCTATCACAACATCCAAGCCACTGGAATGCACGGATGCCACCAAAACACTTCTACAGATCTACAGAAGACAAATCAAAGAGTTCAACAATATACAGTCCTTGTTTCTGAAGTGCTTTGAGCATCAGAGATCTTTAGGAGTCTGTCTAAATGTAAGGGAAGAAGACAAAAATCCATTTCGATTACAGTCTCCAAATGGAACATCCAGGGAGAGGATAATCTCAACTCTCTTTCCCAGGGCTGCAGACACTGATCATACAGGCCTGCGTGTGATTACAGGGAGCTCAATTATCGTAGACCCAGGGGACGGTTCAATCACGGAGGCAAACATTCCCCCAACATGGCTTACGTGACCTGCAACCAATGGTTCATCTTAGCTTCACTGATTGAGTTCAACAGGTTTGGGTGGGCCAGCCTTTCTGACATCCACTTGAAACTCAAAGTAAGAAAGACTACAATCACACTGCAGGCGAAAATGACCTAAATCAGATTTTATTTGCTCATATGTGAGCCAGACCAGATTTTTTACAATGGTTAAAACAATGTATGTCACACAGCTGTGTAACACAGGGTGTACTCTCAATCATTGGTTTCTGAACAAAGATTTTTGAATCTTTGAATGAGGGTTTCCAATATTGGAAACCCTCATTCAACCTAAATTTCTAACATACACTGACAACAAAATGGCCATTAAGATGACTTTCTGGCAACCATTTAAATCCCATTTGCTTTTAAGTTAACCCCTTGATGACAGTTGTCACAAATTTGTGACACACACCACATCAGGTCTGGGGTGACCTTGGTAACCCACTAAAAAGCCTATTCATTCATTTTTATACATACCAAGGGTCATATTAAAGGCACTTTGTCAACATTTATTTAGTAAGAGGGTGAACTTATATATATATATATATATATATATATATATATATATATATATATATATATATATATATATATATATATATATATATATATATATGAATCAATCAGTTATACACATTTAATGGTAAAATAAAAAGTTAGCAATATTTCACAACTTTGTATGATTGAAGATCTATAGAGCATAGTCCCAAAAACACATGTATATCTGAGATTGAGTTTTCCTATGTTATACCCTGATCCAGACAATGTTTCTCCCAGGATACAGACATTAAATGCCTAATTATCAAAGCTGTGTAGATGCAATTCATTATCTCTCTAACAACAACTCATAAAATCATCCTAATAGTAAAATATTTTATTCAAGAAAGCCCTGCCAAAATATAATAAACATAAAAAATATCAGGACTTGCCTCATGGCCAGTGTCTTTGTCCATGTAGGCTGACATTTGGCAGGCATGAAGTCACATGACATGGTACTTGACACCATTTGATTATTGTCTCTTGTGGTATTGCATTTGTCACATCATCTTCTATTGTATTGCATTGTATCATGACATTGTATTTTGTACTGTATGTTGGCATCTCTTTTGGCAGTATATCAAAGTGTATCAAATTTGGTCATATAGAATTGTATCATATCACATACAGTTACGTGTATTGCCTTGTCTGTGATGTCTCATTTTGTCCCTCTTTTCATCGTATCGTATCACATAATAACATATCGAGAAATATCAGACTGTATCATCTGGTATTATACCGTATCATATTGTTTTGCTTCTTGTCATATCTCATTAAGTATAGCATCTATTGTATCCTTTTCTATATATCATATCATATTGTAATGCTTATTAAGGAAAAGAAGATCTTCAGAAATCATCCACATAAACATTTTGTTTTTCATATAACAACACTAATTTTCCAAAGGCCTGATTTCACCCCCACAGCCTATAATTATCTAAATAATGATGCAGCAACCAGTGCCAAGGCCTCCTAAAAACAAGCATTAGCTCTGATTCTACATGTGAAGCAGCTATCTATGTATGACTTATCGTCCATATGCTCTCATGTGTGCTCTTACATATGCTCACATATCTACCCTCCATTCTCACGCAGAGTTAAATATACCTGCACTTGCAGTGGAAAAAAGGATAAATATTCTTCAGAGACTGGCATCACAAATCCGTTTGATACAAGCCTCTTTCTGCAGATCACACATAGGTCTCGTAAATTTACTCCCTTTCCATTTCAAAGCGCCACAATCTGGGATTTTTACAGCGAAGATATCTCATTTAAAATGGAACCATAATTGAATCTGAGATCACGCGCTTGCTCCCAGATATGGCGCCTGTTCCCTCGACACAGGCATATCAGAGGCATCCTACGTTTCAAAGTGGCTTTCATGCCATTTCACGAGAATATGGCTAATACGGTGTGCTTAGGCAGATCACAATGGGCATAATCCCGTGTTTGGAAGACTACCTCCCAGTGGCGCACAAATAATAAAGAAGCCTCTGTCTCCCACAGACGAAATGCTTCAGTCGCTCTGATTTGTTGTGACTGAGACCGAGATTGAACACTGAAAATGTGACAACCACAAAAAGACAATTGTCTCCGTCTTTGCCTCCGCTGCTGTGTACTGTGCATCCTTCGTGGGCAGCAGGAGACAACATAAACAGAAGCTAGAAAGGAGACAGAAATAGAAACGTTATAGACAGTACCTTGGTTTAAAAACCAGGAAGCGCCACTCGAGATTGTAAAAGTAAAACATCTACATCTAATCTTTCTGTGCCCTGCTTACACCTGAGCTGAAAGATTTTATGTCCTTAAATACCCGATCCTTTGTTGCTGTTGGTAACCTCTTTGGTGCAACCACATCCTGCCCAATTAAATGAGTCTTAATTCACAACGCTCATATTTTAAGCTACGCCTTACAAAATGTAATTTCGCCTCGGCTGGCACATTGCTTGTGCTTTTTACAGCCTGAGCTCTCCTGGGAAGAGAAGACAGGCGGATTTTGAGCAAATCAAAATCAATAGCTATCTAAAGGGGGCAAATCTGAAGACATTAATCATCGGGATCCACCAGTGATTCTCACTGTAATTAATCAATGCTTTTAACTGGAGAAATTTGCCAATTAATCTTTAATTCTCTAATGGAATACACTCACACACACACACACAGGGAGCGAACACTGGGGCTAAGTCACACCAGCTCTGAGCCTGTTCAATACAAGTCTAATGAGGTCTATTATGAGTCAAATGTGGTCTTTTTGAAGCAGCCGAGTGTGCAGGAAGAGGCCCCATGAAGAGGAGAGTACAAGTCATTATGCTTAACATTCTGCAAAATGTACAATTGTGACTCCAATAAGAATGGCTCAGCTGGTTCCCATGGAGATTACTGTCCCCCCCAAAAAAGCATCCGGGCTTAAAGATCATCATGTGTCCCTTGGCATTTCATGAACTTTAGATGAACTCCGACTTTTTTTTTTCTTTTCTGCTGATTTAAGTGAATCCTTGAAATGTTTCTGCATATGAATGATCTCTCACTTCGGCCCCCTGGATCCGACACGCGGCTCACCCTGCATTTGTGTAAGCTTTATCAAACAGGTGAATCCACCATGGCACCTAGTCGGAGAGAGGGAGCCTGAACAAAAACACTACAGAGGAGGAATCAGTCAAGCCTGGCGCGTTGACCTACTTGACAGCGGTGTGTGAGCTGAACAGTGTGAGCTTGAGAAGTCTTGTCTCTTTCTTTCTCACTGTCTCCTTGTCCTCTTTCTTTTTTGATTCTCCATTTTGTAGTTTTGGCTTCATTGTGTAAAACAGAGCTGGACTGAAGCGTCAAAAAAAAAAAAAAAAAAAAAAAAAAAAAGGCGCTGAACAGATAAATCCATTACCGTAAAGGACAAAGTGGCATTTCCTTTTGAATACAAATTGATTTCATGACTTTAATTAAATATCACAGCTCTCGTTTTGCTAGCTAAGGAAGCTAATTAGAAGCATTAAAGTTGAAAAAAAGCAGCTCTGAAAACATCTAATCGGATGGCGAGAGGAGATAAAGTCGCCAAGGGCACCATGGGGAGGAAGTTTGCACACTCTGTAACCTTTTACACCTTTGCTATCTTATTTTAAATTCCTACACAGTACATCACTTGTATAGATTATATTGCATGTTGAGGGCTCAGCTGGCGAAGTGTTACAGTAAAAGTAATAAAAAACGATCTTACTTGACCTTAAGCAGATCTACATTAATTCTAGAAATATCCAGACAGAAATAGAGCAGCGCACTGGTGGTTGCTCATAAGCCCCAGCTGTCACTCATCCCCTCACTGCTATGGTAACAGGCAGTATGAGCTTACACATGCCAGAGGAAAGTTTTCTGTTTCTCCTGCCTATACCTTGATGACTAAAAGCACATGTGTGACAAGGTTTGCGGAGTGATCGCTGTGATGTGTGAATCAGGCAGAGCAAGTGGGAGTTAAATCCTCCACTTTGTTTGCGTTTTGTGCTACTTTGGGACGCCTCACTGTACCGCTGACATTTCTGAGTTTCACACAAGTCAGATCCAACACAGAAATTTATGTTTCATCTGTTTGCAGCGGAGTAGCTGGAGTGCATTCTCCAACCCTGAACTGTGGTCAAAACATGTCGAGGTGAGATTCCAATTGAGTCTGGCATCTTAGAGTACCTGAGGGAGATTTTTATCACTAACAGCAGTTTACTTTTGTGCAGTGTCTGTGTCAAGCCGACAGCTCGGTGCAGCAAGAGTGTCAGGTTTGGCTCAATTTTAGCTTTAGACCAAAAATAGAATAGGATAGAATAGACTTTATTTGTCATTGCCCAAAAACAACTAAATTTGGCTGCACCATCCTGAATGCAGAAGAATGGCAGCATTCACACATGTTAAAAGCCTTTTTTAAAACATAAAGCGCAAAAATAGGGACCAACATTGACCGTCGTGTAATTGCACTTAGTCCCAAATTGCACTGTCGTAGCACCGGGCTGCTAGTAGCTCTACATTTAGCCAGCTAGTGACCTATGGTACAGACCCAACATTTGCTTGTTGTTACATTTCAAACAACAGCGCTACGTCACTGTACTGACAAATACCTTAACCTCGTCACATTCAGGGGTGTCAAAAGTATTCACATTCATTACCCAAGTAGAAGTATTGATACAAGGGTGTAAAAAGACTTTTGTAGAAGTTAAAGCATCAACTCGAGCTTTTTACTTAAGTAGAAGTGTAAAAGTACTGGTTTCAAAACTACTTTAAGTATAAAAGTATAAGTATTTAAAGGGAGGGGAAGTGTCGTTGAGGTAAAAAACTTGGGCTGTGTCACAGAGGCCTGAGTCTCGGCCACGTACTTCTTCATACAATGCTACATAAGTCTGTTATTTCTTTGCTGAAGTATGGTGTGATTTGTTTCATACACAGTTGCGATGGGTTGTGTACAAACCAATAGAGTGTTGGAATGGTATTACATTTATACATCTCATCCATCCACAATCAAATTCATTCAGCGAGTTTAGGATAGGTTTTCACTTTTCTGGTATGTCTTTTTGAACAATGATAAGCTGGAATGGAACAGAAGTAGTGAAGCTGTTTTTTAATGTGTGGAGTAGAAAGTACAGATATTTGCCTGAAAATGTAAGGAGTAGAAGTAACAAGTCAGCTAAAAAATAATTACTGAGATAAGGTATGGATAACCAAACATTTTTTCTTAAGTAAGGTAACCAAGTATTTTTACCTAATATTTTTACAAATTTTACTTACCTGGTCACATTGTATCTGGTAAAAAGTTGTCTTGAACAAAAAAAGAATTTGTTCCAAAACAAACATGCCTGGTTTAAAGTCACATCTTTACGACAGTGTATGTGAGACTCCTGGCCAGAAGGTGGCGAGGCAGTCCAATTGAAACAGATCCTCCTCAAAGCATCTTTGAGTGCTTTTCCAAAAACTCAGGCTAATATTTCTTGAGGTATTTTGAGAAAGGTTTAGAAAGTTATTTCACAAGTGAAGACATAGTCAATGACTCTGAAAAAATAGTTTTCGTCCAGTGTCACAAATTAAAAAAAAACAAACAAAAAAAAAAATCCAATTAAAAAAACACTTACTTTTTAAAATCAGTTTCATTGAAAATACACAAAAGTATTGAATTTCACTGAAACTTCTAGGAAATTTTGGAAATTGTTTACTAGAGCTGTGTTTCCATTTCACCTAGAATTACGCAAAACATAATGAAAACGCCTCATTTTCAAAAAGCTGCTCAAATTTCAATAAAAAGTTTTTACGCTCTCATGAGGTAGTCTTTCAGAAATGTTGATATTGAAGTTTCTTGCAAAAGTGCAACACCAGCAAGGCGAAACTGTTCTTAATCAAAACTTCAGAAATATCGCTTTTATTTTGAAAAAAAGTGTAAAGAAACGCAACTTCTGATGGTAAAATTTTAACAGTCTCTAAAACAAATTATAAATTCCCTAAAATATTGCAAATTTTTGTTGAGTTTCTTAAATTTTGCCATTTGAAAAGTTATGAGAAAATACCGTTTTTTTTTTTTTTACAACAAATGTTTAGATTTTAGAAACATACATTTGAATGCAAAATTCCCTATAATTTCTCAAACTTTCCAAAAATTTTCGTAAAAAAAAGACAGAAAGCCACAACCTTTAAAAAATACTAATAAAGTTAAGTTAAAAAAAAAAAAAAAAAAAACACCTTAAAGATTGAAACTTTCCAAAAATATTTTGGTGGCTATTCCTATAGTTGACCAAAATTCCAAAATCTTTTTAAAAAACAACTTTTTTTCCTCCAAAAAGGTTCTTATTTATTTATTTACTTATTAATTTGTGATAAACTGGAGTAAGTTTCCAAAAACTTTTGTAAATTTCCATCTCAAATCCATTTTAGATTCTCTAAAGACTGAAAATTAGGTTGTACTTTCATTTGTATTCTCGAAACTGCTGTTGTTTTTTCGACCCGGCACTAGGCTTAAGTTGACTTGCTCTGTATTTCTGCTTCCAGTCTTTATGCTGCGTTAGAATAAACTGCTTCCTGCTCTTTCTCTAAAGTTGATTCTGACATGAGCCGGATTTCCAGATTCCTCTTGGATGGAAAGCAAATTGATATATTTTCCCAAATTTTGCATCATTTCTTTGACACTAACAACGCACAAAGAATCCCTCTTGGACTGAGTGTAAGAAGAATATTCTGGCCCTCCACACACACACGCGCACACACACACCATGTAGCGAGAGTAAGCCAACCCTTACACTGTTTGCTACAAACTCTACATTTCACTCGTTTTATTCTCTGTCATGGCAGCTACTCCCGACACGGGGGAACAGTTTAGAATCAAACTGCCAGGAGTCGACAGCTCTGTGTTTAGGGAGAGGAGAGAAAGCTAGATATGGAGGCAAGAAATGTGGAGGCACAACAGGTAGCTCTGTCAAACTCCAGGGGTCTGCTTTTGCTGATCCCTGCCTCTCATTAGAACAGAAGGATGGCACACAGGCAGTGAAGGAAACAAGGCAGAGGAAGGAAACAAGAGGGCAAAGTAGGCTCCTTGTACGACTGACAGGTTTGGTGTTAGAGGAGATCTGTTCTGGGGGATGGTTAAAACAAAGCGTCATGAAAGAGAGGCTGGGTGGTTGAAAGATGAGTTAGAGGACGCTGTAGCATGACTGGCTGTGGGTTAATCCCCCCTGACCCACTAACTCACTGTTGGTGGGGATGTTTCTGGAGGAGGAGGGGCTGACCCTACAGTTAAGAAAACAGAAGTCGCTGTGGGCGTGGAGAAAAAGAAATGCATAAAGAAACATCCAGAATGCTGGCTTAGGTGGGTGTTTTTTGAGCCTGGCTTTAAAAAGTCAAAATCTGACAGTTTTCCGGAGTGGGTTTTGTTTAGAGGCCAACAATCACAATCTGTATCCGTGGTGAAATGCCAAAAAGCAGCGGCTGGCGTGGGGGAAAACTGTCATCAAGTGCAGAGACAGTGTGAGAGGCTGTCAAACACCAGGTACTGTACCAGAGTCCTGCTGTCTGTAACGACAGGATTTTACGCTCCGGCGAACATGCAAGGACCGAGCGTGTCACAGCCAACACACAGAGAAACCGCAAAGAGCAGAAAATAGAAGATCTTGACACATACCAAGAGAAACAAAATGGCCTCCTGTCAAGACGGGTCAGCGGGAGGAGGAAGGAGCTGACCAGGAGTTTCAAAGTAAGGAAAGAAAAACAGGGACTAGTTTGTGTAACAGGAAATTATGTCAGACTCAGCCTCATTTCAGCGCTGTGGACAACATGAGAGTGAGTCATAGCTGCTAGGTGTTTTCACACAGCTCCCTAACACGGTAAAAGCTGAGGATGACACATGTGGCTTGAAAAACAAGTGCACACATGAAGTGGAAAATGGAATAAAAAAAACAGTGATAAATTATTGAACGTCTGACTGACCAACCTCAGACCCCCCTTAAAAAATAAAGCAAAAAACATCTAAATGCACAATGTCTAGACACAACAGTGTGTTACTCACGCTTGACTCGCTGATGCACCAGCACTCAAGTATTAACATAATTAGTTCAGCTCAATGAACACCGATTAAAGTAGCTGCTTCCAATTTCACCAGTTTTTACCTTTTTAATTTCTTAATAGTGTTTACTTCAGCTTTCATTCATAAAAACTCAAGTTCTCCAGTTTCATGACTTTCCTAGAGGACTGTACTCAAAATACTCACAAACTGACCAATGTAAGCTAGTATTAGCTTGTTGAATGCTTTTTATATGGAAATAAAACTTTACTGTGCTCCTTACCCTTAGATCAGTGCCCTGTTTTACTTTGACCAAGCTAACCTTTAAAGCAGAGACATGCTGATCCCAAACCCTTCTGCGTCTGGAGCCAGCTTTAGACA
The DNA here is from genome assembly GCF_033239565.1 of Halichoeres trimaculatus. Taxonomy (NCBI): domain Eukaryota; kingdom Metazoa; phylum Chordata; class Actinopteri; order Labriformes; family Labridae; genus Halichoeres; species Halichoeres trimaculatus. The sequence goes on along the minus strand of NW_027437200.1, from coordinate 15,585,703 downwards.
GTTTTAGCCTTTTGTCGTGAAAAGATCCCAGGCAGTGTTTTCATTACCGCCACCTTGTGGACTTGGTGTTACCAAAAATTAATCTACAAGGCTTCTGACTCTTCTATAAAATAAAAAAACAGATCCAAAATGGGCAAGGAAACTTTTAGTGGTTGGTAAAATATGTTGCCTAAATCTGTTATCTCTTCTGTCATTATATGTGCTGCAGTTCGACTCCGTTGTGCTGTGTTTGTCAACTTACATGACTGACAGACAGCTGGAGTCATGACACTGAGGAGTTCCTGCACTTCTTACTCCATTGGTAAGTCTCTCTTCATTCATGTTGTGCTGTAAAATTTCAAACCTGTTGACTCCTGGTCTGGCTCCGCCCATTATGCCCATTTATCATGGTAGTCAAGCTAAATATGAACTGATTTAGACACAGTCTGTTTTATTTTGAAAGCCACTGGACGTTTTTAGGTAGTTTCCCATCTCAACTTCCTGTCCCACTTGATCTTCCCTACTCTGAATTTATTTGTCCCATCTCCCCGTCCGTCAAAAATTAAGATGGCTGCGTTTCACCTGCAACATGACAGACCTGCCACGCAGACGTACTTTAACAGAACAGATTCAGTTTGAGTTGACATATTGATTTGAATGAAAGCCGTAAGAATATGAGACAATGCAGAAGTGCTAAAGTCTGCTGTTTCTCGCCAAAAAAAGCCGTTTTCAGAGTAGGGACTAACCTATTTACAACCTGGTTCAAAAAACGTCTCCTGTCCCAATCGCTAGTTTTACTGTCGGCATACACTGTACGGGGGTGAATTTTTTTCTAACTCAGCAGTTCAAAGGAGATCACAAGCTCCTGCAATCAGAGACACAACTCAGGTCAAGTGACTGACCCGCACCATATAGCTGTACGCAAAGCCCTAGCCCCTTCCAATATGGAGGTGATAGCCAATATGCTTCAAAATCTGTTTCAGAAACAGAAGGGTGATGTCAGGGAGACTACTTCCTTTAATTATACAGTCTAAGGGCTCAACTCAAAACCCCAGTTTTCTTCTCTTTCAGCCTCTGCTTCTCCTTTGTTTTACAGCAAACAGACACCACAACCAAAGAAAACAAAAAACTCCAACAACGCTCGAAGTGAGGTCACCACAAAATTTGCTCCCCCTGTTGACTGGCTGCAGTAAAGGTCAAAAACAACATCATAATTATAAATTTTCATTGGTAAATCAGTCACATCAATTTATTTTATTTTTTATTTAACCTATCTTTAGTCTGTAGGACTCGTTGAGATCTTTTTTTTTTTTCAAGAGCGTCCTGGCCAAGACAGCTGCAGCACAGCTACATTTTTGCAACAGACAGAAATACACGATACACCCAACACAACATGTACACATGACAGATACTTCCAGGATTCCAAACATCATACATTCGACAAGACATCCGCAAACAGATGCATCTGCCTCCTCATAACTCAGGATCTGTTTAAAAGCTCAGTCCTGACCCTCGATCAGGATTTACAGTAGACGACAGACAGAAAAAAAAAGATTTTGTGATCCAAGACTGTAAGTTCATGTTACATTTGACTTTTATTCAATAACACCACAATTTTCAGTGCCAATTTTTCCTTTCTTTTTTTTCGGCTTGACAATATATATATATATATATATATATATATATATATATATATATATATATATATATATATATATATATATATATATATATATATATATATATATGAATTTATTTTCTTTCTATCTTTTTTTCATACCAAACATTAAAGTCATTTCTTAGCTATATAACAGTTTAGCATATTGCGCATTACATTTCATTTGTTCTGTTTATATATGGAAATAATGTTTGGTAGAGTGAAACATTTTGTTTGATGCCAAAAAAAAAAAAAAGAGATATTCATCGCAATATAAAGACAGGTACAACAACATCTGCCCACTCCCAATTTAGAAATTTTTGAAATTTAGGGAACTGCAGTTTTAGGCACTTCAGATATCAAAACCAGAGGTTTCCACTTGCTTGTGTCAGGAATATTTTGACAACAGGATTACAAATAAAAATCCATCCACAGAGACCAAACCTGTTTTCAACTGTCTCTTCACATTCATGTTTGTGGTAGGAGAGCAAAGCAACAACATCTTTTCTTAACATCTGAACGTAAAGATAAAGCCCTGGTGTTCCAGCAGCTCCTGTGCAGCTGAAGGAGACACTGCAGTCCTCAGAGATGTCTAAATATCACTCTGCTTCCTGGAGAGGCTGGTGCTGGCGGTGTTTAGGGACAGGTTGGTGGGGGTGGAGTGTGTGGGCCAAATGACATGCCATAAAATTTTAAATGCTCTGCACACCCCACCCTTTTTAGTGAGACACTCAATTATTGATACATTTATGGCCCGACCAAGAATCTGGGGGAGCTCGAGGGCAGTGGGACAGTGAGCTTAAACCAACAACAAACCCTTCGACAATGTTTTTTTTTTTTTTTTGGTCCATCCATTTGTAGCTCCTCTCACATAATAAGCCACGGTGCTACACACACTGGTGGAAGCAATAACATTTGAATGTCAGAAAATAATTCTTGAGGTAATATTTTCTAATATTAGAGTCACCGCGAAGGCCATGAATGGCCACAGGGGAAAAGGAAATGACTTACTTCTTTCGCCAGTGACAGTTCATAATTCCATTTCCAATATCGTTTCCCTTTAGAAGTTTGAGGTCTCTCTTGATTTCCACTCATATACTAACCCTTTCTTTTCATGTTTTCTTTTGTCACCAGGCAGCACGTCCAGTGACTTCCACAGAGAAACCTCATCTGTCCCGTGGCCCCGCATAATCACCTCAAAATGAGCTGTGATAACACATCCACTGAAACGGCACCAGACTCTCGTCTTTATTGAGGAATATGACTTAAATAGCAGTCCTTGGGTCCCTGTGTCGTTTTGTGCTGGGGAAAATAGGTTTGAGGTTTTCTGTGGAATTAGTCCGACATGAAGCAGCTGGTTTCAGGAAACGCCGATACGCGGCTTTGCCAAAGCGACTGAAACAACTCGCACTCATACACAAGGCAAACAAAGACGCTCTCATGGGAGCTGTGTTGTTTGAAAAGTAGGAATTCAACCTCCAACTAAAATATCTTGTCGCTCACTGAAAATAAAGGAAAATTTGTTTTATACTCTTTAAAATGGGAGGAAATAAGGAAAAAAATGTCAATTTGCCTCAAAGTTAATATTAATTGAGTGTGAATCACTGGTTTCTAATTGGAATCAGATAAGTTGTATCCCTGGTGCCTGGTGTCAGTGCATCCCATCCACACAGTCACCTTTAAATAAGATAGTGGCTAACTGTTAAGACTTTTTTTTCAACATTTCTATGTCTAAACCGTTTTCATCCATTAGTGTAAACAGCCCAGCTGTCAAGATAATAACAATACTTTCTTGGATTAAAATGAGCAAATACAACCTTGACAATTGAATTTTAAGTGTCATTTTTCTTTTAATTTGCAGAGGCACAATCTGAATTTGTGGATCATTTTTTCATTAGGGGAGTCCGCAGTTGAAGTCAAGAACTGAACAGTGGGGAGGCACAGCAGCACAGGAACCAACCAGCTGAGCAGAGCCTCCATGAATGGGAGGCTCAGACACACATGCCCTCAAGACGAGTGATCTTTCACTGGATGCTGACACTTGCCAATTACAAACCGCCCACATCCCACTTGTTTTTAAGAGTAATTAGTCAGGCCCAGTGTGGATTCCACCAGGGTCTGGGGAGATGAGAGAAATCAGCCACAGGTCAGCCAGCTCAGTGGAGGGTTCAGTGCTTAGAGAGCCCCCCTCTCCATTCAACCTCGGCGCTCAGAGTGTGTGGGCTGCATTGAAGTGGAGTAATAGAGTGAAGGTTCGGCACGCTTTACGCCCCCGAGGTCAGCCACGATCATCATCACACAAGAACCACAAAGTGAAAAAAAAACACAATCACAGGGAGGGCTTTCCTATTACATACTGCTACATAGCAGGAAAGAAGGATTCAGTATGGCAGGAAAGGATGGGGGAAGATCTCCGTGTGTTGTCGTAGGGATAACTTTTTTGTTCTGCTTGCGTAACAGAAAAGAAATATTTTTGACACTTTTTAATAGGTGGGAACATGGAGCTTTCCACCATATGGCTTTGTGCTGATGAGCGCAAAAGTAAAAAGTGTGACTCAGTGTGAGGCAGTTTTCTCTGGTGAAAAGAGGGGCTGGTGACACTGAAGCCTCACACTGTTTATAAACGAGGTCCTACGTGGAAGAGAGAAAGACGGGGCAATTAGAGGGCTATTTGGACTCAAGATGGATGGCTAGCATGTCGTCTTCTGAAATCAAGCTACAATTGAATTTTTGCTGTTAATTTTATGCTTTTTTTTAAGGGCAGTTTTCTGTTGGTACCCACAGTAGCTTTACATGAATTACAATGTAGAAAAAAAAATGTACTCACACTGGTGTTTGAGAAAAACTTTGTTTCAACTCTGGTCTAAAAAAAAACTTCTTTTAGCTGCTGTCTTTTAAGGTTCCTGAGTCCAAATAACACCTTCTCTCTGATTGGCCGACTCTCTGGAGGAGTGGAGATTTTATTGATACCAATTCCCATCTACTCAACTTATCAGACCTATTGGAATTTTCTGTGCACCAAGAGTTGGCTTTACAGGTTTTCTGCATCAACAACACTTTATATGACATGACACTCTTGGTATCTAATGTGTGTTGACAAATGTTTAACATGTTGGTGGTGGTGCCACCCTTGCATGGTGTTTTGGTGCTGCCCAAATTGCACTTTGCATTGTAAGTGTCCTTTTTGGTAAAGTCAAAGATGCTATGAGGAGGATCTGTTTTGATTGTACTCCCTTGCCACCTTGTGGCCTGGAGTCTCTGCACACTTTTAGCGAGGCGTGTGTTTGTTTTGGAATTAAATTGAGATCGAATCAAAACAAATTTTCTTTGTTCAAGACAAGGAAAGGGACTCATCAGTATAGTTACGTAGCACTATGGTTTAAAACGTGACATCAAGCAAACCTTGTAGTAGCCGGCTATATGTTAGCCCGGTGCTCCGACGTATCTGTAGACTTACGTGACAACAAGTAAACACTGTCAGTTTGTAAGTAGTTTAGTAGCTGTTCATATCTAGCGCAGCTGACAGTCCGGTGCTCTAAGACATGTCTGTAATGTGTAACGTTAGCAAATCCTGAATATGTCCTGCCAGTCATCTACCAAGCAGAGCTAACATAACCTCACTCTTCATTTTATTGATAGACTCTCAAGTTTGATCAGACCACTGCAGAATAACTGCTGACTATGGTTTGGATGGACATTAGCACAAACAGTTTAGCCCCTGTGTTATAGAGTGATACAGCCCGAGCTAAAGGCTAATTAGCCCTTAGCTTGGGCTGTATCACTGTCCCGTTTAGCTTTCTTCTGCTCTTCTGTCCTTTTTCTGTCTGACATTTAGGCTCCTGTGACCACCATCACTACAAAATCAGTCAGAAATCGTTTTCAGCAGAGAAAATCACAGATAACTGTGTTTCACCTCTTCTAAATACTGAACTTTGTCAGCTGGCGTGGTGTTGTCATAGAGACCAAGACGTGCCGTAGGTCATTCAGGTCCTGGTCGACCCGATAGGGGAGTGAAGAAGTAGCAATTTAACAGCCCCTTTAAGTCAAGCTTTAGATCCCTTTAATATCACCGCCAATGTCTCAGAAATTCTGTTGCTGACTGACGAGGGTGATTGACATGAGGCATATCTTGTAATGTCCATATAAGGTTCGTCCACACCAGTGTATTGTAAAGAACCGACAAGGGAATCACTAGTCATAAAGGTGAATGACGTTGTATTGAATAATTTCTAATTGATTCTAAACTGGAAACGTTTCTTTATAACCAATCCCTAGGTATGGGCGGACCTTGGTGTTTGAGGCCCATCTCCTCCAGTGTGTCATAAACAATAGAGATCCTTATGCGATGACTCCATCACTATAAATGTCTCTTAGCTAAATCAGACAGAGGTTAAAACTTGATAATCTACCAGCTGACACACTTACAAAGAAAAAAAATAAAACATAAATAAGTAAGTACTTAAATTATATATATATATATATATATATATATATATATATATATATATATATATATATATATATATATATAAACACTGAAGTAATTGAAATAAATTTGCTTCATTTTGGTTTTATATTTAAAACCAAGACTTTTGTGCTCTTTGAACTAATATAAATTCACATAGGTTACATGACTCAAGGTTGATGTTGCAAACATCTCCACACATCATGAGGATGATGAAGGCAAGTCAGCTTTATGATTAAATAAAGTTATGATAGTCTGGACGTGCACTGTCCGCCTGACTTCAGAGCAATTTCCCTGCATTTTGTTTAGGATGAGAGACCACATTAATCAAAAACTCAGTGAAGAAGCAAATGTGGCCCAAGCCCAGAAAGTTTGACAGCACCCACAGAGGATGGTAACAATAGTTGTGCGACTTGCCTCTGACCTCCTGTCACTGCATGATAAATACCTGGCGGAGGATGTGGTCGACCTGAACAAAAGTGGGATTGTGGGACACTGATGGCAGCTTTGTTTCAGCTTGGCATGATGCTCTACCTTCTCCTATTTGTCCCTCTTGACCCCTAATTTCACATATTTACTGCATTTTAACACAGCAGATGGTGGGCTGGCCCTGGCACCAAGCAGGTCACGAAAATAAAATCTCAAGGAGCCAGACAACAATTTCAGATCCTCTGGGTGTTATCTAGTTTTGAGATTGTCTACACAGCCGGGCGATAGAAGAGCTCTATTTGATCCCAGTTTGTTAGCTTTTTCTTACAGCTTTTTTTTAATGTTTGAGCCTCGCTTTCTTCTACTTTCAAGGTTATTCTCAAAAATCCGAGCGGCCTGTGTGTGGGAGAAGGAGAGAGCCACATTAGCAGTGTTGTGAGCAATTTCTAGTCACCCGTCAAAGTGCGCCATGTCCAGTAATTGTTGTTTAATTGGCAGTGAAATGTTGTTTTCTGGCTTGACAGTTTAGAAAGGACGTTGTGAGAGAAGCGAGTCCACTGACGGCACCATATCTCCGTAATGCTTCTGAAAAACTGAGTGAACTAATTGCTGTTTTCTGAAAAGTGTCTCCTTTCTTTAAAACAAGCAAATCATCCCTAAGAGTTTAAATATGGGGAATTAAGAAAAAAACATGGCTTTTATTATTCTCAGAGTTTTGTGTGGATGTTTCTTGGTGCAGTCACATTCAAGCAGAAGGATATCAACTACAGGGATTAGATAATTAGCAACAAGCTTTTTTTTTTTTCAATTGTGCAAACAGTTTGGGTTAAATCTAATGGTCCTGCCCATCAGAGTAATTTTTGTCAAGTTTTGTGGGATAATTTTACATGAAAAGTTTGGTGTTAAGCAAGTTTTATGTAATTTAAAAACAATAAAACTTTGCTTTTATACAAATCCCTAATGTATTGAATGACATAAAATCAATAAATTAGCATGTACATTGTCATATAAAATTTATTCTTATTTTGGCTTCTGTCTGAATGACTTTGTCTAAGCTGCTGTCTCTTTAAGACTTCCTGCTCCATAAACCCCTTTCCCTCTGATTAGCCAGCCCTCAGGAGTCCTGACTAGATTTATGGAAAGACCTTATTGTTTGAGGCCTGCTTCTCCAACATGCCATGAACCAATTAAGGGATCCTCATGCAATGACATCGTTTCAACACGCCCTTCTTTGTTACTTCATACTATGCTTAAAATATGGGAATGTTAAAAATCGGAAGCGCCTCTAGGGATTTACTGGAAGGATGCTCATTTTTTTTAGCATATTTAAGCTGAAATTCCAAACAAACTGGCCTTGACAAGTTTTACTTTACTAAAGCCTTGTTTATACTTAAACCCTCCGTGAGATCTGAGTGGTTTTGTGCAGATGAATGATGTCATTTTAACAGCCTTGCCTTCTCACAAGGTCCTTTTCAATCCTCTGGTTTAATACTATGGTAGACCATAGACTGTATATAGAGTGGACAGCGTGGCTCCGCCATTTATCACTGAAGCCAAAATACCTCCGTCAGAGGCACAGCCACTGGCAGCAATTGCAGCCAGATTCTGCGCAGTAGAGATGATGAAGGATTCTGGGAGAATCTGAGTGGAGCTGGGTGACAAACATAATAATTTTTTTTTTTCTTTCAAGAGTCTAATCACTTCTTGACTCTACCTTCCAAAATATTTTACCATCCCTGAAAAAAAATACACGAGAACGGCAGCTGTCAATTATCGTTAAACCTTACGCAGAGCCTCGTTTTTAACCCCTTATAACTAATGAAAACGAAACTTTTCAGAAAAAAAGAGGACTTAGATACAAGACAGCCAAATAATATCTTCAAATCACCATAACAATTGGACGCGAGAAACATTTCTACAAGGAGCATAATTTTTTTTAAAATTTGACCACAGCCCATCTGGAATGACTGGAAAGCCAGATTTTTTAACCTATATTGCAGGCAGCCACCAGAGGGAGCAGTTTTTGTCGAGACCTCACTTCGAGACGAGTAAGATGACGTCCATTTTTTTTACTGTCCATGTGGTAGACATGCATTTGTGATACACACTCTCCCCTGCCGTTTAGGAATGAACGCCATACAGAGTGTTTAAAAGTTAGGTTAGCATGATGTCCTGGCTTTGACTGAAACCAACAGATCTGGTTTTTATCAGAAATAATCTTGATTGGAAAAAACTTGCCTGTACCTCCTTCTCCTTTTTGAAAAAAAATTCAAACAAGCTTGTTAAGGTCTTTCTTTTCTTTACTTTTAAAAAAATAATAATATTCCCTTCTAAACAGTAAACAGGATTGGAATTAAAGCTAATTCCCTGAAAACTGGTTAGAATGGGCAAATACAGATGGCTAATACTTCCTTTGATTCAAACAACCTGTCAGTATTTGTGAAACTGACTCTTCTATGTCGAGGGCAGAGTTCGGATTTATATTTATCTTTACACACAACTTTGTTTGCTCAGGAACATGATGTGGTTAACTATTAGTTGGCAGAGCTGTAAGTTAGTGGCTAACATAATGAATCAGCATTTTTGGTGTCTCTATCTTGTAATAATAATAATAATAATAATAATAATAATAATAATACATATTATTATACATTTAATTTCTGATTCATGTGCTTTGATGCAGTTTTACTGTGAGAAATTCAACTTATATCAAAATAAATCCAGCATAATGCTTATTTGCTTATTTGCAACTCATTGCACTGATAGAAATTTAAAGATACATTCAATATTTATTATTAAATGGGACTTAGAGTGAATACATAGTTTGGCTTGGAAACATGGAAAGAGCTGAATTACTTTTGCAGAAAGGTGTTGTAGCAAGCTAGTGCTAATTGTGTTTTCCCTCTCTGACTCTGTTTTTTTACGTGCCTGTTACAAGCTGCTAAACGTCCCAGAATCAGAGAATGGTCACCACACCAAACACAAAGATCTCCCTCCTTCTTCCATCTTGTGCACTTCACTCTCTTTATCTCTCCCTCCATCCTTCCCTCCCCCTTTTTTCCCTTCCCTCTCTATCTCTCCCCCTGCTTTATCAAGGCAGTGAGACCCCCTGGGAGGCTCTGATCTCCAGCGCACATCCTGAAGAATTAATGACTTCTAATGTACCAGTTAATGCAGAAAAGGCGGAACATCCATCATAACTGACAATTTAATGGCGCTTTCATAGATGGGCCACTCACATCTCTCCTATTCTCCTTCAACAGTTTTTCCCCTCTTTCGTCTCTCTGGCTATAGCACGGACACACACATTCATAAAAATATACACAGCACACACAACACTTACACAAGAGCAACATTATCATTCTCACTGATTCTATCGTAAATGTTACAAAACAATCCAACGATTACCAAAAGATGGGATAACCCTTTACGATAACACATGAATGAATGGAGCACATGACTGGGAACGAACCTGGTGATAAAAAGTGAACGAGTTACAACCAAATGTACTTCAAATGTGAATCATAATGAGCACATTGTTAATGAATTCTTCCTAATTAATTCTGAATTAGCTGCTAAATAGCCCATAACCACAAACTAAATCATAACTGTTGGACATATTAGTAACTATTTTTGTGTCCCCTTTTCCTCCGTAGTGCATAATACCGAGCCGTTACAAGGAAAGCCTCATTAGCTCGTGATTAGCTCACCATTACTTATAACTAAAGGTCTACCTCCTGAGTTTCTGCTAAATGCATCATTACTTCATGAATGACATAACCTTGAGAGAGCACAGTTGTGTTCTCAGCACTTTTGGATGAAAATGAGTTTATGAGGAGTAGGGTGTAGAGGCTGGGGTGGGTGGATATGTGTTTTAGTATTACTAGGCAAGAAGAGACACACTGTACCACCATATTGCTCCTTTTGATAAGACTTTCAGACCTTTTCTTTTCTTTTTTTTCAAAGAAAAAAAGGATTTTCAGGCTTGTGACGGGTGACTGCAGTCGATCCCTGGTTATTTCAGATAGAGGGCGTTGTTATTCACTCTGTTCTACTAAAGTTGTAAAGTCTCCTGGTGTTCTTTCAAACTCTGGAGTTTCTTTTATTGCCTTTTACAGCACGGCAACTTGGATTAGACTTGGGTGATACTGGGAGTTTTGATACCAATATTGATACTTTTTAATATTTAAGGTTGATGTATTCTCAAACTGCTAACCTGTATGTGTTTTTGTGTTATTTTTTTCTTTTGATTGTGTTGTTAAAACCTAGGACAGAATAAGGGCAAAGGTGACTACAAAATACTTTAGTGTCATGATAAACATTTATGTTCAGAAACAATAGAACAGTAACAAAACAAATTTTCCCCAAAAAATTGTTATATGTGGATAATTTTTCTTCAGAAAATAAAGTGCAAAAAAAAATATCACTTAGAGGTAAAATAAAAAAAAAACTTTCTTGAGGTACAGAGTTGAAGACTACAATACAAAAAGTAGATAGAAGTTCTCCCAACATTTAACTTGTTTTTAAAAAAATATAATAAAGTATAAAGAATTATTACACTAGAAAAATGTTATAAAAAACATCAAAAAAACTTCTTTTTCTGGGCCTGCTTGCTTGTTTCCCTAGCCCTGCAGAGCCGCGTGATGAAGCAACATCAAAACACCAGGGGGCACCACTTTTACAAAACTGCAGCAGTCAGTGCATGCAGGAGAAAAAAATAAACCAGAGTATCAATCTATTTACACTGGTATAATTCGATATCAAAACCCATGCTGGTATCGATTATCGATGTTTGGATCGATCCGCCCACCTCTTTTGAGAATAGTAATATATAAAAAAACCTTAGTGGACAGTGGGTTTGTTGTCAAGCTAAAGATTGCTAGCTCCTTAGCTACCTGGTTCATGTTTTGTGGTGACAATTCCTGTTCTGCTCACCTCCTTGTCCACTGGACTGTGGTAAATTCACCTCTATTCCTGAGGTCCATCTAAATATGCTTTGTGGTCATTGCTGTCAACAAGGCTGAATTTGTTATATTTTCCTTTTCAGACAGACATTAGCTTCCAGATAGGTCATCGGCTCCCCTCACACAAAAATGTTAGGGGAGAATTGTTTAATACTTATAATTTGAATAGCTTCAACAACATTTACAATACTTTGGTCTTGTGAATGAATGTCTTTTGCTTTTGTAATGCCCACAGAACATCAGCTGCTCTGCCCACCAGTCCCATCACCTAACAGATCAGCTGAACATGCACAAACAACTGGCGATTGATACAATCTTTGTCATATTACAGTCGCTTCTAAAGTCTGACTTCAAATGGTAAATTGACCAGTACCTAGCTGTGCTTTTCTAGTCTTTCTGACTTCTTAAAGCGCTTTACACTGCTAGTCTTTTCCACCCATCCACACCACATTCACACACTGATGGTAGAGAGTTCTATGGTAGGAACCATCAGTAACCCATTCATACCCATCCACGCACCACTGACCAACAATGGGAGTAATTTAGGTTCAGCGTTGGACTGCAGGAGCCCTAACTCTCCAATTGAGCCACAGCTGCCTCCAGGTATCATATGAATTTTAATTGATGCTCGCCTTGTCTTGTATCCCTGGAGGTCTTTGCTGCTGCTCTCCCTGCCTTGGCTTTTTATGAATGCCCCTGAAAAACAGGGTGCAAAAACTCTCCTCACTTGAGGCTTTGGCATTCAACAAAAGAACACAGAGGGCAAGTCATATCACCAAATTTAACCCATTACATGCAAATTTTTATTTATTTTGGTGACTGAATTACTTTTTGTGGCCTAACCGTGTTCATCTGTGCTTTTTACGGGTTAACACTTTATACTATGGAATACTGTTTTTCATTTCATAAAGATATGAAAGATGATCCCAAGTTTGTAGACATAGGCATTGCAATGAAACACACTGTGAATCTTTTGTACCCCCTGTGTGGCCTATCACCACTGAATGTTGTAAACATGTTTTTCTTTCTAACATTTAATGTTTCTTTCAGAGATGTACTGAAGACAAAACCTGATGAAAACAAACAGCATTCAAACCTCGCAGTTTGTTTGCACCAAAACACATACAACATCACCTTTTACTGCCATTGATTCAAACTCATCACTGTTTGAGTGACATGCGTGGGTGTGAAGCAAACATAACAACCATTGTATATTAAGTTGCCGTGCGGCTTTCTGTCACCGAGCAGACAGAGAATTTCTTGGCTCTTCAGCCTCTTTGACTTGATGTAGAGGAACAATATTTCCCCGAACAGCTTGCACAGGCAGCTAATGTCCCTTTCAACACGTCTAAAATTATGTTCAGAGGACTGTCCAATCAATGGGATTGTCCAGCAATGGGAGACTGAGCCACCTTGCAGCCAAATGAGTCGACGTTTCATAATGGTGAGCTAAATTTATTGCAGCACCGGAATTGGTCTTTGCAGGGTTCAGTCAGAGTGGAGGAGGAGGCAGATAGTTTTCTCACTGCTATTTCCAGATACCAGGAAGGTAATTGAAAAGAGGTGTAGACAACAAAAACACTGCAGACTCCGACGTCAGAACACTGGCTCGGTATAAAAGTTAGCGATGGTTCAAACACTTCCTGGAAAAATTGCACAGAGAGAAAATGAATGTGGTCAAATGAGGGTAAAGGCTCCTACACAGAGGGAGGCCTGTGTATTACCATCTGCATTACAATGACAATTCAAAGTATTCTTCTTTAAAGCTTCAATTTACCTTTCTTTAGCAACTCAAGGATAAAACATGCTGTGAATGTGATAAGTAGAAATAAGTACATTATCAGTCCTAAGGCAGAAAGTTGTTCTTGTATTTTCTGAATGCTTGCAGCAGGAGGAATATGCTACTGTTGTTGTTTTGACCTTTTTTGATGGTTAACCAGCAAAGAACTATATAAACATTTCAATTTGTTTAAAATTTATCTATTTATTCTCTTTTTGTGTCGGTGTCAGTGATTTTCCTTTTTCCTCGTCAGTTTTAACTTTCAAATAATTCAATATGATCTAGTGACAATGGTTTTAACATAACTAGGCCAGTTTTTTTTTTACCTAAAGTTCTTAAATTTCTTAAATTTCTTAATCTACACGTCAAATTGAAGCATAGGCCAAAAAGAACACCCAGCCAAAAGTGAAGCATGGCGGTGCCTCGCAGATGCTCTGGGGCGGCCTCGTTTCTTCTGGCACTGGAAAGCTGCAACGAGTGGAGTGGAGTGGATTCAGTCAAGGAAGCCGATAATGGGGCATTGCTGGAGCTTTAAAACACAAAGTTTCTAAATTTCAGATCACAGCCACCTGACTTGAACCCCACTAAAACTCTTCTGCAGGATTTAAAGATGGCTGACCACACGAAAATGGACCTTTTCCTAAACGCACAGTTTTCTGTCCAATTGGGCCTCTCAAACACACAAACACACAAACATGGCGATTTCACCCACATAAACAGAGGTTTTTTTTTAAACGGATAGAAAAGTGAAGAAATAAAAAATTATCTGGTCCAGTGGATCCGTGTAGGGGTGTTAAACGAAGCAAGTGTTGGTGCGTTGACATCAAGCAAGCCTGGCAACAAGTCACTGTACCAACAACAAGAACAATGGCCGACACTTGCTATTACTGTATTCTTTGCACTTTTTGCCCTCATTACAGCTCTACTAATGAATGTAATGTATTTGTTTTTTTTGCCATCTTCTTACTCTGTTGACTGCTTCTTCTTTCTGTTATTGACTGCGCATGCTCATAATGTTCTTCTTCTACGGTTTTCACATTTGGTTAACCTGCCACTTGTCGACCAGGCATGGCATTGCAGGCTTCAAAAGCGATTGTTTTCAGTTTTGCCTCTTTGCATGGACAGAGATATTTTTAAACAAGTACAAAGATATCCAGTCAAAAAATATCCTAAGACTAAGACTATTGGTGAACTGGAGGCTATTGCCCTTGAGGAATGGGCTAAGATTCCTATGAAGCACTGGCATGAGCCACTGTCTGGCTATATGTCAAAGCAAAAGGATGCTCTGCTAAGAACTAAAGATAGTCATGAAGAATGAATGATTTTGACACTGCTTTAAGCCTGGCTCCCCTCCAAGTTTCATCTTTTTCAGAGTGGCTGTGATGATCTTTACAGGACACATTGTACGGACATACCTCTGTCCAATGCACCTGCACACTCTGCTTCTTCGTAGTCCCCATTTTTATCTCAATAACATCAGATCATTTACAGTCCCTGATAGACAACTCTCTCTGATTGGCTATTGTCATCTTCAGCAATAACGAACAGCATAATCATCAGAATAAATATCAAACATGTTTGAAAAATAACTACTATCAATTCCTGTTGTGAATTTTCTTGGTACAAAAAGGTAGCTTTACAGGTTTTCTGTGTCAACAACATTTAATTGAGTTTATACTGTAAGTGAATAAAATGTAGTTGGTCCCTGAGTCTGGATATTTCTGGGCATAATTACGCAGAAACAGGTAAAAACTGCACACAATGTGACGTTGATGTACTGTGTTGTAATATATTAATAATTCAAGTAGATCATCTAGTGTCTTAAAGTGGTTATAGCAATAGTTTAAGTTGTTAGGAACCTTTCTGTAGTTATGAAGTCAGCCATGAGCCTTTCATTAGCCTGTTAGCTTTTGGCATTTGAAATTCTCAGTATTTTTTACAAAGAGTTGATGTGAAATGTTTCTGTGATGAAAGGTGAAATTCTATTCTGAAGCTGAAGTTATACTGATATATGCTAACTGCTAGCATATCAATGCAGTTTCCCATATACGTTAGCATCAAGCTTGCGCTATTTGTTATTTTGGTAAATAAGGTGATTTATAGTATTTCAAATGTACTGAATATGAATTTCCTGAGAGAGAGTGATGCACATTTCTTTATGAAGTCAGTTCTTCAGTAAAACTTCAAGATAAAATCCTAAATCAGAGTTTTCTTGGGAGACGTTATATAACTACTAAGCTAAGGATAGCTGCAGCAGGCTAGTTGACGTAAGGCCCGGGCTCCGACACAATGTAAAGAATTGATAAGGGATTCGTTAAGCACAAAGGCTAACGATATTGATGGATTAAAATATTTCTTATCGATTCTTAACAGGAACCTGTTTTTTAATTCCCATCCCTACATTTGAAATTTATTGGAGTGGGCTCAACTAGTCTGTGAACCAATAGTGGAGCTTAAAACTGATCTGTCACCCACTCACACAAGATGATAATGTGGGCTGAACATCAGGGACTGCCTTGGTCCTGGACCAGATTTCTTCGCCAATTGTTGGGAGGGCCAAAATGGGGTCAGATCAGCCCCAGAATTCTACAGTGTGAGCCAGGCGTTAGTCATTATTGTTAAAACGAACAAATTTTAGTGTTTATCTAATGGAAATGCTCTTGTTTCATTTGCTGAGTGCAGAAGGCTGAAAGTTTGTACATTTTTCTTATTAACCTATTGTGCAAATGGGGTTGTATGTTCTTAAACAGAGCTGTGTGTGGATCAGGCGAGGTAACCGAGTATGTTTCTAACCTGGTTTGACTTTTAGAATATGTCTTGTGAAAAGAAAAGCCATCCATGACACAAACAAAAAGCACAGCAGACACTGTTTGGTCTCTCTTCAAACATCGCAATCCAATGGGGAGAACTCCAAGCAACAACAAGCATGCAATCTGACATGTGGAGACAGATACGGGCACAAGTGCATGTTAGTATGCAGTGAAGCACAAATACTGTAGGAGGCAAATGCATGACGGTGAAGCCAAACAACATCTCCACACTCAAACACAAGTTTGATATTTCATCTTCTTGGGTATCAGCCAAAAGAGGTGGATGCGGCTTCATTTTTAGCTGTCAGTGTCTGTGCGTCACGCTCTGACCCTTAGAAGGTGACACCAAACTTGATAATAACTGCTGAGCCTGTATAGATTTTATTTTGCCATGGTAAATTAAATCTGTGTTTTTTTCTGCTCACAAGGCCGAGCAGGTCAAAAGTACAAGATAAGCATGTTAGTATTGAGCAGGCAGATGGTCAGAAAAAAATCATTGTCATTGACCTGCAACAGGCTATCAGATAGCCAACCACAGCAGCAAGTGATCACATTACTTTCTTGTGTGTGTGCAATAATAAGAACCAAAAGCCAGCCATGCTTTAAACAGGAAACATTATCACCATAGTGGAGTCTGTTAAAGATCTATACATGAGGACATGGTTTAAAAGGAGGTTTTCTTTCTTGTCCCTCCCCTAAAACACCTGCATGTCGATACAAAGCTGCTCTCCTGCTGCTTTCTTTCAAACAGCAGCTGAAGCCTCTTGTGTTTCCTCTCCATAGTGTTAAAAAATGAGCTTATTGGGAATCACAGCCAATAAGGACAGAAAGCAATGCATGCCCCTTTTTCAATTCTACCGGCTAAGTAGCAATCTGAAGTCAAATAGCCGTCGGTAACCGGTGGATGATGTTTAGCGCCAGCTCATTTAATTCCTTTATTATTTCTCAGCGAGCTCTCTGCTTCAGAAATCACAGGAAATTGATTCCATTATCTGTATCACTTTTTTCAGTCTTCGCATAGCACCTGCATATGAAATGCAACACAACGGCCATCTTAACATCTCTGCTGCCGAAGTGACATGACTATTGTCATGGCAACAAACCCCCTTTTTACTCCATGGAGCAGCTGTAGAAGGAAACATCCTGGTTTAGGAGGCAGGTGTATCAGAGTCAGAAATGATGACTTTAAGCACAAAATATCACTAAAAGATGGGAAAAGAGAATTAATTGTTATAGTGTGGGGATTTTTTTTTCACCATACCCAACACAGGTACAGTTTGTACCCTTAATGTTTGATAGCAAAGGCAGTAAAAGTAGCAGCGCTAACTGTGTGCCAATTCAGGTGATAGCATCATCATTCAGAGGAACCCCTCGTCTGGTTAGCTAGCAGGCTATCATCAACAAATTGGCCACTATTGACTTCTCTGAAGTTAGTTTGTGTGAGTGGGTTGAAGCCAAAAATAGTATTTAATGCACAGTCCAGGAACAACATTTCAAGTTTCAACACAAGAAGTTGTTGCTTGGTCGAAATGCCAACGCAAACCTATTTTTTCAACAACAAGGTTAAAGTGCAGCACATCCTAGGCTGATACCAAACCATAAAACTAGCAGATAACACCAGCTGATATGCTATCATCAGTTTGTAGGAGGGAGGGGTATTTAGCATTTAGCCGATTATTTGTAACAGCATCTTATTTAACCAATCGGGACAAAATCTGTCAATTAGAAAGTAATTTCCTTTAGCCCCGCTGCAGTTTTTTCTTTTCCTCGAGGTCTGTTTTCACTCACCACTACACTGGTTAGCAATGAAATAGCCTAGTTATCTGAATGATAGATCAAAATCTAAATTAAAAAACAAAGATCTTGATTGTCTCTTTGTGAGTCACTGGTTTCATGAGTGACAAATGACCTGTGTTTCCATTGAACCTGAAAAAATTATATAGACTTCTTTATGATAGTGGCACCGCTAACATGCTAACAACTATCTCTTTTTGTCTGGGCTGGAGCTAGCGCTAGTTCCAGGCCAGCATCTGACTTAGCACTACTTCTTTGTGTTTCCACAGACAAAACACCGGCTCCAGGATCACAAAACTAGTGCTTAGCAGGCACAAACTCTTTGCTGGGCTAGAGCAAAGCACCAGGTAGCTCCAGAGTAGTCAAGCTCACTTTAGTATAGAATAGAACAGAATAGAAAATACTTTATTTATCCCTGAGGGGAAATTCAAAGTGTATAGAAAGTGTAATAAGGTCCATACGAAAATTGATGATGACAGCTTGTCCATTATTCTCCAGTTCAGCCAGCCTCCACCTCCACAGGGTCCAGGACTGAGCTTCTTCAGCAGTCTGTTCAGTCTCTGTCTCCTGGATCCTGTCTGCTCACAGCAGGTGAAGCTCTTCCAATGTGGTGTTGGTGTCTAGTGTTAGCTCCGTTAGCGATGTCTGTGAATACCATGATGCTACTCTGCTGGTATTCCCTTTGTTCCTGGGTTAGCATGGCTAGCGCATCCATCTTATTGCCGATAGATCTTACGTTCCCTATAACGATGGATGGAAGGACAGGTCCATGTCGTCACTTCTTAGCTCACACCTGAGAACCAGCATGTCGTCCTCACCTCCTTTACCTCACCTTGTGGGGAAACATCAGGCCTTGCACCAGTTAGCAATGGCACGCTACAGGCAGCTAACAGCTGATTTTTCATGTAAACAATGCAGTCATGGTTGCTTGTAGGATCTCCAGACAAACACAGGAGCAAAAAATAGTAAAACTATCACTGAAGACAAAACCAGTTTGAGTTCCCTGACCATCAAATGAGCCACACGAAAAACTTAGGTAGAATCGTTCATGATACATTTGAGCCACTAATACATACAAATCCTAACCTTGTCTTATCACATACCCCTATGATTTGAAGAATTTGTTGAGAAAAGACAAGAAAAGATAAAGCTGATTCACAGAAAAGGCTAAATAGCCACAAGGTAAAAGGTGAAAGATACAGAAATGCACAAAGTAAATGCTTTCTACAAAGAGATATTTAGCTTTTAAAGTTTTTTTCCAATTTGTTTTTATGAACTGTGTTTAATTGAAACAGTGTTTGAATGAAAACGCAGACAAACAGTGTTATAACTAGTAATTCAATGCTAATTTAGTGTTGATAGAACAAAATGAATCTCATAATGAAATGTCATATCAAAGCCAGGCTTCAAAAAGACTTCATTGCAACTACTAATTGTGTAGATTTCAGCATCAGTGAATAAATAAAGATACTCTCTTTACTGAAGGACTGAAAGTAATCATTTCATTAACAAATGTGACAGCTAGACCCTCAAAATGCTGCTCAATTCGCTGCTCAGTGCAGATTTCTGTCTGTCTCTGCCAAAGAAAAGACTGAGCGGGAGAGGAAGAAAGAGTCTTTTGATGTGACTATACTCAAGGACATCGACACAGCACCTTGCAAAATCTAATTTCCATAGTGTGAAATTTCCTCATTCTCTCCCATGATAGCTTCATTTCATAGTGAAAGCTAATTATGGGCGCTATAATTTCTTTCAGCCGCCGAGTCATCAGCTGGTCAAATACAGAGCGGCTTGCCAAATGACACAATATAATTGCCGTGGCAAAAACAAATGGTTTTAAGATATTTGGCCTCATTCGTAATATATTTCAGCACAGAGCACAACATTTGTTTATATTGACTGAGTGTGTGCTGCTGCTGTCACTTGAGGTAACATCAAACTTTTCACTCTGTTTGCTTTGCGTCTAATCATCCTACTTTTCTTTCTCTGCCTCTTAAAGTTGTTTATCCACTCGAGCTTGCTGCCTCTCTTCTCAACCAGGCTGAAAACGTAGAACAGCCGTTTTACAAGCAAAACAAACAGTCAGCCCACCCCTTTGACATTGTCTTGTTGAAAAAAAAAAGAAGAAGAAGGCCGACCAGATTTAAGATTCACTGGGGTTGCAATCTGCATGCTAAGGCCCATCAATTTTTCATGGCTCTCACACTATGAGCACTCACAGCCAGAAGGGGGTAATGCAAAATTGATTTGTGTATTAAAACTGCTTAGCCAAGCAGGCATCACTGGGAAATGTAATGATTACCCCCTTGGGACTTGAGAAGGCCATGTATAGCCAAAGTGATCTAAAGAGGGACTCCTCTGTACAGATACATTCTACAAACATGATGTATAATTAACGCTTTATAAACATGTTATTTTAAGTCACAGTGTAGCTGAGGTGTGGACAGATAATGCTCCATCACGATGACACCCCTCCTCTGGTCTGACCAGAAACTTATCAACTTATCAAGGTGTAATTACTGTTACTACTAACAGCTAATTCTCATCAGATCACACAGCAATGAGGGGGAAAGCTCCTAGCCAATTGAGCCAGACAGGAAGTCAGACACCGAAACAATATTAAAAGATCCGGGCGATTGTCAGCTGCGCCAACGTCAAATGTCAAAGTGTCAAAATGAGCAGAGCCAGGTCTGAAATCAAGGTTCTCATTGATGAAAATATGAATGTGAAGAAGCTTATCAAGGCAGAAAACTCTGGTTGTCTTTGGATCGACTCTGTACTTGCTCTGGAAACCCAGCTAACAAGTGTTGATGGACAAGAAAGCATGGGGCCAAACTTTAATGTAGCAGAAATGGACCAAACTGTCGAAATGGTGGAAATCTGGCACAACAGGTAGTTACAGACTAGTAGCTATTGTAGAATTGGTGTTGATGGTCTTTTTACTTTCAGGTCAGTAGCTGGCATCAGGTGGATCAATTGTGCAAAGCTTCAAGCTGATACATATGTGACTAGTCAGAGAATGACTGGACTGAGGGTTGTTATTTTGAGACAGGTTGAGGTGGTTTAGTTGTGGTGTATGAAAGAAGTGACTACAAGCCACTTAACAATGGCAAAGAATAGCCTGGGAAGACTTCAGAGTGGCTGTAGCTATAGCAACATGGCTATCAGAACTGACTATGGGCAATTCCAAATGTCACTCTTTCCCATTTCCCTTTGTCTACCCCTTCCTCTTGGCCCTAAAAACAGAGGGCCAAGAGAAACGGACATCACTTGAATCCCATTACATCATCGTCCCTGGTTGCTCGCTGGTTGTGTTGTAGGCAAAGTGACTGTTTACTTACTTCCAAACCGGGGGTAGAATTAGGGTACAATGTACTGCATTGCATGAGTGATGAGACCATATACTGTAAAAAACATAGACGTCCGCTTGTTTGGCTCGAAGTGAGGTCTCCACAAACACTGCTCCCTCTGGTGGCTGGCTGCAGAATAGGTTAGAAAATCCATCTCTCCAGTCATTCCAGATGAGCTGTGGTCAAACTTTAAAAAATTAATACACCTCCTAGAAATGTTTCTTATGTCCGATTGTTGTGGTTATTTTAAATATCATTTGGCTGTCTTGTATTCAAGTCCTCTTTTTTTGGAAAAGTTTTGTTTTTTAATCGTTAATAGTTTTAATGTCGGGAGGTAGAGTCAAGAGGTGATTCGACTCTAGAAAGAAAAAAAATAATTATTATTTTTGTCACCGAGCTCAACTCAGATTCTCCCAGAAACCCTCATCGTTTCTGCTGTGCAGACTCTGGCTGCAATTGCTACCAATGGCTGCGCCTGTGACAGGGGTATTTTGGCTTTAAAACTGTACAATGATAAATGGCCATAGCTACAGCTGTAGCCGTGGCTATAGCAGCGTCAGGTAGATTGTTATAACTAGCGATTTAAAATACAACCAACAATTCAAAACATGTGTATTTGCATGGGGAAGCAAAGAATATTTAATAATATCAATATCATGGGACATCTGTCATACCCCTTGGTTTCAAGTGGGGTCCTGGTTTGTTTTCTTTTCCATAGGCCGTGTTGCCTTTCCCCTTAACCTTAAGGAGAATTAAGACACCTGGTCACTACACGGGAATGCACAAAACTGAGGGCTAAGGGGTAAAACAAGGGCTAAGGAATAGAATTGGGATTGGTCCAAAGAGTGAAGCCCTTGGCCCTGAGGTGTATAGTGGTCACCGCATTAGACTGCTGAATGATATAGGCACGCATGTGTCTGTTTTTGATGACGTCAGGGGGTTAAAAAGTTATCAACTATAAAAGATACAAAGTTAAGATTTTTGAAATTATGCTTAAATGTTTTTACAAAGCATTAAAAGAAAATATTATTCATGGAAGTTGAAGGGAGTTATGGGATATGGTGCCCCTTTACGGTGCCCCTATATGGTGTGACAAGACCCAGGGGTGAAGTTATAGACTTATTGTTTACCAATATGATGTGAATGGATACCAACAGTTCTACCTCAACTTTCAGTCCATGGTGTTAACAAGTTGAAGCTCTGAAATATTTTTAGAGGATTGATTTGACATGAGGTGATCAGTCTGCCTTTGGTATTACTCATGTAAGTGAAAGTAAATAACTGTTATCAAGGAGTTGTCAAGGAGTAGTTAGCAGGGTTTTGACCAATCAGAATCAAGCATCTCAGACACCCTGAAGATCAGTGGGAAGGTTTGGTAATGAGGTTTGATAACACAGATGTAACGTCAGGAAAGATGACGCACAGTTCTCTTGAACTGCAGGGCAGAGCAGTGATGTCATGAAAAATAACAATGATGCCTGTGTGAAGTGAAAAAACACAGCATCTGTAATGTAACAAGCTAAATGACTGAAGAGACGTTGAAGGGTATCATAGCCACCTGCTCCTCAATGATATCACATGCAAATGGAAACAGTAATGTCACAAAGAATACCTTACAAGTCACATCACAAGTAATTGAGCACGACGCTCCAGTGAAGTCACTCGCACATTGCCATGAGTGATGTCAAGAACATTTTAACCACAGTGAACTCACAAGGAATATAAAACCAGTGATGTCACAGGCATTAAGATCATTAGTGGTGTCTTAGTCACCAGTGGAACGGGTAATGTCACAAAGATAAATAGGCACTTGCAGAAAATGTATTAAGCCAACAACTATCTGTTTCATTGTGGTCTTTAGACACATTTCCTTCACTTTATGCTTTGACAGTTACAGCTGATAAAATCTACAGCTGGCAGTATTTTTCATTTAGGTGGAGGTAAAGGATGGCTGCCACTGTCTGGTACATTTTTTCCCTTAGCAATGAAGGAAAGGAAAGGCAGATTTTGTAAATGATTTCTTTTCCTTTGCTTAAATGTATTTGGCGCCTATTATTATTGTATGGCATTTGTGTAAGGTATTCCTTGTATTATTTACTTTGTATTAAATACATCATGACACATTTATTGTGTCTTACACATTGTATTTTAAATACTTATTGAATATATTGTGCCTTTTATATACCATTGTATGAATTGTATATATTGTAGAGAGAGAATTTGAGTGGAGCCGGGTGACAATTTTTCATTATTTTTTTTCTTTCGAGAGTCTAATCACTTCTTGACTCTACCTCCCAACATATTTTACAATCCCACCCAAAAAATACATAAGAACAGCGGCTGTAAATCATCATTACATATGACGTAAAAACTTGTTTTTAACCTCGTGTAACTAATAAAAAATGAAACTTTCAGAAAAAAAGATGACTTGTATACAAGACAGCCCAATGATATCTTCAAACCGCCACAACAATCAGATGTGAGAAACATTTCTGCGAGGTGTTTTCACTTTTTAAAATTTGACCACAGCCCATCTGAAATGGCTGGATAGCTGGAGTTTTTGACCTATACTGCAGCCAGCCAGGGGGAGCAGTTTTTGTGGCAACCTTACTTTGAGCCGAGCAAGATGACGTACATTTTTTTACAGTCTATGGTCATGACAATTAAGATCCTCAAAGCCAGATTTTTTTTTACCTTTACTGCAGCCAGCCACCAGGAGGAGCAGTTTTTGTGATGATCTCATTTCGAGCTAAACATGATGACGTCCATTTATTTTATAGTTTATAGCTGGGACAATATGCTATTCTCCTGATTCAATTCTGCTACGATTTTTGGAGTGCCGATTTGATTTACATTGCGAAATTTCAATATTTATGATTTTTAGTTTGCTTTTTGAACTCTAGAACATGTGAAAAACTTAAACGATAATGATAATGTCTATGGACTATATCATGAGCCATATTTCCCCATAAAATGCACATCACATGAATCTGAGAGAAACATTTAGAAACAAATGGTAACCAGTTATAGATTGATATGAAAAATCTGAATTTGAAAAAAAAAATATATATTTTTTTTTGACGGAGAATCTCTATTTTGATATTGTCAAACAAAAAATCCTGATACATGTTTTTTTTTGTCCCACCCTTAGTATTTATTATGTATCATAATATATACATTGTGTCATATATCCGCTTGTATGTAGAAACTTGCACTCTACCACATTGTAACATATTGTATCATATATCGCATCGTATCTTGTTTTGCATATTATCATAAGTTTATTTAGTTTATTGTAAATGAAATGTATTAATTGTAAATAGTCTAACTGGTTACACCTACCTGATCAAAAATTAAAAAAAGACTACACCCCTGTAATTAGTCAGTACATCAAATTGTCACGACCTTATGATTTAAAAGTCACACATTCAGCTGCTTTGTGTCCTCATGCACACTGTAATGTCTGACTAATGTCTCATTCAAGGTGTAAACCATACACACCCTCAGGCTGATTTTGCAGGGACAAAGAAGAATGGATTTCACCCCCATGAGGTCACTTTATTCAGCACGAAGAGGACAAGTTTGTCTAATCTCTGTGTGCAACAACATGACCTGAGTCCCTTCTGGATTTACATAGGCTCACCTCTGTGCTGTTACCTTGCCCAGCTACACAAAACATTACAAACACATGCATATTTATCAAAGCATGTTTGTAGGGGTCATCAAACAAGTCGTTTTGAGCTCCACTGCCTACAAATCTTCTGTCCTTGAGTGTCAGAGGAGGTGAATACCTGCGCTGCTGGAATACATACCTGCCCTTGCTTTGGCAGTCCCAACCATTATCAAAGAGAGCTGTAATATGGTAAAATGAGCTGAGGTTAGAGGCTCTGTGGGCTGAGATGACAGGAAGAAGATTCTTTAAAACATTATCCTGAATTGTTTAACGGAGTGATTAAAAATGCAGCACTTTTTGCTTACAGAGAAAACTCGCTTCTCTTCATAAAGTTTGACTGTTTGTTTGCCAGCATTCAAAAACAATTTCATAGCTTCCACATAAATTACATACCCATCAGCTCAACCCTCCCACATTGTGCTTTGACAGCTCTTCAGCTCTGAAAAGCACTCAAAGGTCATTTTTATCCCTCAACATGAAAAGCGCACTCCAATAAAAAGTCATTTAATCATTATTTGCAACAGAGTTGGCACACGTCATCGTTGCCGCCAAACAAGTCGTGAGTCATGGCCAGCTAATGGTCAGCTCAACAAGCTGAGCTGAGAACAAATGGACCGCTGTGACTCGATTATGGCGAGTGTCATGTAAGCTTAATTCTGTTCTGACCTGATGTCAAAACATGCAAAAAGGGCAAGGAAAAAAATATATGAGAAAATTAGGTGGGCGATACAAAGCCACAGGATTTAAGAGTGGTGGTTCCAAGTTACTGGAAACAACAGAAACAAACTCTAGAAGTTCGAGAAGTTTTCTTCTTGTGGTTTATTTTTGTTGGTTGAGCATTTCCTTCAGCTGTTTAAGAGTTGGCTGTTGTGAAGTTCTGCCTCTTGAGCTTGAACAGTGCTACTGTCTAACTCCTCCTTATGTTGTCAGAGATGCTGGTCTGAAGCACCTGGGCTTTGCGCTCTGTGGATAAAAGCCCAACCACAGTGATGTGCACTCTCAGCGGCTTCACACACACACCTTTTGTCTTTGTTTCATAATCACACTGATCTCATATCAGATGTTGTTTTACGTTAGACAACCAGGTGGATACTACCTCAGTGTCTGTTGCCTTTTTGTCATGACCCTTGAGCAGGGGCGTATTTAGTCGTTTGGGGGCCCAAGGCAAACCCAGTCAATGGGGCCCTCCATGTCCTTGTAACTCATCTTCCTCAGAGCTAGACTGGCCTTCCCTGGGTCTACTGTCCCTTCCCGAGAATCAAGGCATGAGACAGCGCTAATCTTGTACATGGTAACTTAACGCAACTAAATGCATTTCCTCAAGTTCTGTACTTTAGTTTTAATTGAAAAAAGTGAATACATAATTTAGTCCACTTTGTCCTGGATTTGAAATCTTTTATGGTCAATTGACAGCTTATTTGTCCCACAGTGGCAACAGAAGAGGAGTGTGTTTGTGATAACGATGGATAGCAATGGATGAAAAAATATAGCCAAAATGAGCAATTTTGCAGAGGTTATGTCCCACGCTGAAGCTCCCTTGCCGTGGCCCCCGCTAAGTGTGGCTAAAATCAGTTGGATCTAAATAACTTCTGAAGGACTCCGAGCTGCACGGTGTTTGTCTGAGTGAGTATATGAGCATGCACACACCTAAAAATAAGGTCCAGGTGTCAAAAAACCGGAGTTGCCCTTTAAGAATAATAAGGGGTATAGCTAGCCCACCTGATGGGCAGATGCACTGCAGCTGTTTGCCATGACACAGAAAAGCTCGCCTCAGTTCCACATCTTCTCCCTGATTGTTCTACTCTGACTATCATGAACTCCTACTTTCAGGTTGTTGCTGCCTGATAAGAGCCTTTGACATTTGTTCATTTCTACTACTTCAAGCTCAGCTTCAGAGGCTTCAAAAGACAGCCGAACAAACTTGTTAAACTGCATGAAATTACTGCCAGGTAAAACAGATCCATACACTGCTGGGGAGCCTGAGTGAAAAACCCGTTTTACTCTCCCCTAATGTTGTGTCATCTTGGCTGCGGCAGGAGAAAGAAAGAAACTCATTCCTGTCGAAAAGCGTGCAACCTGTGGTTGAGAACACGCCTGGAAATGGCAGCATGCCTTTTTATCCATGTTTGAGGAGCAGCGACTGACCTTTACGGCTAAGAGCTCAAACATGTCGTCTGCTACACCGGGGCTCTGGGCCTGGCAGTCACTGAGCTTTTCAGTGATTATGGAAATATTTGTAGATGTCTTTCCCTGGAGAAAGCCCAGGGGAGCGTTTACCAGGCCTACTATCAAGTCTTCCCCTCAATCAAACTCCCATCTCTGTGCTGGATTCCTCCTCGTGTGGCTTTGTGGTTGTTTCTCAGCCTGTAATCTTCTCCGCCACAAACCAGCTTGAGTAAAACAGGAGTATTATCATGGGGTTGCCTCTTTTCTCTGAGTTGGCGTTTCTTTTTCATCAATTATCATGAAAACTAAAAACCTCTGCGCAAAGAAAAACCTGTGCTGAAAGTATTTAACACTAGTTGTTGCAGTAAATATAAAAAAGTCATTATAAAGTCAAGAAAATAAGAAAACTTCTTAAAATACTTCCTAATAATTCTGACAGCATGGATTTTTTGCTCCTTTATCAAGGCTAAAGAATCTGTCATTGCCAGAACAATGGTATTACTCAAGCAATCAAACACTGGTTCTGCCTGTTTTGTTTCCTTTGTTGTCATTTAAAATATTTTTTTTCATTCTCTTCTTTGTAAATTAAGAAAAGAGAAATTATAATAACAAATCAGAGCAATCAAGTTTATGTCCCATTTTCTGCTCTTTGCGGCTTTTTTAAAGGTACAGTTTCATTATGGGCATTGTTGTTTTCAAGAAAAGTAGAGTACTTTGATTTTTTTTTTCTGGGGGAGTTTGATGAAAGTTTTGAGTTTTAACTGTTTAAGCATTTGCCCTTTTATTTTGAAAGAGAAAAAATTGTACAGTTTGGTGAAAAGCACATTGATGACTGTGATATATTCTAACTTGGCTTCTGTATTAAAAATAAAAACGTGAAAATGTCTTAACTTGAAAAAAATAAAGAGATTGCATTTCATCAGAACAACATTCATGTTTCCAACTGTAACGATTGTTTTGACCAATCAACGGTCTGCAGTGTTGTTGCTCCACCCTCTGGGATCGGATTGGTTTAGTTTGGCACCCCATTTGGCACCCCACTTTTTGGGACCGGTAGAGTCCCAAAAAGTGGGGACGTCTTGCTGATTCCGGGATCTGTCCGGGAATAAGTCAGTGGAAATGCCACAAATTGCGTGCTGTACTAAGACAAACTGAACTAAACCGCTTGGCGGAAACCGGGCTTTAAGTTGTGCTGTCCATTTGGTGCTGAGGTATAAACTAAGCCACATCTATCGTCACCAGTAAACTTGAAAATGACTTCCATGCAAAACTTGCTGTTTCCTATTTTCTATGCACTATATTAGATTAAAGGTGGGTACACACTACAGGATAATCGGGCTGGTTTTTGTCTTGATCACCCCCTTATGATCAAAGCCAGCAAAGGCCTTATTGTCTGTTTGCAAATAACATGGTGTGTGATTTTCCTGTGTTGTTCCTGTGTGTGTAACAGTGGTGGCTGCTGGTCAGTCAAGGAAGGGAAGCTCATTTTTTTCCGGCCTACATCATAAATTTGTTTATTTATCTAAAATGTAAATTCTACTCTTCGTTACTTTTCAAGAAAATGATCTGTGACCCTGTCGTAGCAAGCAGGTGTTTTTTCCAGCGATTTTACCAGTGTTCTCTCAACACTTGTTGTTTTTAAGAAAGGTAAACTCGCTAGGGATTGATAAAGCCTCCGGATCAGTCCAGAACAACTGAGAAGATGCTCCGGTGGAGGGTTAAACTTCAAGATCGCTGACTGGCTCATTTCACTGTCAATCAAAAAGGAATTCAGCCTCAGACAGATCATCCAATCATCATGCAGAAGCTCAGCGTCCAGGCCAGCCCACTGCCTCATAGACCCCCAGAGACGCTGAGCGTCCAATGGGCGGGACAAAGCCCAGCATTTATCCAATGATCGTCCAGTATCCACAGTGGAACAACCCACTCTACGCTTCCCCGCTTAAGTCAGAAGACGCTCAGTGTCCGACTGTGTTAAAGCTGAGACGCTGCAGGGATGAATGAGAAGGAGGTGGAGCCAGTTACCTGTGATAGGTAGCTGATTCTAAACAAAAGATGAAGGAATTCTAGCGCATATTTTGTCAATGAAATGTTCACACAGCAGAACATATCACCACTTTTTTGGGACATTTTAGTCTCAGAGCAATCGCCACTGGTGTGTTAAGAGTGATTTTGTCCGGTCAGAGCCGCTCTGGAGGCCTCCAGTTGAGAGATTGTAGATAATAAAAAACATGTTTAATATTTTTCGACTAAAAATCCTGTAGTGTGTGAGGCACATCAAGAGGAGCTGAGCAGGTACAGAGTGTACTGTCAGCGTGGAAGCGTGGTAGTAAGAAATCTATCTTTAATACTTGTGATGACTTTACTCACCTCCAACTCGCGTTGTTATTCAAACAGCCCAAATCCCTGCCATCTCCACAACTTTTTCCATAATGTTTTCTTTTTTAATTTATTTTTTTAATCTAAATTTAAAAGGCTAAAAACAACCATGATTGCTTTTTCACGTTCTTCTTTCATGTTTCTTTACACCAAAGTCATGTTTTACTATGCGAGATTTCAGGGCTCACCACACACTAGAAGATCAGAAGAGAAAGATCTTGTGCGATCTGTCTTTTGTTATCATCAAGTGTGTGCTCTCTAAATATGTGAAGGTTTGAAAGATCCTGCAATGTGTACCAGCCTTTGGATCAGGGGCAAAGCAATAGTTTCACAAAACAGACCCAGTCTCTTCTTGGTTCATCACATTTTCTAGAGTCGTCCTCTTTATCTGTGTTTTAGCCAGTTACACATAATATTTATTCTGGCCTGGCTCAGCAGAAAGACAGAAAGAAAGATAGAAAGAAATAAAGAAAGATATTAAGAAAGAAAGAGAGACAGGTGGTATGAAACAAATAATTTACTAAAACCAGGCTCCCCGTAGTTAATAAGGATACCCAGGAAACAGATCCTCAGGTGTTACTACCTGCATGCTGATGGAGCATTACAAGCTATCATGGCAGATCTAAAGCATTTCATCACAGATGCGTCTCTTCAGTGCCTACTTTGTCACTTCCAAACTCAGGCAAATCTTATCTCTGAATGTTCTTCAAGAGGTCACATTCAAACTGTGAGCCATTCAAATTTATTTTCTGCCATTTGGCTCCAAAGACAGATCTGTAAGTGCACTATCTCCAATACGTGGGAGGATCTTATCTAACCTTTCCTGCCTCATGAAAAATTCAGCATCCTGGCTACCAATCTCCGCCGTCTCAGGATGTTATGTCCGATACAGAGGCGGAGGTGCTGGGGAGAGGAAAGGAAATTACTTTGGACTCCAGCACTGTATGATCAGTATTATCACCACCATGGACCTCATTCACCCACATATTCTAAAGCAGCCTTTACTGGGCGCCTTCACAGCAGTTAGATCTTATTCTCATGGTGCTTTCAAAGAGTGTTTGTGTGTGTAAGGCCTTGGATTTGTGATGGGTCTCTGTGATAGGGGTGGCAGGTTATGTAACGAGGGGGGAGACAGCAGAGGGGTGAAGAGGAGTTGAGCGGCAAACTGTGGCATGACAGCTCTCGTAGAGGGAAGGTCTAATACGGGTGAGTGACAGAGATGTCGAGATAAAGCTTCCTGTCAGTCTGAGGCAAAGTGCTACCCACCCTCACTACCAGCCCCCACCAGCCGTCATCCCTCAGGGGCCAGACAGATAGGACAGAGAGGAGCCTAAATATCAGCCAGCTCCTCCACATTACACAGGCCAAAAATGGGCTTTGTGAAGAGACCCAGGAGTCTCTCTGGGGCTTTTTATCCACCTTACCCCCTCATTTCAATCACACCTTGTCTGCTTCTATTCAGAAAGACAGATATAAAAGGACTGTATGTCTTCTCTCAAGATCTGACTTGTGCAGAAAGGGCAGAGAGCTCACAAAAATACCTTTAGATAGGGTTTAGATTTTGCCTTAAAAAAAAAAAAAAAAGATGTTTCCTTTTTGTTTTTCTCCTCCTGAGAATTAAAAGAAGATTGATACCACATTCATTCATTCTATTATATGTCTTTATTTAGCATTAGCACATGGAGTCAGAGGGCTTTTATCTTAACCTGACACACAAACAGAAAGGAAATAGCTTGTTTGCTAGCCTCATCAAAGATAAAAAATCTTTTTTAAGCTACTGTGGTGACCGGGTTATTTCTACCTGGACATTTGAGGAAAAAAAAACATTTTAACAGCAAGCTTGTAGATTTCTTTGTTGTTGTTGTTGTTCATTAGTAAAATGAGATGGTAGCAAGATAGCTTGTTTGCTAGCAGTCGTCACAGTTCAAATTGACAACTTATTGTATTAAACTAGGCACTGTTTAACCAGTCACTGAACAAAAATTTGTTGCTGTTTTTTTTCCTTTTTTAGTTAAACTATTAGACTTTAGCAGATAGCTAACTCATTTTTTAGCTTTCTGCTAGCCGTTGTCAAGTATCACAGTTGTCTTTTATCAAAGTAGATGGTTTCAAGCTGGTTTCTAAAATGTACTTTTCTTTTTTTCCTTGTTTTTTTTTTTTTTTTTTTTTTGATGTAGCAGTAACTTTTTTTGTGAGGCACTTTTTATTTTTGATCTAAACTCTTTTTAGGAGAGATGAGATGTTAGCAAGATAGCTTTTTGGCTGGCACTCTTTAGAGGTCAA
Source organism: Halichoeres trimaculatus (assembly GCF_033239565.1). Classification (NCBI taxonomy): domain Eukaryota; kingdom Metazoa; phylum Chordata; class Actinopteri; order Labriformes; family Labridae; genus Halichoeres; species Halichoeres trimaculatus. The sequence goes on along the minus strand of NW_027437200.1, from coordinate 15,553,974 downwards.
AGTTAGCTAGCTTTTCTTCTTCTTTTTCTTCATCCTCTTTGAATTGCATTTCTAAAACTCACCTGCTCATAGGGTTACAAAATTCTGGGAATTTATAAAACCGGAAAATTTTCAAAGATTTTTAGAAATTACCAGGATTTTTTTTTAATTTATTTGAACTGAATTTGACTGGTTATATACAGTACATGTGTGACTGTTAAATATATAAGTTTGTTGTAAGCCTAAATGCATGCAAACATGTCCACTGTGATACTTTTACATCAAGTTGACAAGAAGGAAAAACAAAAGAAAACTTATAACTTCCAAAATGTCCAAAGAATTTTAGAAAAATATATAATTCCACAAAACCCAGACAATTTCTAAATTTTCAGGACACCTTCCTGAAATTTATCAGGAGTTTTCCACCCCTTTTGCAACCATATGAGTTAATGCTGCTGATACTTTGTCTTTAGAATAACAATGGGGATCTAGTTTGTTGAAACACCTCTGTGTACAGCTCTCAGTCTTCACATCAATTAGAATACTTAAAAAAATACAAATACACAATTATTTGTGTCCTTGCAAAGAGAAGGAAGATTTCTTTCACTTCAGCAGGTGATAGTTCAAACCACAGATACATTCAGCGTAACATTTCAAACCTAATTCAGGAGAACAGTTGGCTGGCACTGCCTGTATATTATTACATTAGATTAACAAATATTTCCTTTCGCTGAACTTAAATCTTTCCCACTGTGAAAGAAAAACCTGTTCTTTAAGAAACAAAACATAACAGTAAATCTTTTGGCCAACCTTTCTAAAACTTTTTGAAAGTACAAACAGGGTTTGCTCTTTCTTTGTTAAACTGCAGTTTTAATGTGAGTCCGGAGAGGCTAAAGAACAGCATTAATGCCATGACTGTACAGAGAGTTTAAATTTAAGCCTGAGGCTTGAAAAACCCACGCAACCCTGCCAGCCACCAACTGTATGTTTGCTTGGCTTTGCACATAAAGTGTGAACAACACCATCGGTTACACGATCGCGCTGTAATGCCTCGGCCCATTAGAGGAGAAGTCACACTGCTTTATTTCCACCCTGCGTCCGCTGGGCAGAGGGACGACCCCTGTCAGCGTAGCCCACCTGCTGAGCCAGACGACAAGGAGCAGCCGAGCCACGGCAGCTGGCCGGAGGCTTGTCAGCAGGGGCGCCTGGCCTGGGCGAGGCGGCCTCTCTGGCTGGATGTCCACCTAGGCGATAAGCACTGCGGACTCCACTCACCCCTGAGGGCTCACAGCAGGACGCAGATGCAGAGTCGCTGCTGCTCGTCTCGGCAGAGCCTAATCCCACGAGCAAGACGAGTGGAGGCAGAGTTTTACTGGTATTTTGGATCCAATATTCAACCTCCGGTGAATCTGTGTGAGCATGTTCAAGTATGTCATGACCATAGACTGTATATAGAGTGGACAGAGTGGCCCCGCCATTTACCATTGTACGGTTTTGAAGCCAAATTCCCCCATCAGTGTTAGCAGTAGAGACGATGAGGGATTCAGGTAGAACCTGAGTGGAGCCGGGTGACAAAAATGATATCCTTTTTTATCTTTGAGAGTCTAATCACCTCTTGACTCTATCTCCCAACATATTTTACAATCCCTGAAAAAAATACACGAGCCTGGCAGCTGTCAATCATCATTAAATGTTACATAAAGCCACGTTTTTAACCTCGTATAACTAATGAAAACAAAACTTTTCAGAAAAGATAGAACTTGAATACAAGGCAGCCAAATGATATCTTCAAATCATCACAATAATCGGATGTGAGAAACATTTCTATGAGGTGTGTTAATTTTTAAAGTTTTACCACAGCCCATCTGGAATGACTGGAGAGCTGGATTTTTTAACCTACACTGCAGCCAGCCACCAGGGGGAGCCGTTTTTGTGGCGACCTCACTTCGAGCCGACTGAGATAACGACCATTTTTTTTTTACAGTCTATGGTCAAGACAAATAAGATCTTCAAGCTAGTTATTTGTCTAGGACAGCTGTACTTTTTGTACTCTTGCGCCATCATGTAATTACAAAATCCTACCACAAAATGCTTTGTTTACTGGGATGTTGATAATTTATTCACATTTGATCACAGAATTTCTCCCAGAGCTCGCTGAGGTATGGCTTTTTTCAACTGTCAGAAAAATCAGAATGAAGCAGGTTGAGCCGTTAATTCGCTCAGTTTTGCGCGAATCATTTCTCCTAATTTGAGTCGCCTGCACTGCCAGGAACTCGCATCTACTTGTGTCTTGACTTTGACTTAACATAATATTCTCTTACACAACATCTCATAGTGAAATATGCAATTCAAAAGTGCAGAGGTGCCATTTTGTTTTCTTTTTTGCCAAGAAGACACTGTGGCAGACTAACTACAGCAAGCTAGCGATGGGTACCTTTCACATTTTAAACAATACGGTACCAATGCCTGGTACCTGGCAATTGGTACTCAACTGTACCAATTTTTGGTACTTTTTTGCGAATATGTGGTAAAAAATATTAATTTGTTTACTAAAAAATATCATTTTTTTCAGTTTAACATTTTTGCTTTAATAACCTTGTAATGCTGTGTTCATGTCCAGCATGGAAAAATGCCTACTCTTCCTCTCCCTCACAGTCACAAGGATTCATTTAGGGAACCTTAACATGGTACCTTTCGATTGTACGTGAATTGGTACCTGGTACTTTTGACCGAATTCAGTCGGGACTTATAAAAGTACCTCATTCAGTACCCATCCCTACAGCAAGCAGAAAGGGCCAAAATGGTACATGGCAAGAAATTGACTGGGGAAACTTGGTTTGCATTCAACTGCTGGCTTTCCACTGCTTCAGTTTCAGCAAATCAGGATATGGATCAAAACTCTTCCCCTTTTTCTTTGACATCAGCCCTACAGAACAACAAAAGAAGAAAAAGAAAATTCACCATATATCAACTCCCCATGTTAATCTTATCAACTAACAGTTTTCCGGTTAAATTGCTCTGCAACCGCTCCATCAAAACCAGCTTAAAAAGTTGTCCCAATTTCTCTTGAATCAGCGAGCATTCACACACATCAGTATGTGACATTTGGAGTGTGAGCTTCAAAATACCAGTTGGCTGCTGCTGCATTTATTATGCAAATGTGCGCAGTGAAAATCAGTAATTACAACATTATTTAAAAAAAAAAAAAAAAAAACACATCTCTGGAATTACAGCCCCTCTTTCTTTGGCGTCTGTGTTAATGTGACAAATCATTATTAACCGCCTGTGTGTGGCCGAGGAATGTGGCAATCAGGCTGATGTATGGAGGTTGCTATGGTTTCGGGTGCATGAGTTTGGATCTATGTGCGTTTTTTAAGAGATTGCAGTCGAGGGGGAGAGGAGTGTTTTTGTTGCTTCGGATTAGGATGATTTCTCTTTACACATCTGTGCTTTTCCTCCTTTGTGTTTGTGTTACCTGTTTCTGTTGACAGACACCAGCCTGACCGAGCAGCTGATTACATATAAAACTTAAATTAAAACTGTAATTAATACTTCCTGAGGTAAAGTGGCTCGCACTGTAGAGAGTCATCACTGAGCCCAGAAAGATAAATTATCTACAGGAAATCAAGATAATGACTTTCATTTAGTCAATACTCAGATATTAATTATCTACCACAGATTAGGAGGCCAGACTTATTGAGAGCCCTGAGATAAATGGCTTTCTGATCAAGATATAATGAAAATCTTTTGGAGTCCTCCAACCAATCACTTAACAATTTACATTTTAATTCCTACTCTTGTTTTGGCAATTACGGCAGATTTTATCAAAACACCACACCTAAACAGATTCCAGCGCCCACAGTTTTGGGTTGGGAATCTGATGTTATAGAAAACAGAGCGCCCCCCGCTTCTACTTGCCGCCACCCTCAGTGGAAAAGTAATGAAATGATGAATTTGTAGAACAACCGCAGGGTGACTATGATGAATTTTGTGGTATCTCTGAGACTAATAGCTCTGTCAACAAGAACAACTCTCTATAGAGGAGCACAAATAGGCGAAGCAATCACAGGGTTTGTGGTTTAATGTACAAAACATGAGCGACCGTATCTTCAGCAGAGGCTGCAGGAGATATCTTTCTGATGAGAGAGGTTAATGCAGCATTGATTAGCTCTTTTTTTTCCTCAGAGAAGAGACTAAATGAAAGCCTCCGTCCCCGCCTGTGCCTGGATGAAGAAGTGCATCCGCCAAAAGGGGGAGAGCTGATTTGTGGCAGTGCATTTGTGCGTCTTTGGCTCCCGTCCAGTCATTTAACCCGCCGATAGCAGCGTGATCTTGGAGATCCTCGTGAGAGCAAATATCGCCCTGCAGCCGAGCTGAGCTGAGCCGGTGGCAGTGAAGCAGTTTGGTGAGGCTCACACACGAGGCAAAGAAACCACATCAGAGTACTGCCAAAGCATTTCTCAAGTTGGCAAACAGTCGGCGGGCATCATCGCAGGCACTTCTCCTGGCTGTTAGGGGAGGCTCACTGGGAGATTTCTGTGAGAAACTTTGACAAACACAGGTCTCTTACTCTGGTTTTAATATTTAAACTTGGAAAGTGGGTGAGACTTTTTTCTCATCCGTGATACAGATGCAGTGTGTGGGTGGAAGCAACCTTTTCAACGTCTGCCAGCAGTAACAGCGCATCACTGCGAAGAGATTCCCTGATAAAACAACGCTGACTTCTCCAACCAAAACACTGAAGACATGAGTAAACCCCAAGACTTTATTATTTAGCTTTGTTATTGTCACTGCTGTTGACTGTATTTAACCTTTATTGGAAGGAAGGTTAAAGCACAAATACAGTATATTAAATCTTCAGTAAGCTGAAACCATCTTACAGCTCTGCAGATTTCTGTTGGCCTGAAGAATGATGATTACAAGCTTTGTTTTCTGTTTTTATCCAGACAAACAAACTTTCTCAAGCAGATGTTTTACCAAGATTTTGATTTATTTTCAATGTGGAGACAAAAGGAGTTCTCCCACCCAACTGATCCCAGACCAACATCATAAAATACCTCAAGAATACTCCAGAAGTGGTGAGAAAGCCTTATCACAGACCCAAAGGAGCATCACACCTTTACATCTCTAGAAAAAAAAAAAATCTATATGTGACCATAAATCCAACTTTTCCTCTCTGGTCTTAAAGTAGAAAACTTGTATTAAACTTCCCTTCCATTTGAATGACTACACAAGCAGCTGATTTACGTTTTTGGGTGTTATGGTCAGGTGAACAACTGAAACTTCAAAAACATTTACAGAATTAAGTCTTAAAGCCTTTGCACACCAAAGGCGCCACGAAAAAAAAAGGCATAAAATTGCAAACAATTTGGAGGCGTCATATTCAATTTCCACAGCTATTGTCCTCCAAACGATGTCTTTGCAATCGTTGTCATTGTAGTTTTTATGTCTTTTGATGTAAAGAACCGGGTGCTTGGACACAAACACAGTCAATGTTAAATGTGTTGGTGTGTGACATGTCAACAACAAGCGTTTTAATTGGTCGAATGTGAACTCGTCACAAGTGAAATTTTGAAAAATCAACTTTGGTCCGAAAAAATAAAAGTCGCAATTTCACTCTGCTAAAGAACGCTGCTGGTGTGAAAGCTTGCATTGAAAAACATTAGGTTTGAAAAAAGTAAATAATGTGCGAAATACTCACACGAAAAATATGCCTCTGGTGTGCAAAGGGCTTTAATGTCACATGAACAAAGATGTAATGTCACAACAAAAGTGTATTAATTTTATAAGAATTAAGCTGTGATTTCATAAAAATGAAGATGAGATTTTATACATTTTAAGTTGGAATATGCAGGAATACTTATTTGATGTCACAAGAATATAGCTGTAATGTTACGAGAGCAAATTTGAAACAAAGTTTAGAAAAACTTAAGAAAAAAGTCTTGAAGTTGAGTATTGCGTCTCAATGTATAAGAACAAGGTAAAATCGTAGTGTTATAAGGCAGCTCACCTTGTTGCTAGAAGACCTGTTGGACTTAAAATCCATTTGGATTTAAGAATATCAACTAAATCCAAACTGTTTTTTTCTGACCAACAGGCCTTCTGAGAATAGGGCAGATCCTGTTATATACAAAGTTGTGATGCTAAGAGAATAAAGTTTTGATTGGGCACTGCTCCCCCTGTTGGTCAGAGGTGTATATATGGAAGTGAATATGTTAAACTGATGGTACCTGTAATAGAAAAACTTCTTCCATCAGTGATGTGGTGTGGATGGGTGAATGAGAGTAGCAGTGTAAAGAGCTTTGTAAGTACTCATAAGTACAGGTCTATTTAGCATTTTACTAGAACTAAGCTCTGATGTCTGATGTAAATATAAAAGGTACAGGAATACTGTCTTAGCATAACAAGATGAAGGTGTTTTTTTCTTTTTAACAGGAATACAGTATTTTAAAAAAAGAATACAGTTAAAAATTGCGAGAATAAAGTCATATGTTTTTGTTTTCAAGATACAGAGTAGTCATTTTGTGTCATGGTTAGCCTGTATGCTTATTTTCTTCTAAATAACTAGAAAAGCACTGAGAGAGTGCAGACCTCCACCAAGCATGTTGTGATTGTCACCAACACTTAAGTCCTACTTTAATGTTATACTCCCTTTCAGCAGACTGTCTGCTACAATTTGGTGTTAGTTGCAGGTTTGTGCAATAATTTGTTTCCGAACAGTGTTGAAAATTATGATGACCCAGTTCATATTTCATATTCTAGATCTTAGTATCCAGAATATTACCAGGATCTGGATCGTACTTTTACACCTGTCAGAAATTATGGTGACCTTGTCTTGTATTGTTTTGCAAAGCAATCCGACCATTTATGGTGGAGTTATATACACATATGGTGAAAACGGCCCTATCTCACAATGATAAAGAATCCTTTAAAGAGATCCTGGATCCAGACAGTGATCTGGGTCACCTCCAAAATTTAATCACTTCTTCCTTATTTCATTTTGAACATTTCCTGAAAATTTCAACAAGATCCGTCAATTACTTTTTGAGCTATTTTGTTCTCATATTGAGTTTTTTGGCTATTTTACGAGACCTACTCTAACCATTAGTTGCTTCTAAAAAACATAGCCGCCACAGACGTAAGAGTCCCGTCTTTCATTTGTGGAATTAACAGTTCAAACCAAAACAGGCAAATTACTGCAAACATAAAATAAAATAATAATAATAATAATAATAAGAGTAGCACATTCTCACTCTAAGGAGCTTGGATTTGAGTATGAGGAAAACAAAAGTCTATTTCCCAAAGATCCACAACAGATTAACAGATGTAATCTTATGACAGGGCATCAGAAACAACAAAACATATTGCATTTTTATAAAACTGGTGCAAAAAAGACTAAAAATTTTTCCAACACATAAGTTATCCTCATAAAATGACATTTTATACAATAGTTTTATTAACAATCAAACTAAATGTGAATCCTCTCTGTAACAATTTAATATCAAACAGAACAGATGATTTAATGAAGGGTGCACATTTGTTCCCTCAAACGAGAGCTGGGTGGATCATAACATTTAAACAAAAGCACATTTCTGGGGATAAGAAACATCGAAACAAAGACACCCTCGTTTAAATGCTTTAATCAGCTAATTAACTTTGTACAGCATGCATTGTTTCTTTGTCGTGTGTGTGTGTGTGTTTGCTGTGAGGAGGCATGTTTGCACACATGTAGTCAAAAAGGCCAGCCACTGAAGTTATGCATTTCCATTCTTCTGTGGGTTTGTGTGGGTTTGTGTGTGTTTGTGTGTGTCGTTAGGCTGCCCGGTAACCATGGTGGTACCTCGGCCGGGTTGCGTGTCTGACCACATACCAATCAGTTGCTGGGATAATGAGCATAATTGATTGGAGCCTCATTCAGATTCTGTGGAATAGAGCATGCAAATTGTCCTTGCCAAGTCGTAATGAGGGCCCTCTTTAACGGCACAATCAAAAATTTCACTTCTATTCTTTTTTTCTTTTTCTTTTTTTTTTTTGCAGGCTGAAGCGAGTGTGTGTTGATTGCATGGTCGGGTGCCAGCGTCAACAGCACGTAAATAGGTTGGCGGTTTGTTTCCATTTGTGGAGAAAATATGCCACATGCATTTATATCCGCGGATGCAGAGAGTGATCATGATCCATATTTGATTTCTCGGGAGTTTGTTTTATTGTAGCATTGATTGGTTCATACACTGACGGAGCTGTTGCTACACACAGCTGAAACCTTCCACCTCGCTGCGCTTACAATGCCAGAATCATGAGCACGTACAGATTGCATACATAATTTCAATAACAGATCCTTGTTGAATGTTTTCATGTTTGCATTTCAAAATGAACTCCATCCAATATTAATGCCGCCCTTGCAGCTCATCATGGTACACAGCCTCCTGTGAGTTAAAAGAAGTTTTGTCTTTGAGGAACTTTCTCCAAACTGAGCGTCAGAGTCTTCAGCAGTCTCGTCATCTCTGGGCTAATAGATGAATTAACAAATGAGAGAGGATCTGCTTGTCTTGGGCTCCCCCCTCTGAGGAAGGTTAATTTCCATTCAATATGCTAAATCCGCTCCGAACCCAGGACTTTATCCAAGCACTTGTCTTCTCGCAGCAAACACAACTGCTCCGCCCCACGACCCCTCGGCCTGTCTTTAATCCTTCAGGATCCTGTGGTCAATATTGTAAGATTGATTCACCTCTCCAGTCAAATAAACTATCAAATCCATTAGCCAGACAGCACCGGCTTACTTTACATTTTGATTACAATCAATTACTATCTCCTGATCCTGTTGCTCAGTCCAAATGTTAAAAAGCTTGACTGTGCACTCTTAAGAAGAGAGTTTACAGCAATAAATTCCTGCTAGTTACAATTTAAGAGGCTGGAAATTCTGCGCATTTATGTTGTCTGTGGACAAAGATGTATAGATTTGGGGTAGTGGTGAATTTATCATGGATTATTTACAGGGATTCTGTGTGATGAGTGTGCATGGGGAGTAGAGACGTGGCACATGAATCAGCAAGAAGCAGGCTGTGCCACCAGGGACAAAAGAGATGTAACGACACACAGCAAAAGTCAAGTCTTAATGCAAATGCAACCTCTGACCACAGCTAATGTTAACTTTACATTTAAATTTATTCCAGCATTCACCAAACCGAGCATCAGAATGGGGAAGAAAGTTGATTTAAGTGACTTGGTGGCAGACGGGCTGGTCTGTGTATTTCAGAAACTGCTGATCTACTGGGATTTTAACCCACAACCATCTCTAGGGTTTACAGAGAATGGTCCCAAAAAGAGAAAATATCCAGTGAGCAGCAGTTCTGTGGGTTAAAATGCCTTGTTGATGCCAGAGGTCAGAGGAGAATGGACAGACTGGTTGGAGCTGATAGAAAGACAACAGTAACTCAAATAACCACTAGTTACAGCAGCAGAAGACCACACCAGGTGACCCTCCTGTCAGCTAAGAACAGGAAACTGAGGCTACAATTCACACAGCAACAACAAAACTGGACAATAGAAGATTGGAAAACGTTGCCTGGTCTGATGAGTCTGGATTTCTGCTCCACATTCAGATGGTAGGGTCAGAATTTGGCGTCAACAACATGAAAGCATGGATCCATCCTGCCTTGTATCAACGGTTCAGGCTGCTGCTGGTGTAATGGTGTGAGGGATATTTTCTTGGCTCACTTTGGGCCCCTTAGTACCAACTGAGCATGGTTTAAAGTCCACAGCCTACCTGAGTATTGTTGCTGACCATGTCCATCCCTTTATGAGCACAGTGTACCCATCTTCTGAGCAGGATAACGCTGCATGTCATAAAGCTGGAATCATCTCAGACTGGTTTCTTCAACATGACAATGAGTTCACTGCACTCAAATGTCCTCCACAGTCCCCAGATCTCAATCCAATAGAGCTCCTTTGGGATGTGGTGGAACAGGAGATTCTCATCATGGATGTTCAGACGACAAATCTGCAGCAACTGCGTGATGCTGTCATGTCAATATGGACCAAACTCTCTGAGGAATGTTTCCAGTTGCACCTTGTTGAATCTATCTATCTATCTATCTATCTATCTATCTATCTATCTATCTATCTATCTATCTATCTATCTATCTATCTATCTATCTATCTATCTATCTATCTATCTATCTTCCATTCATATTCCCTGTTGTCCTTTACATAGTTGTTTTCATCGGATGTTGGCACCACTACTTCTTCTACCATCCCCGCTAATGTCAGATACCTTTTCACCTAATGCATACTGATGTGTCATGACAGAAAAATGTAGTTTCTTAAGGGGAGCAGAAGTGTACACTCACATTACATTAGCGTGGGAAAAGATGTGAATCACCATGACTTAAAAGGTGCTTTGTTAAACTAAATTAATGACAGTTGATAGTTTGTCAGTGATAGCTTTTAGGGACTGTGGTGTGTCAAAGTTAATGGTCCAATGAATCAATAAGAAACACTTAAAGGACCTTGTATGTGCAAAACATCACCGCTAAGAGCAAGCCACTGACGCAACCCTCAGTGAGTGACGGGCTAAAACAAACCACCCTGTGGAGGAAACAAAGTAAGTCGCTTTGGATTACAGCCAATGTCAACATTGAATAGTTTCACTTTTAGTTATTGAAACTTAAATACTGTTGTTTTTTTGCCTGAAAGCGTTGTAACAACCAAATGAAAAGCCATAACTTAGTTGTTGCAAGAACTTGTGAAACAAGTTGGGCAAATCTACAGGGTTCTTTAAATGAGTTCAAGAAATATTTTTGGCTAACATGCAAATTTTACGAGACCAACTTAATGCAGCATTTCATGCTAGCTTCACATGCAGGCTTCAGCCAACTTACAACATATAAAACAAATCTTATCCTTTTTAAATGTAGGTTTTTAATCTGTTTATATTAATTAGCAGAACACTGAGAAATACATGTTAACTGCATATTATAGTGAGACAGAAATACAAAAATATGCCTATTTTATTTAAGTATTTTGTTTTAAAAGTAACTTTTTCTTTGCTGGTCTAACTGTGGTCAAAAGTTGTTTTTCAGTGTTAGGCTGAATAAGTTAAACTTTATACTTTATATGTCAACATTTTTGTTGTTTGCGAGCTAATGCTATGTTACTAAACTTGCTTATTTAGCTGTGCAGTTGTACAACTAGAGGGTAGTTGGCAAATGCTAAGCGAAGCTAACTGCCAGTCGCACTCTAGCTCATTAAGAACAAGACAAAGTGAGTAATTTGAATAACATTAACAGCAGTCTATCTGCTTTAAACGGAAAATGAAAGGTAGAACAACGGCTAATGCTAAGTAATTAAACTAGCTTGTTTAGCTGTGCAGTACTTGTATCTTTGTTTTACTGGTTTATTTGTTTTATTTACCTATTTATGCCCACACCCTCTTATGTACAGCACATTGTTTCAGCTGTGGTTGTTTTTAAAGTGCTCTAAATAAAGTTGAGTTGAGTAGTTAAGCAGTTAGTTAGCAAAGAGACAGAGTTGTGTTTATCTTAACAAGCCCACAAACATTAGCACTGTCATTAAAATGTACTTTATTTTACCAGTATGAAAAGTCAGATAATTTAACTCTTTCATGTTAGTTTTAGAACACAGATTAGAAGTTCTGTGTTGCATTAGCTTTCAGCATGCTAACACTAAATGATTAAAATAGCTTGTTCAGCTGGCCTATGGCTTAACTGGCTGGTCAAATGAGAATGAAAATATGCTACAGGAAATTTAGACAGAGAAAAACTATTCATATATTTAAAATTTGCCTATGGTGTGAGCCTTAAAGAGTGGGTAATGTGCTTTTTGGAAGCCTTATTTTTTTTTTTAGCTTTACACTGTCCCTTGGTGCCCTCATAGTTGCTCTACATGAGTTTAAAAAAAAAAATCTGTTTTTTTTCCTCATACAGGTGTTTCAGTAAACCCTTATTACAGCCTCTGCCTGAAATATGTTTATTGGAACTACTGTCTCTTTAAGGCTTTTCATCCCACAAACCCCCTTCTTCCCGATTGCCTGGTTCTCTGGAGGCTTGGGCAGAGCTTTGAGCAGACCTTGGTGTTCAAGGCCTGTACCTCAAACGTTACATAAATCAGGACCTTCTTGTGATGACCTCATCATTTCAGCAAGATCTCATGATGGTTTCATGATGACCTCATGAATTTTTTTGCTGTGTTTAGAGCAAACCTTTTTAAGGTAATCTGATAAATATGGACAAATTTGCATCTTTAATATCTTTTTTGGCTTTCATTACAGAAACACATTGACACCATATTCAGCACTAGAGATTGAATTCAGATTCCTCGTATTATTCAGATCCACTTTAACATCCCGCCATGTAGGGCACTTGTTAAATCTATTTTTCTCTGCTTCACGTGTGCTTCTAGGTATGTTACTGCATTTTAATCTCTGAATTTTGGCTCAAAATAGCACCATAAGCTGTCTCCAGTCACACTCGGTGTCTGTCTGCGGTATATTCTGGGTGATAGAATTTTTGGGTAATCCTTCTGGATTAAACTGACTTCTCCTAATACCTGGAGATGCAAGTCAACCACACTTAGTAGGTAGAGCATGTAAGCCTGTGTTGCTGCATGAAGAGGCGGGAAACAGGGGGGGAAGAGAGGAAGACGGAGAGGAGGAGAGAAGGAGAGCTTTAATGCTGGTGTCCCTTTTAGACATGCTTTTAATTCCTCTGCAGGAATATCAGCAATATTTAACTGGAAATGTCACAGAATGTCAAGTTGGAAAATGTCACTGGGGAAGGACTGGAGGGTGACCTCAAACCTCCCCTTTAAGATGAAATAAATATGCCTCTGTGGTATTGTAAAGACAGGTTTCTTTTCCAGGGCATGATTCCTCCTTTTTACTGGAGGGCTATCCATTTTCATAGCAACAGAGGGACGGAGAGGCAGAAGGCGGGCCAGGGAGAGATAAATGAACTCATCAATCGTGGTGAGCGAAAACAGGAAAAGGCTGGCGTCTACCCTGTCATTTCTACTATCGGTCGGGTAATTGTTGACTCGCAGCTTTGACGCATTGTCGCTCTCGCCTTGCAAATACTAAAAGGAGTGGTTAACATTTTGTAAAATGATATATTAGTGTAACATTTACATCTGAAAGCATACATTAAGGCGTGAGTCACTCTCTTGTTAAAGCAAAATAAAGCATGAGGAGAGGTTGGCTATTTCTTCTTTTGTATCAACAGCACAGCCACACACATTGGCTCATGGCGACCTTGAGGAGTCAGCTTATGACGTCCTCCTGACAAGAAGGGTTACCTCGCATCTCAAGCAGCCCCACCTAGCAACATACTGTACTTCCTGCCATGACAAAGCACACATGTGATGTATGGCTGTGTCTCCTCCCACTTGGACACAGTTCTTCTTCTTCTAAAAAAAAAAAAAACACTCCCTATAAATTGCAGAACAGTGCAGCGTCAAGAAATTTGTGTTGACATTTGAGCCGATGCCTCAGAGGACTATAAACAGCCCTCGGGTTGATGAGCTGGAAACCGGCTCGAGGAAACGTATCCCAGTCTCACTGTAAGCACGAAACACAAGGCAACATAAAGCAACAGTAATCCAAAATCAATAAAAGTGGAGACATAGAAAATATTACAGCAACTGCAGAAGAAAAGAGGGCACGGTTCAGTGAAAAGACACAAGGATTTTTCTTTCCTCTCACTCTGCGCCAGGGAAAATTTTCCAAAGGGCAGAAATGATCCACTTATGCCCTACTGAGGCATTAGCCAAGAGTGCTAGGTGTCAGATTAGATACGCATTCACTTTGCTGCAGTGCATCAGAACATCTCTTTCCCCTTCCCTCTCTCCGTCTCTCTGCTACATCTCCCCTTTAGATATCTACCTCAGTGCTTTTACCATTAAGGAAATTGATATTAACAAGATTCAGTCCATTCTCTGCTGAGTTTTATAGTTTCCAATAATGGAGCTAATGCAGATCATTACCAAGGGAGCCAATCAAGTCATAATCTGGCCGGGCAATAACATCCAGCTGACCCCAACAAGAACAGCAATAGCTTGAACATGAGGCTTGGCAGCAGAGGGCTAATGTGTCTCAGGTCTCTGTTAATGGTGGAGCGTTCACCTTGTACAGACTGTTTTTAGAAACAGATCGACACACACACACATTACAATCAGACGATCATAACCATATTTCATGTCTGAAACTCTGGGTTTATTTCAGTGTTACAATAAGATTTTCAGATCAGTTTGGCAAAATGTGTTTCCATATTCAACCAATCTGTCGATAAACCTGTTGGTTGTGGCTGCCTGTTGCAGAAGCTCTCTCTTCTTTGTTTGTCTCTTTTTCATAATCTTTGTATTTGGAGTGGATCATTACTTTTTATGGCTCATTTGTTGGTCAGAGACACCAAACTGGTTTTGTCTTCAGTAATATTTTTACTATTTTTGCTCCTGTGTTTGTCTGGAGATCCTACATGTAACCATGGCTGCATTGTTTACATGTGAAATCAGCTGTTAGCAGCCTGTAGCAAGTCAATGCTAACTGGTGCAAGGCCTGATGTCTTCCCACAAGGTGAGGAGAAGGAGGTGAGGACGATGTGCTGGTTCTCAGGTGTGAGCTAAGAAGTGACGACATCGACCTGTCCTTCCATCTATCGTTATTGGGAATGTAAGATCTATCTCCAATAAGATGGACAAGCTAGCTGTGCTAACCCAGAGGGAACACCAGAAGACATAGTAGCAACATGCTATTCACAGACATGGCTAACGAAGCTAACACTGGACATGAACTCCACCATTCAACTCCAACTCCACAGGATCTAGGAGACAGAGACTGAACAGACTGCTGAAGAAGATCAGTCCTGGACCCTGTGGAGGTGGAGGCTGGCTGACTGGAGAATGATGGATAAGCTGAAACATGGGTGTCTCTCATCTGCGACATCACCCATTGGTTTCCTATAGAAACATTATGAAACCCTGTGATGGCAGATACCATATTGGAAATGGTGACTCAACTTAACTTCCAGTCACAATATAAAACAACAAAAGCTGGAGCCACATAAGGCCTCCATTAACAGGAACTAATGTACTCTTTGAAGGCAGCTTTTCCTTTCTGCTCCTATAATATTGTCCATTAAGTAAAGGAAAATGTATTATTACCGGGTAGTAATAATACATTTTAATAATACTCATTAGTTCTTGAAATCTAAAGTTGCTCTCAGCTGCTCCATTGCTGTTGCTATGATTGCTGGACAGGATTTATGTTGTTTAGCCTGCCAAATTCATATGCTAACTAAATCTGAAAGTCACATTTTAGCCAAAGTTTACCAAAATGGTAATTACATAAACTAATGGTTTTCCATCATCTTACAGTCTCCTGTGTCAACAAACAAAATTTGCTAGAACTCTTTTTTGCAGATAGTTTTGACAGTATGTGTAATCAGTTTGTCTCTGGTGTTGCTAGTTAGGGCTGAAAATTTAACCAATTTGAAACTGACATCGCAATACCATATAACGCAAAAAAAAAAAAAGTCAATTTTTTTTCGTACCATTTTTTCAGAGAAAAAAGTCAGAATTCTAAGATGTAAGTCAGAATTCTGTGAAAGAGGATTGGGGCTACTGAAAAAAAGTCCTTTTTTTTCATATTACTATTTTTTTATGGGAAAAAAGTAAGAATTCTATGACCCAAAAAGGAATTCTAAGATTTAAGTCAGAACTCTGAAATTTGGACCTATTTTTTTTCCAGTGGCCATAATCTTCTTCCATAATAATACTTCTTTTTTACTTTGTTCTGTATAGTTTGTTACTCTTACTGACAACTGGAGGTCAGTCAAATTTCACAGGGTTCCTTTTTCTTTTCCAATTAAAAACTGCTTGAAAGAAATGTTTATGTGTTGACAGTATCCTACGTCATGTTGGTCGTACTATAGAATGTCTTAGTGCTTCTGTATGGTGAATAATGCAGAAGATAAATGCCCCTCCCAAACAAAACCACATGCTAAATCGCAACTGCAAAATTGGTCCAAAAAATCGCAATGAGGTTATTTTCCAAAATCATTCAGCCCTATTGCTAATGTTGGGGTATTGACCAATCAGAATCAAACGTCTTACACAGCTGAGGATGAAAGCCAGGTAATTACCCCTGATAATAGACTCCTTGTTCAGCATTCTGCACTGCTTAACACTGACTTGTGTTATTAGCACCACTAGTGCAAATTAAAGTAATGTGTTTGAAAAGTTTGTGTTGTGAATTATTATTTAAAAATTCTTGTTATCCATCAACTCGCTGAGAGAGGTTAGGAAGTGAAATAGGTCATAATGTCAACCCTTTACACATAACGTAATCAATATATCTTTGAAACCAATTCAGTGCACCTTATCACAAAGCAGTGATAAGGGAAACTTAATTAAACCGTTGGCTCCCGGGTTAAAAGCCTCTGCTCCACCTGAGGTTAACATTTCAAAGGAAAATCAAGTTAGGCAGGACAAAATATTTTTACTGCAGCAGAAAATCCAAGAGGATCAGCAAGGGTCAGGCCAGATATAAAGTGACACTCAGAGGATGTGTGCGGGTCTTTTTGTCCCTTCTTGCACTATTGGCAGGTAATTATATTACAGGTGCATTATTTTAAGGTCCCAGTCCTTTAAATGTGATAAAGTGTAATCTGCTGTCTATGGAAGCTGGCTGTGTCCTTTCCTGAGGTCAGCCTGCTCTTCTGCCTCTGTCTGTCAGTGCTGAGTTTAAGTCCAAAAAGTGAAGGATATCAGTGACCTGAAAAACAGGATATTATAATTTCTTTCACATTGAAGGTGCTTTATAATTGTTCTTTTAAAAGCGCCGTTGCCCAAAGCAATTGTTATCAAGTAGGTGGTCTGGAGCTGCCATAGGGAAGCGTGGGCTGCAACGCTTTATATAATCAGCCAACAAATATGTTATGCAAAGCTCTTTTGATGAAGTTACTGTCGACACGAAGGCGTACAGTGGCTGGGACCTTGAACCGAGGCGAGGAAACAGTTAACGCCTGTACCTGATGCGCGGAGCAGCGCGGCGTTCTCACAGTGCTGCCTCTTGAAAGCCACCCACATCGAGTGGGCACAACCCACTTGGAACTCATGATACTCATTCAAACAAAACCTCTTACTGCTTCAACCTCCATATCTGTGCTGCTTTAAAAAACGGCAAGGCTGTTAGGTCAAGGGCAAGAAAAGATTTTCATTTTACGAGCCAGCGTGAGGTTTCATTGTCTTATTGTGCAGCATTGAGTGTTGAATGGACTAAAAGTGGTTGGTTACTTACATTATCACTGCCTGAGAAACAGCAATTCAAGCTGATTTCTTTTAACCATTACAACATTTTGTTTCCTTCATATCTATCATAAACCAAGAATCTAAAGATAGAATTCAAACCCAGTCAAAATCCTCACCCCTGCCTCTCCGTCTGAGGCCTTACATGCTGTCTGCACCTGATTCGTCTTCTCAGGGCTGAGTAATGTCAGGGCAAGGTTGCATCACTTTCAGAGCAAGATAAAATGCCAGAGATGTTCATGACCATGTGAACTCTTTCCCAGCTTCCTGTTTGCAGCAGACCCTGTGTCCCCAGGCTCAAGTGCTCCTGCATGGGCCAGAAGAAGAAACATTAACCTTTGAGGGTAGGGTTTTTTTTTCTTCATATATAAATATATATATTTATCTATTTTAGACAAAGAGAAAACAAGGCATCTGTTGGTATTGATTTTCTTATGTCTTCTCTGAGTCAGTGGCCAAGTTTTGAGAGTTTCATATATTCTGCTCCCTCTCAAACCACTTGACAGATGTCTTTTTTTTTTTCTTTCCAATACCTTGCAGTGTTATTAAGTGTTTTCAAGAAATCACAATATGTTCTTGAAGTTTATCTCTTGTACCCAATTCTTCTCTGTCATCCATGTCCAGATGTATAAAAACAGCATTTTTCACCAGTGTTCTGCTTTCACCGTGCTTCTTATCATTCACAGCATACATCAGAGAGACACAACAGTGATTTTCCTTTTTAATGACTGCGTTGTCCTCTCCTCTCCTCCCTTCATGGATGTTAACTTTTATTGCATAATAGCTTGGCTTTGACGCTACACTAAGTTTGCCTTTATGGTTGTTCATAAACATTGACCACAGTTGCACATTATGGTGGACTTTTTTGAAGGTGTTAAGTAAAACAAAGTCCTTGAAATTGTCGATGGGGGGTTGTTCAGGCCAGCACACATTTCAGGGATCTGAGAGTCAAACCCTTGGTAATGGAAAGACCATTTTTATTAAGGGCGATGATAAAGTTTATCACCGTAAAACGCAGTGCACAAACTCAAACTTGCTTGAGATGCATCTTCAACACTCCCAGTGAAAATGCTAATGTGATAAGCACATTTTTAGAGTAAGGTCCACAAAAAAAAAGCAACAAACCTTGACGATTAATGTCAGATCTCTGCACACGAAGAGAAGCACGGTCAGTTTATGACCAGTTGTCTTTATAAAACAAAACCCCATAACTGGATGGTAAAGTGATGAATGCAGAGATGCTGGTTTAGCTTAAGAGCCAGGTTACATGCCTCATGTACAAAGGGTGTAGTCCCTCTTGTTCCTCCTCTGCCCACTGTCTCTATTACAATCAACTCAGTAAAAGCACAATTATAGTAAATAACGATAACTTGTAAAGAAAAGAAAAAAAAAAAATGCAGAATCTATTCAGGGTAGATGATGAGCCTAGCTATCTTGTGTTGGTCTTGGCAGCTTATTTAGATTAAATCTAAGTTTAAGCCTTCAGGCAAAAGTATATAAATATTTTAAATAGACAGAAACTCAAAACATTGTGTTTTAGTCAGTTTACATTTCATCTTTACTTTGCCTTTGACATTCCTTAATTTGGCCAACAAAAGGCCCACTCTAACTTCTCCTTATGTAGCATCTTAGCTGACTAATTATGCTCAACGCTCCTCCCAATGCAGAACTGCTTTGAACCTCTCCTGCACAAGATAAATATGTTGCAGAAATAAGATTTTTATCTTATGCACAAAAACAACTATCTTTTGCGCAAAAGATAAATATGTTGAAGGTTGGGGGGCGAGGTTTTTATCCACACACAATAAAACTATGCTGCAGGAGGAAAACAAGCTATGTGTACAAGATAATTATTTTTTGGTCAAAAGTTGTTTTATGCACACATGACTATGTTGCAGAAACCAGGCAATTATAAAGTGCACAAGATGGGTATTTTGTTGGAACAAGTTGTCTTGTGCTTGCATGCACATACACAGCAGAAACTAGCTATTTTTCTTGTGCACACAAGATATTATTTACATAGGTTAAATATGTAGCAGAAACTAGCAAATCTAGCTTGGATAAGAAAATTATCTTGAGAGCACAAGATAGTGATCTTAAGGGAACAAGTTATCTTGTGCGCACATAACACAGTTATGTTGCAGAAACTCGTTAATCATCTTGTGTTCTAAAGAAAATAAACTATATGTATGCACAAGATATTCATAACATTATAGCAGGCTATCTTGTGCACACATCAAAATGATTTTATGCACACAAGTGAATCTCTCATGTACACAAGATGTTTTTTCTCCTTCCATCAAGATATATTCCTTGTGCTGAAACCGGTAAATCATCTTGTGTTTTAAAGAAAATGAACTTATATGCACAAGATATTCATAACATCATAGCACATTATCTTGTGCACACATCAAAATTAGTGAATCTGTCATGTACACGAGAATTTTTCTCCTACCATCAAGATATGTTTCTTGTGTGCTTGATAACTATCTTTTGGGCACAAGTTTATAATTTTAACTTTTGTAGGACTTAGTATTTTCAGGCTGATATAGACTCAAAAAAAAGATTTTGATTTCATTTAGATGCCTCCAGGAAGGAACTGCTTTGTATTTAAAGCTGATATCTGTTTGTTAAGAAAACAAGAAACTGCTCCATTGTTAGGGTGCGCTCTTTAAAATTTAGAGGATGTAAAACAAGGGGTATTGGTTTCATTTGCTGCTTAACAGAAAGGCAACAAGTTCATCCATGTTTAATTCAAATTGAGCAAGTCCTGCTCTTAAGTTAGTCCATGTTGTCGTTATTGTTCTCTTGACAGATCAGCCTTGAACTGTTTGTTGCGTCTCCTTTAGCTGCTTTCCTGTGAAGTCTGCCTCTGCTCCAATACCAATATTTCTGTCCACCTCTTATCTGCAATTCTAATGGAGAGAGTATGCAGAATAGACCAGATGGCGTTTCCTAGCCTGCTATTCCCCTCTCGATCCCCAAGCCCAGTCTCTGCCTGTTCTTTGCCCCCTTAAACGAAAACTTCCAGAAAATTAGCGAATCACAAATGACCCTAAATGAACCAATCTGCACAGTTTTTGAATTAATACATTGAGGGGATAACTCAGGTTGACTCCATGAACATTTTAGCTTGACTCTCAGGATGACGCAAAACTTAATATTACCCAGTGCTTGCACTTTATGCCAAGCCAATCCAAACACTATGATTCCAATTTTCTCTGGACCGCCGACATTTCAAACAAGTTGACTCTGACCTTGTCTGTTTGTTTGCGTGTACTCTGCCAGCGTAGTCGAAAACTTCCGTCAATCACCGGTCCATCAAGCCGCCCAATTCACAGGCAAAGCATCAACTTTTGCAGCCCTGAATGCTTAAGCAACTTCCTGCTGCCAACCTTTGGCTTTTATCAAGCCCCAAAAAAGAGAAGGTGCAGGAAATGATCATTTGCATCGCTGCCAACCTGTCACGTCAAATCCTGGCGCACAAAATGAACGCTGTCAAGCCCCAACGTGACGGGCGATTTGGCGTACACATGCCAAAGTGTGTCAGGAACTCATCTCCCCACCTGTCCTTCAACAACGCCACAGGGTGCCATCTTGCTTTTACTGGTGTCAGCTGATGAGAGGGAGGTGAGGGAGGGGATGGTTTCTGTTACCCCGTCTCTGCCCCCTCCCCCAAAATAGACCCTGGAGCTTCATGTCCTTCTTGGCAGCAGCGAGTCTTTCTTGTCATGACACATTGTCAGAAAGCTACGCAAAGTAGCAATTTTCCCAGGTATCTGCCATCCAAATTTTAAATAGGAGTGAGACATGATCCCTCTAAATTTAGATCAAATCCCATTAAGCTTGCAAACATTAGTGACACACTGGTGGAGGGTGTGGACTCGTGTAAGTGTTATCCAAGATGTTCATGCACTGCAAACTGCAGCAGAGACTTCTGATTCTAGTTCACTTCCTGAAACATGATATGTTTCGTTTTTAAGTTTATCTTACCAGATCTAAAATCAAACATTGTTTATTTTATTTCTATTTTTTAATTGTACTTAATTTGTTTTCTTTAAACACATAATTTGTTGTTCGGTTCCAAATTACAAATTAACAAAAACTCTAAACAACGGGTTCATAAATTTCCTGAAAGCCATTATTTTTCTTTGTATAATGAAAGTCGTATGAATGTTTGTAAGCTTATCAAACTCTTAAGTTTTAAAACTAGTGGTAGTAGTGTTAAAAAAGAAGATCAGATCTCCATTCATTCTCAAAGTAAACACATGCCTTATAAGAGTCATGTCACTGTGTGCTCGATTCAGGCCAAAGGCGTCACTGCAATTCACTTCAAATGGATAGTCCTCACAGTCGCTATAAGGCCCCGATTACATGACAACAT
Source organism: Halichoeres trimaculatus (assembly GCF_033239565.1). Taxonomy (NCBI): domain Eukaryota; kingdom Metazoa; phylum Chordata; class Actinopteri; order Labriformes; family Labridae; genus Halichoeres; species Halichoeres trimaculatus. The sequence goes on along the minus strand of NW_027437200.1, from coordinate 15,532,295 downwards.
TTTATCTGAAAACGCAGTGAAAAAAAAATCTGCATTTACGTGGGAACACCGAGGGAATGAAAACACTGTAGGTGGCGCTATAACTGTCTTGTTCAGAAGCCGTTTTTGGCAGATCTCCACTGAAATAAAGTTGAGCTGATCATCTGGTGTATTGGTGAACGCTAAGAGCAGAAGTGGAGCAACAGATGCACATTTTGTTGAACAACAGTCAGCAGATACAGCAGATTGAGCAGCACAAGCACAACACAGTAGTCCATGACGTTGTTGTATGCCCTTGCAGGAAGTGGAGCATTTCCACTAAAAACACTGGCTTACTGTTTACACGGCAACAGTGGCTGCAGGGTTTCAGAATAATTCCACTCTGGAGGCTGTTTTCAAAATATTGCATAGGTCTAAGCTAGCTAAAAAGCTGTTTCCATGTAAATGTGAGGCTGAAACGCAACAAAACTTTTGCGTTTCACCCTAAAATTGTTGTCATGGAAGCGGCCCCTAAGACTCCCTGATCCACAGATTCCGCTTCCTTCTGATTGGCCAGTGGAACTATGAGTAGACCTTGGTGATTAAGGCCCACCCTCCAAACTTGCTATGAGCCAGTTAGGGGATCCTTATGCAACAACTTCATCATGAGCCAGTTTCATGAAGATCTCGTGATAATTTCTTTGTTAGTACAGAGCATTTTGAGCAGTTTACAGACAGATTTGGAATTTTTCAGTAACATTAAGTAAATATAAAGATTTTTCTTATATTT